>NW_012154074.1:354468-395658 GCF_000956105.1 Propithecus coquereli
AATTAATATATGAATAACTAAGCAATAGAGATATTCTCCTTATTCTTCCTGTCATACATAATCTCTGCCTACACCAGGATTTGGCTATGGAATCTGGGTAAAAGGATTCAAGATAGTAAAAACACTGTGTGGCTGCATACCTTTTCCTCGTTCCCTCCCTAGAGGATAGGCTATTTTTCATTTCCATCTCCATCCCCTAGCTACTGACTCCTGTAATTCTTCTTACTATAGCTGACCCTAATTTCATTTTTATTTATGAAAACAGTTTAGCTTATATGCCTAGGGATTTTAAATTTCTATTATAATTCTCTTTGTGTGTACAGGTATGCTTTTTAATTCTTCCTGCCCTTTCCTAGGGCTAGATGCTATTTAACAAATAGCAGTACGATATGCCACTTTGTAAATGCGATTGTCTCAAGGGATTATGCTAGACATCAAGATTTCAGACAACCAGAGAAGCCACATTGAGCACTGGTGTTCCCATGATTATTCTATTAGTGTAGGAGAATCTGGCTTTATCTTAGAGCCCTGCTAAAAGCCACTTCAATGAGTAAGAGACAATCGGATAGAGAAAACAACTCAGTGTTTGTAAATAGTCATACTAAATCACCATACACGGTTACAAGAGGAAGGGGTCATGTCCTGGAAAGAAATAATCCTACCTACTGCTGTTCATAATGACTATGTGGCAACATGTGACCTTGATCAGGTTTCTAAAGGCCCAGAATTCCACCCCGCCATGGCATGCACGATGCTCTCGTTTGATCAACACAATTAAAGAAAAGTCAACCTATAATCCTTCCATGGAGGCAATTCTGTCACATAAGAAACACCTTGTAAATTTGGTGCTCAGGAATACTGTGCTTTGGCAACAGACATCCACCATCTGGGTCCTTCAGCTGCACTGGTGCTGCTGCTTTATGCTCATGTCCCCAGACCCTAACCCACAGCAATAGCACTAGCACTTGTGTGGCTCTTCATGGTTTATAAAGCACTTATTACCGCATATCATCCATGCCCAAGTCTGGTGCGACAGGCAGGCAGGTGAAAAAAGAAACTCCAGCACCAGTGGGGTCACATAAAGGAAAGCTGGGTATCACTGGCAGGACTCAATGCAGCACCTCGATTAGACCACTGCTCTGCGGGATGCTGCCCATTGCCAGAGGGTGCAGACCCACCTTCTCATACCCAGACTTTAAGAAATTGACTCACACTAACTAAAATGAACATGAGCCTGAGACAGACACCAGAATGCCACTTATATTAATCCCTAATGAGACATTTCCATCCCAGGACTAGGATTTAAGACTGCATATTTGGTATACTCCATACAGTGGTTCTAACATTTCTGCATCCACATTACATCAATAGCATCTCACTGTTAGGGGAACACCTACCCAAGACTTAATTAGGTGGCTTTGCTAGCCTACAGTCAGAACAAAGAAAATTAGAGAAACTATTTAAGATACTAGGAGGAATCAGTAGATTACATTTGTCAATGTGCTCTGAATATCTGAAGATTGGAGGTTATAATCCCTGCATCCCTCTCCAAACTAAAATCTAGAATGCTTAAACCTGAAAGTTAAGAATTCTTGTTCCTTAATGGGTGCTTGACTGGATACTGACAATGTTCATCTAACACCTTTTGAATGACATTACTGATCTATCTATCTATGTGATCAAAGTATAGTGTATATATTTGTTATTAAATTCCCAGTAGAGCATGACATATATGCTAATCCACACATTTTACAGATGAAAGGACCAAGATGCCCAAGGAATCTGTAAATTGCCTAGTATCAGATGGCAGCAAATGGCAGAGCCAGGGTTTGTACATTCTTGCTGGCCTGGGAGCCATTGCTTCTCAGGTGACTCTATCCTTACCTTGATGTGTTGATCTTATAAGCATCACTTGAAAAGGGTAATCTTACTTTCTTCGCTTCCTGATTTTATCAGGGAACTTGTTGTAGCTGCGGAGTTCCGAAAACAATGCCCACCTTACAAATGAGGAAACCAAAGTGTAGAGAAGTTGATGATTTTTTTCAAGATTACATACTCAGCTAAGGTGAACCTAGAACGAGTCTAAGATCTGGACCAGAACTCTTCCCACCAGGCCACTGCCTTTACCTTTGTAGGGCTTTAGATCTTGTTAAAGGGAACCTTTGCTTAAACAGTTTCCAGTCTCCCATCAGTTCCTCTGCATCCAGTAGGCTGAGAAGAGAAGAAACAGCATGAAGAACTATTTGGAAAGTTTTAGCAGGTAGCCTAGAAACAACTTACATCACTTCTTTCCACATTCCATTGACTAGAACTCAGTAATATGACCCCGTCTACTGCAGCAAAGACTGGGAAATGTAATCTCTCTCTGGGTGTCCAGGAGCAAAAGGAAATGGTATTTGGTGAACACATGGCATTATCTCTGCTACACTGTCAAACACGTATTTATTAGATCATACCAATAATAATACAAATACTAGATGATACAATGGTACAAATACTAAATGCTACAAATACTAAATGAAACAATGATACTAAATGCAACAAATACTGTAAATTTGTAAAATATACAAACATTGTAAAACACAAATATTAAATTATGATACAAATACATGATATGGTAAGAAATACTAAATGATACAATGATACCAAATGATACAAATACCAAATGACATAGTGATAACCAATGCTAAATGACACAGACACACTGATAGTGACATACTACTAAATGATACAATAAGTGCCAATATTAAATGACACATTGATACTAAGCAATACAATGATACAGATACTAAATATCTGTTTATGCACAACACGTCTCCTTGATCTTAAGCTAGAGAGGAAGATCTGCCTGGACCCAGACACAACTGCAGAGGAACAGCTGGCTGCAGGGATCTACTCTCTGCTCTGCCCATAAAGAGAGGGTTACACGAGCGGTCTCACTGGCAAGAAGAGATGGGACGGATGGAGCCTGGTTATAACACGGGTTCTCCCATCGGCCGAGGAGAGAAATGCAACACAAGATTTTTTGAGCTTTACTGAAGCTTATGCACAATTCTGCCTGAGTTGTTTTCCAAAATCATCTAACTTTAAAGCATTTTCTTTTATCTGAAATAATACATTGGCTTCCATGATGCTCATTAAATAAGCTGATTAACATGACTGATTAACCAACTGGTTAACACAACCCATCCTCAGGGATAAGACTATGCCTCATTTTGAGGAGGGCGTAAGGCTCGACGGTGAGACAGAATGCCACGAACAGAGCTCAATGGTTAGGTGCTGATTCCCAGATCCTGATATAAACCAGCAACGGCATTATTCTGAGCCCTTATAAACAGGAGGCTAGATGCCAAAAAGGACTCTGAGGTCAGCCAAGGTAAGCTTCGTGACAGATTCTCCAGATCCTGACAGAACCTGTTTAGCCAAACATTTCTTTTTTTCTTGGAGGTGCAAGATCTTCTCTTCCACTGTTCCCTCACAAACAAATCTAAAAAACAAATAAACAAACTATTAAAAACCCAAAGCAGCTCTATCTAATAACATACTCAAACTTCTAGTTTGCTTTAGTTTGTAATGAGATTTCTTCCTTTACGTTTTCTTGGGTTTGGTTAAGAACCCTATGTTTAGGGGATCCAAACAACCTTAAAATACATGTCCATTTGAAATGATGTGGCTCAAACTGACTTTTTAGTTCTTTCTGAAGCCAAGGTAATTGAGAAAACTCAAAATAAGCAAAAGCTGTCCCTATCTTAAAAAAGTATAGAGATCCAGCTTTCACCCCAAAAACTTCATCCTGATAAGGTCAGAAGGTCGCAAAAGTTATCAGGTTTCTGCCAGGTATATGTGTACTAGTTGAAGTACAGAGTGCCTAATTTCTTTGCTAAGTCACATGGAAAATAGGTTTTTCAAACCAAGGAAACGCCACTGTTGTCATTCGTTTACTCATTCAACACATACTCGTTAAGCACTCACTATAGACCATGTACTAAGCTAGGTGTGGATGGAAGACGAATATGGTCTTGCTCTGAAAGAGAACACAAGAGAGAAGACACGAAAATAAACAACAATAATATGTCCTGATGAGTGCTACAATGGAAATATGTCCAGTGTGCAAAAGGAGGAAGAGGAACTCTGCCTGGGGTAGTCAAGGAAGGCGCCATTAAAGAGTTAACTCTTAACATGTGACTTGTAGGATGAGCAATGGTGTGCCAGACAGAAGAGTGGGGACGGCATCCCGTGGAATGGGAACACACGTAAAACCACAGCATGTTACAGAAAGATCAAGTCAACCTTGTGGTATCACAGTGGCAAAAGCTCAAGGGGCTGGCAGAGGTTGTGCATGTCATCTGAAGACATTTAGATTTTATCCTATAGAAAGTGAGAGCTACTGAAGAATTTGAGGAGTGGACCAACATAATTGGACTGATTAGTTAGGAAGAGCCCTTCGGTGATGGTGCAGAGGACAGGAGTCAGTAGAGCCAGCAATGGGGAGGGGAAGGAAGGGATGGTTATCAGAAACATTTAGAAAATACAATTAAAGGACTTGGTGGCAGGCACAGTGGCTCATGCCTATAATCCCAGCACTTTGGGAGGCTGAGGTAGGAGGATCGCTTGAGGTCAGGAGTTGAGACCAGCCTGGACAGCATAGTGAGACCTTGTCTCTATGAAAAATAGAAAAGTTAGCTGGGCATGACGGCATGTGCCTATAGTCCTAGCTACTTGGGAGGCAGAGGCAGGGGATCACTTGAGCCCAGGAGTTCAAGGCTGTGGTGAGCTATGATGACACCACTGCACTCCAGCAGCCTGGGTAACAGAGTGAGATCCTGTCTAAAAAAAAAGATTTGGGATGTAGAAAAAGGAAGGAGTCTGAGTCTAGTTTCTGGCTATATGATTAGATAAACAATCAAACTACTCACAAAGACAGTGACTACAGAATAAGTAGATTTGAGGTAGTAGGAATAAAAAAGCCTATACTTGCTGCATAGTGGGTGCTCAAAAAGTATCAGTTTTATGAGCTGAATACGCAAATGAATGATGAATGCATGAGTATGCGGTATCTCAGAGTCCTATATTTAGCAGGGATTTGGATATCCAGGCCTAAAGTTTAGGAGACCTTAAAACTGAAGATACAGGTTTTGGACTTATTGGAGTTGATAGAAATTTTTAAGAGAGAGGAGTAGAGAGTGAACAGAGAAGAGACCTAAAGACAGGAAAACTATCATAATCATATTTGGCAAAGTTTGGAAGTCATCTGTGCCCCTTAACAAGAGCAGTTGCAGTGAAGCGATAGGGGTGAAAGCCAGTTTGCAAAGGCTGAGGAGTGAATGGGAGGTAAGCAAGTAAAGACAGGCGGTGATTTCCAATTCTTCAGGAAACTTGGTCACAAAAAGGAAGGAGAAAACGAGGGCCATGGTGAGAGTGGATTACAGCAGTAAGGTAAGTTTCATTGTTTTTAAAGACAGGAGGGTCCCAAATAGAAAAACATTCTGCAAAATAGCTGGCTGATGCTCGTCAAAAACACACAGATCGAGGAGACAAAGTCATGACAACAGCATGTTACCAGGATCTGGGATTTTCTTTTGCTGTACAGGACATCACTGGGACAAATGGTGAAACTGAATAAGGTCTGCAGATCAGATAATATTACTAGTATTTTCTTAATGTTAATATCCTGGTTTTGATAATTTTGTTGGGCTTATGTAAGAGAATGTCCCTATTTTTAGGAAATGCACACTAAAGTACTTAGGGATAAAGGAGCATCACATCTACGACTTAGTCTCAAATGGTACAGAAAAATATTTATACACACATACACAGACACCCATTATATGGGAACTTTTTGGTACTATTCTTGCAACTTTTCCATATGTTTGAAATCATGTCAAAATAAAAGTTTGAAGCAAGAATAAAGAGAGGAGGGTCCTTTCACAGGCCACCTTGACTGAGATGTGGCTCATCATTATACCCAAACTTATTCTTCTTCTGCAATGACCAACTCTAAGGTTACCCCAAATTGTTTGTCTCCTTCCTGACTGGTTTGCCGAAGGGTATGCCTCAGAAGCATCGTTAGTAAAGTGATCACCAAATAGTTTACATTCTATTAAAACACTACCTAAGAAAGACTTTCACAAAAGCAGAAGTTGGTAAGCATCCTGGGTCCTGGGGACCTCTACTCACTTGTGTATGACAACATCTTTCTGCTGCCCTACTCGGTAAATTCGGTCACAAGCTTGATCTTCAAGTGATGGATTCCTGTTAGAAGAGAGGTAAAGGTCAAAGGCACTAATACTAGACCAGAGGTGGCAAACCCATGGACCAAATCTAGCCCACACACTGTTCTTATATGGTTCTTGAGCTAAAAATGGTTGTTACATTTCTAAAGGGATTTAAGAAAACAAAACACACAGATTACTTGATAGAGAACTATATAGCATGTAAAAGCCTAAATTATTTACAGATAAAATCTGTCAACCCCTGTCCCAGGCCACATTGGCTTAAGACAGGTTAGTGCCAGATATCTTTTTACCTTCTAATGAGAAACTGGGCTCAGACTGCTAACAATAAATCTTGGCACTGTCATCAGTGGTAACCGTAAGTGACTGTACATGACGAAGGTGGAACCGAAACTCAAATCCAGTCTCTAGCTAGCTGGATGACCTTGGGCCAGTTATCTAACCTCAACCCTCTAGGCTTCAGATCACTACTTGGAAAGGTGAGGCTGGCTAATGATCTTGAATAGCTACCTTATTCATCTTTACTATTCTATGATTCAACTAAGGAATCCACTGTTTCCTCCTTTATGGATTGTCATTATCAACTCCAAATTAGTTTCTCATTTACCTCTTCAAAACCTTGAATAACATTTCTCCATCTCAGAAACAAGCCTAATTCCCAGTAAGCTTTCCTCACTCGCGTGTATAAGGGGGTCCCAAGTAAGACCGAAACACATTCTCCCAGAAGGTAACAAGTTGACCTATATGCACCCATCTGGGCTGCCTGGAGAATCAGACAAATGAGAAGCCCCAGCAACAGTGCCTGGCGCGGCAATCCTTCGTTGGCATGACTGGAAAACCAGAAATTGGTGCTAATTAGGAGACTTTCTGTAAGTAACACTCTAACTCATTCACCTGGTATCAGGAAGGATGTGGTTGAATTCCTGATGTTGACACTATACACAATGAATCCAAGGGCTATGTATGAAGTGTATTTCCAACATAATTAGAACATTCCTTTGCCTCTTCCTTTGGGAGTAATGCTTTTCCCTCTTCTCCAAGGTTGAGATTTCCTTGGATCTCAACAAATATGTCTAGAATATGATATTCTGGAGCAGAGGTATAATGGAGCAATGTTAGCTCTTAGCCATGAGGAAAAGCTGTGCTCCCTGTTTCCATGGAAACAGATGTTAGATTAACAGTCAAAGGAATGAACTATTTTAAGTAGTCATTTGAAGCCTTGCTTGCTCAGGAATTCAGGGGAGTCAACTGGCCCTGCACCCTGTTTAGATCTGTATCTATGGACATATATGCATGAGGCATCTCCACAACACAAACAGAGCACACTCAACGTAAGAAAGTCAGTCCCTACTACTCCTCTAGCCCACTCGCCTCCCTGCTGTGCTGTGACAACTCAAGAAAAATCCAGATTGTTACCAGTGCATGTCCAGAAGAAAAAGATGGTTCCCTCCAGTCAGGTTTAGACCAACACCTCCAGCCAAGAGAGAGATTAGCATAACCTTCAAAAAGAAATACACAGTTAACTTTGTACAGACTTGGTCTCATAACATGTCTCTCCTCTCTCAGGTTCAAGCCCAAGATCAACACAGACAAGCAACGTGTTCCTGTCAAATTTCCTTCTGCTATTACAAATGTACTTTTTTGAAATATTAAGATGTCATCTCCCATGTCTCACCTTTGAGAAAATTCTCACATCACATTTTTTTTTTGTTAAGTCAACCTCAAAAAAATTGAGTGTCTGTCAAAAAATAGAAATACTGTAATTTAAAGTCCTGGGGGTAGTCAGCTGAATAAACTTTCCAGATTACATCTATTCCATCAGTCCCTGCCCCTCCATAGCTGTGATAATCCTCCTGCCTATCATTCAACTACTGCTTTCCAAATCCTTATTATCTATAATAAGATGCCTTTGTTCTTCCATTTCCTTCCATATTTCCTCGTATCAAAATCCCACTTATCTTTTAAGGCTTGCCTCCTCCACAAAGATTCTCCTGATCCTAACCAGCTCTGCTCTTAATCTCCCTTTAGTCCTCGTATTTTATTCTCTTTAGAGCGTTTGTGCATTTTGATAAACACCCCAACGTATGTCTAATAAGTTATAAATACTTGGTGGAATCGAGGCTGTGAATATTTTTATTTTCAGTTGCTATAATTTCCTCTGTATAACTCAGAACAGTTTGCTATTAATTACCCAGCTCTGATGTGACCAGCTCATACCTGAGGGCTCCTGGAGTTGTTAAATGCCTCTACCAAGTCCATTCTCTGTTTGGGGTTGACAGAGCCATCGATGGTGGCGTAAGTCAGTCCGCGCCTCTTCAGGTGCAACGCTGCAACTTTCAGCATGCTGGTCCACTGAGAGACAACGACACTGCAAGAAGGATAAAATACAAAATAGATTACACAAACTCATCCGCAGGGATTTAATGCCCCTGCCATTCTTAAGATTAGTTATCAACTGTAGACTAGAAAAGGCCTTCTGCTACCTAAGGGAAAAAGGCATACATTTAGGTCATGTTATAAGGTTAAAATACTTCCAGTTACTTCTAGATCCATTCTATAACTTATTTAGGGCTAAATAAAGTCAGGAAAAAGTGGCAGCTAGACTAAAACAATGACCTCAGCCTTCTTTCATGTCGGAGCCCAGTGCTCACCCAGAGACCTGTGGTCCTGCAGGGAAGGGCACTGCCACCCTCCCCGTGCCAGCCAGACAACAAGCTGCTAGGTTACCCTGGCCCCCAAGCTATGTGTCAGAGTTTCGCATTTTTAGATTGAAGTATTTCGTACATACAAATGCAGTTGTATGGCACTTATGTAAAGTATAACATGACTAAATGAACCTTCTTGTATCTAAGCATCCAGCTTAAGAAGAACATTACCAGCACTGCTGGAGCTTCCTGTCTGATTTTTCTGTCACTCCCTTGCTTTTCTTTATATGCTTCTCTACTTTTAAACACTTCTTTGGATGCTTGGCTTACCTGGATCCTCTTGGGATGTCCTTCTTGATCTGTGCCACAAATATTTTAATAACAAATCATAGGGAATTTGTGCTATAACCTCAGTGCTTTCTGGTGAGTACGACTCAAGGTCCTTGATATAAAAAGCTAAGATTTATAACTATCAGCAATGTCACATTTTCTTGTTTAATTATGACCAATACTTGGATAATGAAACAACTCACCTCTTTTGGGATCCTGAATTTCTTTGGATTGCCTCCAATTCTGCCAACAGAGATGATATCTGGGAAAAGGTTACATTAACACTGTAGGTTTAGGCGATTCATTTCTCCATCTTCTCTTCCCTGAAGTACTGAAGCAGGCTCCCGGGTGGCCTCTGTGTGCAGGTCTCACCCCTTTCCACTCCACTCTCCTCTGCAGCCAGAAAGCTATTTCTAAAATATAAGTTTGTCATTTCACCACCCCCACCCCCACCCCCACTGAAGCCCCTTCCATGGCTACCCACTGAGGAAAAAGGGCGAGCTCCTTCGAATGACCTGCCAGATCTTTGCTGTTATGACCTCTGCTTACCTCTCTCTCCCCCTCCCTCTTTTTTTTTTTTTGAGACAGAGTCTTGCTCTGTTGCCCAGGCTAGAATGCAGTTACGTCATCACAGCTCACTGCAACCTCCAAGTCTTGGGCTCAAGCGATCCTCCTGCCTCAGCCTCCCACAGCTGGGACTACAGGCACATGCCACCACACCTGGCTAATTTGTCCATTCTATTCCCTATCCCTAGAACACCCTTCCATGTTAGCTTAATGTCATTTCTTCTTGGAGGGAGGTCCTCCCCAACCCTCAAAGTATGGGTTAGGTGCCTACTGCCTATGTACTACCATAGAACCTTTGGTTTCTATTATCATGGTCCTTACCACATGATATATTAATTACTTACGAAGCATCTCTTGCTTCCAGGACTTGAAATGCTTTAAGGAGGCAAAGGCGGCATATGCCTGGCTCATTTCTATACTCACAGCCACTAGTACATTGCTGGGACAGAGAAGGTACTATCTTAATTTTTGCAGAAGAAGATGAGAGCAGGCTTTGTGGCCTGCTCCAAGTATCAGTGAAGAAGAGCACCTCTCCAGACTGAGGAACTTAAAGCTTCCAAACAAGCTCTCTGGGTTTTTACCAAAAATCTTTAGGGTGCATGAGTCCACATGGGAGCAGTCAGGACGAACACATGGGACGTGACTTTGGAGTACAGTTGGCTGGGCTCGTTCTTCCTGACTGCTAACATGAAAGATCTTTGGAAAGCCTCCAAGGGCCCTAGAGTTCATCCCCAGAGTGGTAGAGGAGGAAGAACACTGGACTCCAAGTCAATCAGGAGATGAATATACAGTAGTTCTTGCGTTGCCATCACATGACTGACTGTACCACTCTGGAACTCAGATTCCTCATCAGTAAACAGAAGGGCATAAGCCAGATAAATTCTGAGGTGCCCTGAGCTCCCACAGTCTAGGCTGTCGTTGCAGTGGTAACCTGCAGAGCTCCACCACGTGGGGCTGCCTTCCAATCTTAACATTCTGATGCCTAGGAAGAAGTGAGCCACAGCACTGCACCATTGGAATTAGCAGGAAAGAAAGCAGGTCCATCTGCATTTTAGCTGACAATAGAACAGAGACACTAGGTGCTTGGTGTCTTGGCAACTTGAGGTGGTGGAAGGTGCTGTGATTCCCACGTGAAAAAGCTGGCAACGGGTGTTCTGAGAACACTGCAGTGGGAGGCCTAGATGCATCATCCACAAGCTGAGGTCAAATCCCAGCGAGAAGACTCCCTCCCTGCATGAAGCAACCTTAAGTAGTTTGAACTATTATTAATGGGTGTACATGAAGAAGCCTGGTGAATAAATATTACCCGAGTATTAGACAAGGAACACAAATTACTAGGAATATAAGTTTCAACCCAACAGCTAACTCTGAAGGTGCCAGAACATGAACTTTGGCCACATAGGGTGCTCTTGTTTCTCTCAGCCATTAGTGGTAAAGACTTAGGTAAATGTTTTAAAAATTTAATTAAAAGGCATTATTTCTTTTCTTAAATCATAGCATTCCCGTAGCAGCAACCTCCTGCCTCATTACATGTTTTTTTAAAAGCCTTTGAAGAGAGAGGTTGAGCCTAGGAATGGCAGCTTAAGATGGTAGCACAGAGAGAAACAAGCCCCACTTCCAGGGCATGCAAGATAAGTTGGCACATTCCAAGCCAACAGAAAGGCATAGCTCAGCTTTCCTCTAATGGAACTCTTCAGGCTTAAAAAGCTTTGATGAAAACAGAACAGAGTGACTAATGAAGATAGAAGGCTACGTAGGAAACAATACAGATGGAAGGCTTTCCACGCGTCAAAGCAATTGGCACTCACATGTATTACACAGTCTCTAGAGTCAAGCCTTTGTTGTTTTCCTTTCAAGCTTCCTCTAAACAAATTGCTCACTCACTTAGGCCCCAGCCCTAGCACAAACCTGGCAGGCTCCTTCCCCGCCAATCCAAGACAGAAAACCTGCCTTGATGCCGGCTCGGGCTGTCCCAAATCACTCTCTGAAAGTCCACTATGTAATAAAGCTTTGGCGTTATCTGTGAAATACAATGAGGCCTCATGACCGGAGGGAGAATCTAATCAGCTACAATCCAATGGTTCAAGCTCTGCCATCAAATGGCTGTACCCACGGGGACAAATGAGGCTCTCACATTGGAAAATGCACGAGGAATCGAAGTCTCTCTGTTAGAACAGAGGTGACAAAAGTACCTTGGTGCTCTCTCGTGTGTCTTCAAAAAGCTCCACCTTGAAGCGTGTGCCGTTAAGGGAAACAGTGGAAGATGGCTCTGAGTCATGGAGTTCGGACAAGGTCAAAGCACCGAGCTGCTCTTCCAGGGAAAGGACAAGGCCCTCACCCTTCAGTTCTGTCAGATCCAGGGCCTGAGCAGAATAAGAAAGGGGACAGGAGCAGTTGGGAATCAAAGCAGCATGCCTTATTACTTGCTGATGAGGTTCTGACTGTTTAACACTTCACGGAGAAAAATGTCTGTAACTGCTCAGAGAAGCCCTGATTAAACTGTGATCTTACAAGTTTTTCACCAGATTAAAGATAAACCAAATGATGGAACTTTTTAAAGACTCACCAGATTATATAATCATTCTATTTTCCCCAGCTAGAACAATACATTTAATTAAGCTGATAGTCAAAATACATTTTTACAGCTCCTAAAAAGAATAGCACACTCCTCTTAATTTTGGATGTGCCTCTATCCAACGTGAAGGCAACTTTTTGATTTGTGTAACTACCTGAGTTTTCATAACTAGACTGAAAAGCCCCAATACTTCTGAGGGCAGAAAACACCAATAAGTAAATTAGCTTTGACATTCTGAAATACCAAAAACCTTTATGACATTCTGAAATACACTGTGAAGCATTCACAAATACTTTCCTTTTTAACAAAATGTCATTTTCCATTCTGAAACAAAGGTTATCTGAAAGATGTTAACGATATAAATACACTGTTCTCAATGCCATGGGAATCACCATAATTAATAAAGATTAATATAAAATAAGTGAAATAAACAAGCCTCCTCTTCTCTGCCTCACCAAAAAACAAAACCAAAAACCCCTCAAAACACCATTTCCTTTGATCCAGCAGACTGGATGCCAGTTGCAGGAAACAGAAACAGACTTCTCTGGTGGCTCCTCTGGGGCACCACATGACACTATGCTAAGGGCTTTTCTTACCGACTTCAGCAAAGAAAGATGACAGCAACACTGGCGGAGTCTCAGCAGCTGGGACAGTATGTGGATGGTGCTGGATCTCTGCGAGTCTGCTGCCTCAGTGTGTCCAAGCCCCGTGGGCCCAAACTCCTGTGCCACTTCCAAGAGGGAAGACAAATCACAGGAAATAGTACAGGATTTAAAACAGAGAAATGCATAGAACCGGGAACTAGATGAGGCTACTTTAAACTTGTTTGATCTGAGATTCAGTATCATTAATATTAATAATATCATTATAACTCATCTTTATACCAATTAAGCCAAACCTACATGCATTTTAATAAAGCACATTTAGAAAACAATTAAAAAGACATTTAGATCACCAGGTGTGGTATTTTCAGATTAATATATTTCACTCTGGTTTGAAGCTTTTAGCTCATGTAAAATCTCTGACACCAAGGATTCACAACCTCCTGTTTCTGTATTTTACTGCATCTGAATCTCCACTTTCATTAGTCATATGTATTTATGAGTGTCCCACAGCTTACCTCTGCTGAATGGATTATCAGGGCTTCTTCCAGATTGGTTGCCTCCACTTTCATGTCTTTTTAGATAGGACTGCAGAGCTGACCTGCCTCAGATCAAAAAAGAAAATGCATGTATAATGGTCACTAAGAACAAAAAGGTTTACAACAGTCACTGTTTAAGTGTGCCTGCGCTGGGATCTTGGCAAATTATACGAGTGGACTTGTTTAATGATGCCATGCTCATAACAAGCATTGGCCAAAGGCAATGCAAAAGAAATAATTATTTTTTAAAAAAATTATTTCTTGAGATGAGCTAATAAATATAAGGTCTAAAAAGAGAAAAAACACATTTACATTGGAAATGAAAGGTATCAGATGGAGACAGTAAATCTGGAATTCAGAGAAGGATGAGAGTTCAAGAGAAAGTACAAAGAACAGACATCATCAAAGATCACAAAGCAGTTTTTTTTTTGTAAATTCTGGTGAGATGCTGGATGACAGGTCAAAGGTCAAAGGGATACAATTTTCTAATACAGCCCCACAACAGCCAGATAGATTCAGTGTACAGTGACCACACTCTACACCTTTTATATAAGGAACCAATGAATAGGTTCAAAATTTTGCCTTCAATATGTATTAATATATGAGACAAAGGTGAGCTGGGGAGGGGAGAAGGGTGGAGAAAGGGGGATAAAAAAAGGAGTATAGATATCCAACTTGTCAATAATACCATAAATACAGTTTATAGAAATTTGATCCTCAACTCACTCCCAAGCAAAGACAGGAATAAAATCATACATGCAAGAAGGTGCTTCGTCATTGCACACACCTTGATTTTGCAAAAAAGACATTGTAAACAGTCTCTTCATCCTCAGAAAGCTTTAAATGGTGCAACTGAAATTTACGCTGGGGCAGTATCACCTGGAAGAATAAAAGGAAAAAAGAAGCTGGAGTGAAGCTATACAATTTAACTGGATATTACAGAGTGCAGGAAGGCAGCTTCCACCCTTGGACTGCACTGACACACAGCACAACCGGATTGCTGTAACACAAGGCACAGGACTGCACCCCTGGGGCCTCCTTGCAGAAAAATAAATGGGAGATTCAGAAGCTCCTGAAGCAGAGCTGATGGCTGTTCAACCCAAGACAAGGACATGGTCATCCTCCTCCCTTGGCCTCCCCCAGGGACAGGTACAAATTTGATTACCAAAGGTTTGCCGGTAGAGTCCAGCTGGTCTTTTGTTCTTCTCAGCAAAAGGCTCTTGGTTAAAACACTTAACCGTTCTCCACCTTTCTTTGAACCATTGTCGACCTGACTCCTCCAAAGATTGAATTCATCAAATGGAGAACAACGGAGGAATCTTTTTTGTTAAGGAGAAGGGCAAGGGGTAGGGAAGGAGAAGGATGGGAGAATGGAGTAAAGGTTCAAAGGAAGAGATAAGATAAAACACAAATCAGATTTTCTATTTTATCTGTCATCCAATCATCTTTAAAGGTAAATTTCGTAGCAAAGCTCTGCTACACAGATCAAAAGGATCAAAGTCAATAATGCAAACCACATTATAAAAATGTGATTTTTCTCATTAACAATCCATCGTCACAACAGGACCTATAACCAATAGCTAGAATTTATTCCTAAAGCTTCAAAGGCTAGCAAAGAAATCCCACATCCTCTTGTGGCTGACTTGATTAAAAGGAAGTATTTTAAATTTAGCATTCTTTTCTGTTTGCTTCAAACAAATTGTAGTCCTGACCCTAGGCCATATGTTTTAAAGCAGAGGTAGCCCAAAATGTTCACTGGACTGAAGAGAGATGACTTTTGCCTCCTTTAATCCAATCTGCCCTGCATTTTTGCATATACAGGGGCTAAATGTAATCAAAATCCTATATCAGCCAGTCAATCAACAGATATTTTCTCATAAATATTTATTCTTCTGTCCTTTAAAGACTGACAGGCTTGCCATCTGCTACCCGAGATAATCTGGCACACCCTGGAGCTTTATCTTGAGACACGCAATAATGATGAAGGGCTGCAGACAGGGCTCACATTTACACAAATCCAAAGAGGCTACTCACTTCAGCAGTGAATACATATCCAACAAGTTGTTTTGAATGGGGGTGCCAGTGACAGCCCAACGGGCATGGGCTTGTAGCTTGCACACCGCTATGGACGTCCACACTCGGGGATTCTTAACATTGTGAGCTTCGTCCAATATGATTCGAGCCCAGACTATTCGAAGCAAAGGTGTGGAGACGCCCTGAAAAAAACACAAGTGAAATCCAACAACAGTGTGGGAAAATGTACGTATCCTCAAGAAGATAAGGGGAAATGACAGCCAGGTATTGAGGATCCACTTTTACCCTCAAATTTGCTTAGATCAGGAACAATGACGTAAGAGTTACGAAACTCAACAGTAGAACCGCTCAACTGGTTCAAATAAACAAGTTGCCTCAGAGTCTCAGACCTTGAGCTTAAGATAGCTAAGAGTAAAATGTTCTCTAATTTGAGTTTTCATTTATTCTTTCAACCCACATTTAAGCAATGGCTATAGGCCAGGACTACACTAGGTATTGAGCCTACAAATTCACTCACTCAATAAAATATTTAGTATATCTTACTAAATTTACTAAAAGCCTACTTTTAGATGTAAGATACTTAGCCAGACATAAAGAATAGTTCCTACCTTCAAGAGCTCAAAATCTAGCAGGGGGGAAAAATAAGTGTGAAGCTAATTATGACCCAACGTATATACAGTAAGTCCCACTGCATAATTCAATACGTGAAGTGGGACTCTGGCTGGTCTTCTTCACTGCTGTATCCCTGATCCTGAAACAGGCCCTGATCTACACAGCAGATACTCCGTATCTGCTGAATAAACAGAGTGCTACAACATAGGCAAGCGCAGGGTGCTAGCAGAAACTTTCAACCGAATGGGGGAAAGTGGGAAGTGGATGGTCCAGAAATGATCTCTGATGCAGGTTAAAAAAAAATAACCTGGGAAAAGGAATAGAGGCAAAGCATTCCATTCCGAGGGAGGACAAAGACACAACAGTGTGACGGAGCATGGCAGGGTGCAGGAGAGATGCGGGACACACAGCAAGGGCAAGATTGTCAAGAGTCTGCTGTGTTACGTAAACGGATCTGGAGTTCTCTGAAAGCAATGGAGAGCCACTGAGGAATCTGGAAAGTTTATTATCTCTGAGAAGTCAGAATTGATCATAGCTGGAGAAGTGTTCTAGAGATCTCTCCAAATAAAGAAATCTGTGAATACCCTATTGTACTAACAAGGAAAACATGAAAAAGACCAGTTCTTGGAATAATACTATATTTTCAGGAGGGAGAGGCCCTGAAAATAATTATGCAATAATCATACAACCGAGGCTACCCTGGATCTGTCGGCAAACATTCTGGTTTTCTTCACGGTTCTCATGTAGCCTTTGGCCCATTTGTAGTCCGATCATTTGCAACCCTTTTTTCTGGGAGGTATAGGGAAGGCAGGGAATGATGGCTTTATACCAAAACACTAGTGCTAGAATACTAGTGTACACAATAAATATAAAACAAATCATGAAAGTATACCCCAAATTCTCTAAAATAAAAACAGCACAAGGGAGGCTTTCCTGTATTCAGGTGATTATTACCACCACAATTGCAATATAGTTGTCTTTAGTTCTAAAACACAACTGAACACTATGCCAAATATCAACCTTTATCTCTGAGGTGGTGATGGGATGGAGGGAAAGAACTACTTCTTTCCACAGGTGGCAGATTTAAAGCATTGCTGACCTCACAGGAAGGTGCTTTTGCTATCTCTGAGGCTATAAAAGACTCCTGTTAAATGATGTATGGCTCCAATTTTACCACCCTGGTCATCCCCAAGCCTCACCTCCACTTTGAGATTTACACCTGGGATCTCTCCCTTTTGCTTGTTTGTGGGAATCTCCTTGGCCACAAGGCTGTAGGTAGTGATCACAACGTCATATGTAGAGAGGCTGCATAGATACAACACAAAACAATCAATAAATGATCCCTCTATGGACTGTGATAACAAGAGTCAGAATCGATCTCTTTACGAACATGCCTATGACAGGAAGGACAGACAGCAGAATTGTTAACTTCTGTTCTTACTACACATACACAACATGTTTACAGTCTGCACACTATAGCTAGAATAGCCTCCCTCTTCCCATCCAGTGAGTCAAAAAGGAAAATCTCTGGCTGGGATCATATTAAGTTTGATATGATCTGGCCAGAACAGAAAGTAGGACAGAGCCGGGAATTAACATTTAATAATGATTTGAGATGGATGACACCAAAGTCCCAGGGAAGAAAGAAACCCTCACAGCACCTTACACCAATGATGCTTTCTCCCCACCACTCTTTAATGGATTTATGAAAACCCACTGATCTAGCTTTGACATTTGGATATAAAAATACATTCTGTAAGCTTTCAGTTTACCTTCCTTACACGAATTACATATAAAGACTCTCAATGAAAAGCACAAATCTTTTTCCAATGAAGCTTAATTTGTACATCTGAGAGAACTTCAATAAATACTTTTATAAAACCGATATGCCCAATTCAGAGGCAGCAATGCCTACGAGTTGCCTTAGCATCATATAAAGAAGTGTAATTGAGAATGATTTCAATAGGTCAGCTAGCACATTCTGAATACCAAACAATTTATTCTCAAAGTGTAAATCAAGTGAGACCCAATTTATTTCCAAATAAAAATTCAGAGCAACAGCAGGCAACCGACAGTACCCTCTGCCAGGAAAGGCCTGCAGGCCTGCCACTGCTGCCCTGCACCTCTCATCTACTGAAATGACCATCAGTTTCAAGAATCGGTTTGTTATAAGACCGATGTTCACCAATCTGGCAACTTACTCCTGAACAACGGCTGCCTGTTCTTTGGGGGATACATAGACAATATCAGAGGCTGGGCATTTTCTTTCCTCCTTCCTAAGAATCTTCCTTCAGAAATTTATAGTTAAGTCTAATCATCCCAAACTCTTGAATCTAAAGCTTCTTAATGGGTCATATGTTAAAAATATAGCCATAAACATATAATCAGCCTATAGCAACTAATCATTACTATTCTATCAAGACGCTCTGTAAGCCTGGGCAGGTTTCACTCACACTAACAGAAAAGAATGTGAACCTGGAATCAGCACTTCAGCAACCATCGAAGACTTGTGACATATCCTCTTTTACCAGGGCGATGCTGCCGCCACCTGGCGGACAACTAAGGCATCTGGGGCCTCCTCCCAGGACAGCTTTTGTTGGGGTCAGTGACGAGGACATAGCAAAAGAATACCATTTCTCAAGACGTATCTCAAGACATATCTCTTAGTACCGGACAAAGGCCATTTGGTGATGAGAGTGAAAATCGGCCTTTGGTCTTCACAAATATTATTAGTCCTGACTGAGTGAAATCTCAGAGAAAGCAGGAAAGGTCAACAGGGCTCCTCAGGGCCAGGTGGTGACGGCCTCCAGGACTGCGGTATTTCTGCACTTACACTTTCGCACGTTGGTCCCGGTTTGGCCCATGATAGAGATAGACTCTCAGTTTGCTGCTGTTCACACGTTTCTCTACCTCATTTTTCCAATGATGGATCAGGGAAGCAGGACAGATGATTAGAGTTCCGTGGGAAGTAAAGTCACAGCAGTCTTGAGGAAAAAAAACCATCGACAGTTATGTTCACTAAATGGCCTTTAACTTCTTAAACACATTACCTCTTTCTCTTAACTGACTTTACTCCTTTAATCAATATTTTTAACTGCTGCTCTTATTTCTACACAGAGCCTCTAGTGAAACGGGGAACAGGAAAGATGGTCTTTAAACCAAACACTTAATTATTTATTTTCTCCTATAAAAGTGGCAGAGAGAGGCTAAAATAAGAAGAGGAAGGCGGGCAGTGCGTGACCTCAGTCTAAAAAAGCAACGCACCTTCCTTCACCGGGTGGCCAGAGGTAGAAACTGGATCGTTTCGTAACTCCGCCTGGGTTGATTCATTTCAAGGGAGTATTGGAGTATTATTTTTTGTGAAAAGCATAACTTAGTGTATTTCCACATTAAAATAAAAGTACGGAACTTTTTTTCTGAGATAAGCAAACGTTCCTTCAGAACCAATTAGCGATGGAGTACTTATATCATCGCCCCCCATCTCTGTGCATGTGCTACTCCACACAGGGATACAGGACCCAGCTGCAACAGTGCTCATTAGAAGCCCTGAGAGCAGAGAGCCACAGATTTTTTATTTGTGTAACCAACTGAGGGCTGTATTTGAATACATGGCAACTTACATGTGGCGTTATCTACACATAATATATAAGATCTCTAGAGTACTTATAAAGTTGTTACATTTTATTTTATTTAATGTTTTAAAGAGATGGGGTCTTGCTATATTGCCCAGGCTGCCCTCGATGATCCTCCCACCTCAGCCTTGCAAGCAGCTGCAACTACAGGCACACAATATTGCACTCGGCTAAAGTTATTACATTTTAAAAACATAGGCTCAGATAAGATAAAAATTGCCTATGATCTATAAGTTTCTGAAATTTCAGAAACATGAAAAACCAGCTTCCACTATGGTGGCTGAAATATGCATTTGTGACAGATATTCCTTAAAAAAAAAATACATAATTAATTTGGATCTAAACTATATTTACAGTCTCAACATTAACAAAAATAATAATTATTATATTACGTTTAAACTAGGTCTTCTAGCATCTCCATAAATTTTTTTCTAACCATTGATCAAGCTAAATTTATATTAAAACAGAAAAAATGATCACTTATAATTAGAATACTCAGCATCGGAAATGATACCATAGTCAAGTAATCTATCTAATAGTGGTTTCCCAGTAGATGAATTAAATATGACCAAAGGTGTCCTTTTATAGCTTAAAACTTTCTCCTTTCGAATGGCTCAAATAATGTAGGGAATGGCAGGCTACTAAGCACTTTTGCCTACCATCTTTGGAAAGCCACGTCAAAGCCATGTTTTTGTCCTTTTTTTGGTCTTTCTCTTGATTCTTCTGGGTCAGGATGAGTGCAATCATTGTCAGGGTTTTTCCTAAACCCATGTCATCCGCTGGAAAATAAAAGCAAAATTAAGAGAGTTAATTACTCAGGGCAAAGAATCCACCCAACTTCAAGAGAAGAAACCACTGGCAGACATTTAACTCTTGTTCCCTCTACTGTTACTGCCATTCAAGTCACTTTTTATTTTGTTTTTGTTTTTTGTTGTTGGAGACAGGATCTATATTTCCTGGGCCAGGATCTTTGTTTCCTGGGCCAGAGTGCAGTGATGTCATCATAGCTCACTGCAACCTCAAACTACTGGGCTCAAGTGATCCTCCTGCCTTAGCCTCCCAAGTAGCTGGGACTACAGGCACCTGTCACCACACCCAGCTAATTTTTCTATTTTTTATAGAGCTGGGGGTCTCACTACATTGCTCAGGCTGGTCTCGAACTTCTGGCCTCAAGCAATCCTCTTGCCTTGGCCTCCCAAAGTACTAGGATTACAGGTGCGAGCTACCATGCCCAGCCCCAGTCATTATTCTGTGCCTACCTGAATAGTTCCTTCATCTCCCTTATTAAAATGAACCCTATAGGTCTTGCTATTTACTGAGCCCTAGCTCAAAGACATTTGCTACAACTCTTGTAAAATTTAAACTTACAACTTGGATCTTCTTCTAGTCTTCATGGTACATTATTACCCGTCTAATGGGCTGATTAATATCTATTCCAGTTTGATGATGGTGCCTATTCTTTTTATCTGTTACCTCCAAAAGCAAAAAAAGTCCAGTAGATATATCTTACTATTTATTGGCGCTACCACATTTCTGGAGTTAAAGAGTTAACACAAAACAGTCTTCCATTCCTTTAACTTATTCAACAAAGAAAGATATAAATCAACATTTCTTGGGTATTATCACACTGTCAGTCACTGAGCTTATCTAATTTACAATTCAGACCCTACAGAGTACTATTATCCTCATTTTAACAGATTACAACACTGAGGATCGGCCATCAGGCTACTAAGCTCATTCAAAGTAATCGTTCTGACACAGCAGAACTGAAAAGTCAGAGCATAGGCTCTGATTCAAATCCTGGCTCTGCCACTGTGCAGAGTTCACAAATCAGGCCTGTAAGCCCACCTGCTATCCTTTGAAGGGCCTACTTACAAGGATGGCTTTGGCTGGCATCCGGGAACCAGATTTAGAGAGGGTTCTCACCATTTCAGACCTGGTAAGAGTGGCTCGCTCTGCCTAAACTGTTTGTACAAACAATACGGTTTATGTCGTACACCTGCTTTCCTTCTGGGAGTACGGAGATTTGGTACATACTAAGCTAAAGCTGTCTAGGTAAGCAGCCCCCAGTAAAAGCCCTGGGCACTGAATCTCTAGCGAGCTTCCTTGGTTGGAAATGTTTTATAACTGTTGTCACGACTCACTGCTGGGAGAATTAAGTGTGCCCCATGTGACTCTACCGGGAGAGGACTTGGAAGCTTGCTCCTGGTTGCCCCTGGATTTTGTCCCAGGTGCCTTTCCTTTTGCTGGTTTGATCTATATCCTTTCACTGTAATAAATCATAGCCATAAGTATGACTATATGCTTTGAGTCCTACGAATACATTGCTGAACCTGGAAGCGGTCTTGGGGACCCCCGACACAGTCACTAGCCGTAGTGGACATCTGCCATGTTTTCTAAAAGTTGAGCACCTTGGAAAAGTGTAGCCTGACAAGTCCCAAAGCTGAGCAGAAAACTTGCTTTCTAGCCTCTGTTGCAGCTTAGGCACTGGCAACACAACCAGGCTCTCTATACATCAGATGTATTCACATAAGACTTTCATGCGAGTGTAAGCAACTTTAGAAAAGAGACTCCCTATGCAATCGTTTCTGCAGGAAGCGGCGGAGACAGAAGCATCTGACTTTGGGGTGGCATTGGTGCCTCTAGTGCTTGGTGGAGCAAAGAAGCTGTGATGCTTTCCATAGAACACTCAGTCTGTGACTTAGCTGTGGCCACTACTCCTGGCAATTTGGCCTCCAACCTGCCACTCCGCATCTCCCAGAGATTCCAGGGGCCACCAAAGAATAAACTCCTCTGCTTAATCACCCAGAGTCAGCTTCTACCATTTGCAACCAACACCTCTGATCTATAGCTGTGTATTTTTGAGTAAGTTGCTTAACATTTCTATGCCTCAGTTTCCTTCCCTGTAAAATGGGGAATTATAGTACCAGCCTCATAGAGTTGTTGAGAGGACTGAATGAGACAACACAATGCATTTAGGACAATGCCTAAGCATTCCGTAAATGTTGGCACTTATCACCATACCAGACTTACCCAGAATTCCTCCTTGTGGTTTCTGACTTTCCCGCCACAATAACCAAGCTAATGCCTGCTTCTGGTGCAGTAGCAGAGGCACCTGACAAAGGTAATAACCAAATGTTAAGTATAAATTCCTAATGAGAGGCTAAGCTGATCCTGGCTACACGAACTCTACACTTTACTCTTTTATCTTCTGCAACTGATCTCAATATTCTAGATGTCGTTGTATCAATTGCTTGTTTCACCTTGAAATTCTTGACTGCATCCTCTCACCTAGGGTAACCACACTATGTCCTGGTCCACCAGAGCTTATGTTTTGGTTTATGTCTCATGTTCTGTTAAGAATCCCTCCTCCCCGCAGTAAGTGAGAGCCCTGGTTTGTCTGCTTAATCAAAGTAATTTTTACCACTTGCAACCAAGACTTCTGACTGCTCACCCTCCTTTCACCAGCCATTCCGTTGGCTTTTCCTTACCTCTTCAATTTGCCTCTCCTCTCTGCAGCCAACGCGCCATCCTCATTGCTAGGCATAAATGTCAATAGCCCTCTAACTGGAGAACCCCTTCTAGTCCTTTTGTATCCCAGTTTATCTTATACTCTATGAGAAAAACTAATCTTCTTTAGCCATCCCTGCTCAAAGGCTAGTGATTCCACACTGTCTCCTGAGCTATTCAGATCTAATCCTTCACCAATGCCATGCGACACAGCAAGCGAGTCCTCCTCAGTAACATCACCTGCTACTCCCAGCTCAGGCATTGACGACACCTGATCATCACGTATCACTACCAACCTCTGTATTTTCCCTCTAACCACCACTCCCGCTAATTGCGGTGTTTGGTTTCTATCCTCTCTGCTGTCTTAAGGCTTGCAGTTTCTTTCAGGTACAAAGTAGGCAGGCAACAAATAAATACTGACCTAGAGTGATGTTTCCTTTACTTTGAATCCCTTTCCTACTTTGCATACAGTCTATAGTACATTACAAGGCACATTTTATCTTTGCCTTTTGTTTTGTGTATGTTGTATATGCACTTCCACTCCAATTAAAAGCAGCAACTCTTTTGCATTCTTGTGGCACCTACAAACTCAATAAATGGATCTGTTACTGCTATAGAAATATATAACTTTTTGACTTTTTAAAAAAGGGCTGTTTTTGTTGTTGTTTGCCCTGCTAAATACAAAAGGAGAAAATACTGCAAGCATCTATCTGTAGAAAAGATATATCAGAATGGTTCTCTGCCAGACACTTTCACAGTGGTCTCTGTCCTCAGGGCCGCCGGAGCACTGCTATGGGACACTCCGTACCATGAACCTTCCCTGCTCACCTTCAACCCGGCAGGATCTTCTGCCACAGCTGTCTCACCAGGACGTGACTCTAGTGAGCGATGCAGCTCATCAATGGCTTCACTCGTGACCTTCCACACTGCGTGAAGGCAACCTTGGTTTGTAGCACCTGCATACAAACAGGTGTTATCTAAAGATGTCACAAGTATTATGTCCTGGCTAGAGCTGCAAAAAAGCAATTAAATTATTTGCCAGATGATGGCTCTGTGTTGACTAAAAATCCTTGTGTCTGGATTCACCTAGTCTCACAGGCTCCTCTGTCCCCATTCTCTGTTTTTTTTAAATCACATAAACAATTATTATAATATAGGTCAAAATAATAGAAAGTATAATGAAACAGAGAACCCATGATATTTCTGGTAGGTTTTTTTCCAGCTTTGAAGAGGTGGCCAAGAAAAAGGTAACATCATCCAGTGTTTTAGGAAGAAAAGATTCCTGGAGTTGGATGCAGAGAAGGAAAGTGAGAGAGAGAACAGGCCAAGCTAGAGGCAGTCTGTGGAAGCTTAGGTAGACAGGGAAAGACAGCCCCTAAACTGTCGGTCATGCACTGACTGTACACTGAACTGGGAAATACTAACTATTAGCCCACACATCGTACTCAGGGAGCTCTACAGAAGTTAGTTAACAATTACGGGCACCTCAGCTATTTGCAATTTTAGAGATGAAGCATCACAAATAAGAAGTTTCTAGACAAATGAAAGCTATTTAAATGTTTTAAAATGAAATACTATTTTAACGGAATTCTTTCCAAAACATATTACATGCTCTTATACCTTAATAACCTAATTTAATTTTTCTCTAGATGATTTGGGCACCGTTACGTTTACTGAATGATGCTGTAACACAACGACATTCTCAAAAGGCCTCCCAAGCAGCCAAGACTGTAATGCTACTTGAACAAGTATGTTTCCTTTTCTCATGTAGAGTAGGCTTAGCCTCCAATGGCACCATGTCTATTTCTTAGCTGCCTTGTTAACTACTCTCTAAAACTTTCTACAGCTCTAGCAGTTGCCAATTGGTAGAAAACTGGTTTTAGCTTTCCTAGTCACCACCAACAAACCTGGGCTCCTGTCTCCTCACCAGCAAGCCAACCAATTCTATTATGTATTTAAGGCTCTACTCGGAATTTTCATTCTGCAGTTACTTCTGAATTCAAACTTGTCTGGAAAGTTCAGGATGTTAACATTTAGCTAACTAGGGTACTACTGCTCTCTGTGGGTCTGTTAGTCATGGGTCTTGACTCATGTCACGCCTGTGCTCTGCCTTAACGCACACACATAGGAAGGAATAAGAATGCATCTGCTAGTCTACTGACCTCATAATGATACGAGCTAGCATCTTCATTCACAAACACTAACTGGACGACTGCCATGTGCCAGCCACTGGGCTGACTAATCAGCACAGTGGGGTGAACAAGGGAAATACAGTCTCTGCCCACACAGAGAGCTAAGTAACACTGTGCAAAGCTCTACTGAGCACCACGATCTTTATCATAGGGGCAACTTACAACTTGAGAATGGCTTCTCCCTCCACATGGGCACAAAGCCATCTATGTTATCCGTCCCCCTTATCAGCAGGGGATACATTTCAGAACCCCCAGTAGATGCCTAAAACCGTGGACAGTACCAAACCCCATATATATTTTGTTTTCTCCTATATACACACACCTATGATAAACTGTAGGCACAATAACAGATTACCCACAGCAATAATAAAACAGAATAATTGTAACAGTATACTATAATAAAAGTTATGTGAATGTGGTCTCTTGCTCTCAAAATGTCTTATTTTACTGAACTCACCTATTTTTGGACCATGGTTGACCATGGTAATTGAAATTGCAGATGAGAGGGGACTACTGTCTAGGTAGTGCTTAACTCACAGCTGTAGTTATTCATAGCAGGGCCAGGCCCCTGGACCTTACCTCCGGCAGTCACCTGGCAGGCAGCCTTCAGTCCCAGGGAACCCGCAGCCTGGGCAGCATGACCCGGAAGGGGTTGGGGAGGCACCAGGTGGGGAGGGCCAGTGGCAGTTTTGGTGGCGTTACTCTGCTGTGGTACTTCCGGGTTACTCTCCTCATTAGTTCCTGCTCAACAATGGGAAGAACAGATTAAAATTCAGCAAAGTGAAGGGACTGTTTGTGTGGAGGGGAGATCAAGAGAAACTGCGATCATTCCATTCTAATAACTGGGAAGGCTTCCTAGACAATGTAGCTCTTTAACTGCTGCTTAAACTATGGGAAAGAGCACTTAGTCCACAGGAAATAGGAGAACGATTTTATAAATCATCAGTGTAATTTAAAAGAAAGCTCAGAAGATAATAAAATGGAAAGATAAATGAATCAACACGTTCTTTATCTAAATGGCTTCCCAAAGTCTCTTGTGAAGTTCACGCAGGCCCTGAGTTCTGAGGCACAAACTACTTCACCTGGCTCCGGCGAGAGGGCGAGAGCACCCAGCGCTTCCTCCAACACCTGGATTTGCTCGAACAACTTCTGACCCTTGTCAGGAAGAGCGTGGATGTTCACCGATGCCAGTGTGCTCTGAAAAACAGATCCTACCAAGTGGATCTCCCACCTCAAGTTTTCGAGGGATAATCTCCTATTAAACTAGCCTAAAATGCCAAAACTCTAAAATTATGGTCTTTTACTACGTGCATGAAAATAGGACTTTCTTTTTTTTTTTAACACAGTTGGCTTACCAATCCTGAAAATATTAATATAAGCATAGGAAAACGCAGAAAACATCCACCTACAAAACCTTCACATGAGCATATTTAACTCTTCTGTGGGGGTCTCATATCTGCCCATAGCAAGCAGTGCTCTGACCTTAAGAACAAAACACAAGTCAACGGTTACCTTCTTTTGTTTCAGTTGCGTTGTAAGGTACACACGTCGGGCTGCTGGGTCTGAGGGTTCTACCTTCTTGGAAACACCTGAGGTAGGAGATATTTTTCTTTGCATACTTTGTTCAGGGAATTGAAGGTTCTCCTTCTTATTTGATTCCAGAATTGAGTCAAAGAGCAGGGGACTCCCAGGATGAGAGGAAACAAAAATGACATCATCTTCCTCACTGTCACTACTGCTTGTGGCAACTTCACGCCTCTCGCCCAGGGAAAGACCTGGTGCTGCTGGTGCAGGCCGTGCCGCCGGTCCTTTGGGAGCAGGTACACCACGAGTCTCCAACTGTGCCTGGAAATGACCCTGGGCTGGCCTTTTCTGGATGGTCTGTGTGCCTGGGGCGGCCTTGGCCTTCGTTTCTTCAGCCTCCCAGTTCTTGAGGTGCTCCTGGCTGAGGGGTCCCCCCTTCTGGGGCTTGCTTATTGGGTTCTGACTGTGAACTTTTTGAGGCAAAAGCTGGGTTTCCTTTTCTCTCAGAGGTTTTGACTCTCCTTGGACATCTTGACTCTTACCATTTGATTTCTCCTGAGGAGACGTAGATGATCTCAGCTTATTACCATGGCGCTGTGTGGATTTAATTTCAGAAAAGTCTCTCTTGTGTGTCCCTTCAGTCTTCTTTGCTTCACACCGAAACTCCGCTCTCTCCTCTTGCTTCTTTTCTGGAACTATAGATTGTTTTTTCTTTATCGCCGGGCCAGAAGAGAGCTCTTTCCCCATCTGGCAGTTAGAGTCAGGATTGTGTTCCTTCTCCTGGTCCGAGAGCTGATCGCCCTTTTCCCTTTGCTTCTTATCAACCATCTTTTCCTCACCTTCCCCTTTGGTGAGCTGTTTCCAGAGAGCTGGTTCTTGATTCTTGTCGAGTACCTTGAATGGGTTTCTTAGCTGGCTGGAAGGATGACGGAATGACTCAGATGCATGCTGAGACTTACTGTTTACAGAATGTTCTTTGGAATTAGGATCCTAAAGACAAATGAAAATAATCTTAACATAAAATCCTAATGCAACCTTCATATCTAGAATGTCTTTTCTTTTTTTTTTCTTGTTTGCTCTTTAAAGATACCAGCCACAAACAGAATGTCTTTTCTCAGAGGAAGTGGAAACAGAGTAAAAGAAGTCCAATAGTTTTGAACATTCCTGGTATCAATTCTGTACCTAGAAAAAACTATGTGTCAAACACACCAAGTATTCGCATTTTAACAGCGCTTTTAATACTTGGTTCCTTCTTTTTCCAAGTTCATACTTATACAGGCCTCAAGGAAAAGTAGCGACCAAACTAAAGTGCTTTTACAATCACAATAGCCACAGTGCATACTTTTCAGGAAAAACTATTCTCTTGAGATGGACTTTTCCCCAAAGCTAAACACAGTCCTACTATGCTTGCTCTGATTTTTGGCTCTAGGAAGATCTCACTGCAGAAATCTAGAATCTTAAGTTGAAGTCATAACACTACCAAAACAAGTCTTGTCACCTACCTAGGTCTAGTTCCTCATGTAGTGAGTACTTGTAGGGCTTCTCCTAGTTCTAACATTCTAGTAGCTTATGAATTACACTTACCGTATACCAGTATCAGGCAGATACTGGTCTATAAAAAGATACTGAAGTTAGTCAAGGAAATATAATTTTCTCCTAAATAGGAGAATACTGACTGCACTTAAAACGTCACAAAATGTTTAAGTGAAATAGGAAGCAAGTAATTAAATATTCAATACAACTAAATGGTCCTTTGAATTAAAAGTTCCAACAGGTCCAATCTTGCTTAAAGAAAATTATCTTTCAGAAATAGTTTGATAAAGACCAACCAGTTTATGTGGACATCAAGGTCTTTTCAGGCTATGCTGCATATTAAACAGTCTTAACATAACAGGTTTGAAAACAGATGGGTAATTCCTACCTGCCATGGAACACTTCCACACCAGTGTTTCCCCTCTGCCTTACTTCTCATACATCGGAACAACAATCTAATGAAGTATAAAACACAAATAATCAAGGCTGCCAAAATCCATTAAGACAAGAGATTAAGTTTATTTTCAATCTTAGAAAACATTGTGCAATTCCTCGATAATGTCTTTGCAAGGTCACTTGAAACCAATTACTCTTGCACATACATTAAAAAATGCCTTACTGCACAGGACATTTATAAAGGCTCGGAATTCAAAGAATAAAGATGTTACGATATCAAGAAGTGTGCACGGTTTACTCCTTTTACTCTGTAAAGCATGACTGAAATGGAAACACTACTCAGCAATGGCTACTAAAATCAGAAAAAGAGATAACCAGACATTACATGTCCCTGAAGGGAGGCCACAATACTTTTTGCAAGAGTACTATAAAGTACTCTTGCAAAAAAATCCAAAAACAACCAAGCCAAAACAAAACAAAAATGTAACCCGAATCTGGTCAAACCTCTATATCCAATTATCAATTTACAAGAAATAGAAACAATAGAGGAACATGTAAAACTAGACCATGGGGAATATAATCTGCAAAATCTTGTCTGGGAAATGACACAGGACAAATAACCTGAATCCTTCAACAAATAAATTACAAGGGAGAAAAAAAGTTAAAAGACATATTAATCAATTCCAATTTGTGGAATTTGGATCCTGATTTAAACAAACAAAAACTACTAAAAAACCTATTTGTGACATTTATGAAGTTCCAGGATATTTGTATACAAACTGGTATATAAAGAGTCCTTATCTTTTAGAGCTACATACTAAAATATTCACAGATGAAATGATGTTATCTGGGATTCGTTTCAAAATACAGCAGAAGTTAGGGGTGAAGTAGGTAGGGTGTTTGGAACAAGATTAGCCATGAGTTGGTAATTGCTAAAGCTCTTGTGCTACATTATCCTATCCTACTTTTATATATATTTACAATCTTCCATTAAAAAAAGACTGAATACAGACTTATTCTAGTGCAAGACAGTCCCCGCACACACAAATACAGCCCATCCTCCAGCTGTCCAGAGATGGCTGCACTGTTGCATTCCCTAACTAAGCCGTGTACTCTCCAGACTACTGGACTTGCATGTGTACCTTTCTCTACCCAGAGGATACCCCTCTATGTCCCTATTTGTCCACCATCTCTGCCATCTTCTCCACCTGTTGCATTCCTACCAGTCCCTCAAGGCCCAGCTCAAGTCATACCTCCTTTGCAAAGTTTTCCCCCACTTCCTTCCCTGTTCATCCATTGAACTGCTTCTGTATTTTTGTTGTATTTAGTTGTACTACACTTATATATGCCTGACTGCTTGATTTTATATTTTCAGCAATGAGGGGAAAATAACCATATATGATCTCTTTATTACCAACTATGCCTTGCCTTTTGTATATAATTGTTAAGTATTGCTGCATGAAATAAAACTGATTTTTTTCATTACCTAAGATGACTTCTCAAAAACTTTCAATTAAATATGAGCTTTTAAAAAATGTATTTTATTTGTTGAAATAATGTACTCAATCAAAAAGTATAAAAAGGTAGTGAAGAGCTCCCCTAGACACTATCTGCCCAGCTCACCTCCCTCCCAACATGTAACCACCCTTGTTTTTTGTTTACCTTTCTAGAGATTTTTAAATGCATATTCGAGTCAATATAAATATATTCTTTATTTTTTTCCTCTTCTGCACAAATGGGTAGCATAATATACATACTACTAAGTACCTTGCCTCTTTTTTTACTTAACAAATGCCTTGAAGATTTCTCTGTAAGAATATACATATAAAGAGCTTCCTCATGTGTTCTTTTTGTTTTGTTTTACAGGTACAGAGTTTTCCACTATATAGATGTTGTATTATTTTTAACCAGACCCTCCTGATGGATAGTGTGGCTGTTTCCAACCCTTTCCTATTAAAAGCAATGGCACAGTGAATAAAATAGCCTTATGCATATGTCGTTTGACATACATTTCAATACATCTGTGGTGCAACTCCTTATTTCTCATATTGCATATTTGTGCTTTCTCTGTTTTTTTCTTGATTAGGTTAGCTTTTGGATTTTATTTATTAGTTTTCTATATGCTGTTTTCTAACTCATTAAATCCAATTTTTAACTATATTAATTCCTTCCTTCTGCTTTCCTTCAGTTTAATTTCTTATTCTCTTGCTAACATCTTAAATTAATCCCATGATGTACAATATACATCACAACAGCATGCATCCTAATTCACGACAAATCCCCAGCAGGTCCCATTCTCTTGATGCCATTAATTCACCTGGACATATAAGCAAAGAGGAACAAGCCTCAAATGGACACGTATTCCATAAAAGTTAAACTAAAAAGAAAATAGGTCCCGCCTCTCCCTCTCGTACGCACTTATAATTTTCCCATCCAAGCTCATGATTTTCAAAATTTTATAGATCTCTTTAATTTTTCTCACTGCAATAGGATATTATATTGAACATATGTAATAACATTTCTGAAATGTTTTGAATGCATAAAATTCAAAGTACTAGCTACTAGTAGAGGGTACTACCACTTATAGAAATAAATCAAGAACAAATTGCTGCTGTTGCTTAAAGTGTATCAAGTGCTTGAAATCTTTACTGAGAGAATATTTCATAAGCACAGTCATGTGCCGCATAATGACGTTTTGGTCAATGACAGACCCCACACAACCACGGTCCCATTAAGATTATAATACTTTATGTTTACTGCACCTTTTCCTTGTTTAGATACACAAATACTTAGCACTGTGTTACAATTGCCTATGGTATTCAGTACAGTAACAAGCTGTATAGGTTTGTAGCCTAGGTATATAGTAGCCTATACCAAATAGGTTTATGTAAGTATACTCTGTGATATTTGCACAATGACGAAATCACCTAACAACATGTTTCTCAGAATATACCCCTGTTGTCAAGTGACTCAGGACTGTAGTATCTATTTTAAAGCCCAAGTCATGTAGACTTTCAGGAGAAGGGCAAGGTTTGGAGAAAGAAGGAAGAAACAACATATTGAGCATCTGCTATGTGCTAGGCACAGTGCTAAAAATGCTTTCACTTACATTTTTAATTAAAATCAATCTGGATGGGCTTCTCTGTTTTTAAGATAAAAAGTTTCTGTTTGTTATGTTTATCAAATTATAAATCAGCAAAGAAGGCAGTGGAAATACATTTTCACAGAGAAAGCAAACATTAATTCCACCATAAGAAGAGCAGAATTTCTGTAGTCTATTAACTAATCATTTTCCAGGGCAGAGGTTATAAACGATAAAAATGAAGAAATTATTAATAGCTAGAGGAAGCCAGACCTTTTCAATCCTAACTTCTTCATCAGAAGACAAATCCTCTGTCCAACCCAGCATCACTTTAGAGTTTGGGATTCTCTCAAGCTCTGGCACTATCCTCCCTGGGTTTGAATCCCAGCCCTACCACATAATTAGTTCTGAAACACCAGACACCTTACTTGACTGCCCCCTGTGGCAGTTTCCTTTTCGGTAAAATGGTAAAATAATAACAATCATAGTATACCCCTCATATGGTCATCATGAAGATTAAACATCTTAACACATATAAAGATAAAACAATCAGAGCAAAGCCTGATACATACCAAGGACTTCCTCGGTAACAGCGACCATGAGTCCACTTTTGCCAGCCATCTTGCTTATGTCTATGTCTACACCTTCGCTTATGTTCTGCCTGGAACATTTCCTTGTCCTTTCCTCTATCAAAACTTTAAAGGTCATTCAAGGACAAGTTCAAGTCTCCACTCCTCCACTTTCTCAAGAACCTTCTTAATCTGTTACTGTGGGTCTTGAAGTCACAGGACCATTTGGCATCTGAACACATTCAATTTAGCACTCCAACACGCACATCAGACTGCTCCGCCATCTTGCTGTGTCTAACTCTTACCCCAGTTGTGGCAAAGGTCCTTTAGGGATTATGAGTTTATGTCTTTATGAGCTCCAGCACTGGAAAAACATAAAGCTCGATTTCTACCTCATTGTTTTACGTTAAAATTCAAGATGAAAGAAAGTGTAAATATAAAAAACAAAACCGTAAATGTTCTAGGAAAAATACAGAGATGAATATTTTTGAAAACCTAAAGTGAAGAAGGTTTCCCTAAGCATGACATAAAACTCTAAAGCTGAAAATAAAGAATTTAGTAATTTCGTCTAAAAAGTTTCAAACTTTTATATGGTAAAAATACATATGAATATTCAATTGTCATGAAAAATAAATTTTTTTGTTTTTGAGAGTCTTGCTCTGTCTCCTGGGCTAGAGTGCAGTGGCATCGTCATAGCTCGCTGCAAAAAGATAAAATATTTTGAATATCTCACCACAACCAGTTATTTAAAGAACTAAAACTTGTTATACCCAAGTCTAAGCAAAGGAATATTTCAATTTATTTTGACCCATATCATAAAGAATAAAAGCTCTGAGAGAAAGAGAAAGAGAGAAAGAAAGAAAGAGAGAGAGAGAGAAGGGAGAATGTGAACTCAATGACAAGCTTTAACACTTGTAAACGACGCTGTGCTACATCATTCATGTCAAGGCAAGACTTCTTCCTTCTGGTTCTACTGAGACTGTCAGTTTTCTTTATTGCCCATACACAGAGGGCCATGGCTGAAAGGCCAGTCAAATGCTGGTGGTGCCACCTGGTGTTTAACTTAGAGAACTGCACACAAATGCAGCTACCCTGCAAGGTGTGAAAAATGGACATCTTATAGCCTAGGTTTATACCTCCCTTCCATTACTCTGCTGCACCTGTCTCCTAGCTATGTTAAGCCAAACATAATGGTATTAATTAGAGGATGTAAAATACTTAAGTTCTTGGAAAGAAAACCCAGTTTGAGGAAAGGAAAGGCTGTATTCCCTGAGGTCATTCTCCACAGTACAGAGGTTCCAGCTAAGTACCCTTAACGTCTGCGAAGGAACTCATCATCCATACACAGGCTTATCTATTTCTGTTTAAACTCTCAGCCTGCACCACCTAACAGGGTACGTATTTATTCTTTGTTTGTTTGTTTGCTGTTGTCTTTTAATTTGCTGTGTGTTGAGAACTGTCTTTTTTTTGTCCTAAAACTACCTTTTTAAAGCTCCAGTAAGTACCTCCTAGTAATAGTGTTCTAGGCTGAAAGAAATAAATTTAGCAAACTTTTTTTTTTCTATTTTAAAGTAATGGTCACCTCTCAGCCTCATCTACCTAGTACAAAGAATGTTAATGATAAGTTCTCAAAATTCTGTCTCCAGCCAGATCTTTCTTCACAGCTGCACACTGATTTTCTAGCTGGTCTCGCATATACATGAGACATGATTAGTCCAAAGCCGTGTTAGCCACACATCCCAATCCTCTACTGACATTACCGTTCCTTCCTGCTCTTGCTTAATGTAAATGCATTACCCAGAAGCCTCAACTTAGCAAACATTTCCCTGATGAGCACTGGCAATGTGTCAAACACCAGACTAAGTGCATCACACCTGCAATCTCTGTGAGTCGTCCAGCCCAAGGAAGTTGGGGCCACCATGATCACTATTCCAGATGAGAAAGTGGAGGAATAAACACACCTACCTATATGCCCTACCAGAAAATACGTCTCATCAAAACTTGCTCTTTCAGCAAGTTTTCTCCATTCTAACTGTACCCAACTCCATTGCCACAGCCTCAATTCAAGCCCATCATCTTTCATCTAAGAGAAAGCAGGTGTGTCTGGAAGCAGTTGGACCTAGGCCAGCAATACCCAAAGCCCAGCAATACCACTTCACAACCATGGGACTTCAGATTCCTTTTCTGACCTCTCTCAATAGCAGTTTCCTTATAAGTCTATAAAACAGGAACGTGGAAACTTATCACAACAGATTATATGAAGATAAGAGATAATGAACATACCATGTAGTAGGCATTCAATAGTAGCGTATTATTTCTGTGGTCTCCTTGCCTCCACTATCTTTACTTTCTATCTATCCTCCATAGTTCTTCTTTAATGGAAATTGGATCAAAAATTTTCAGTGACTTCCCACCTCCTACAACAGTGTTTCTGTATGGTAGAGGGTCTCCAGTGGTATGTAAATGGTTTTAAGTGTCAAAAGGACATAACGTTTTTATGCAATAAAGGCTTACCAGCCACATTGTACCAGCAAAAAACAATCCAAAAATGAAATTTAAAAATATTCCATTTATAACAGCATTGAAAAATATAAACACTGAGGAATAAATTTAACAAAAGGTATATAGGAACTCTATAATGAAAACTATTAAACAATGTTGAGAAAAATTTTTAAAGTCATAAATAAATGAACCATGTTCATGGATTGGAAAACTCAATATTTTCTTTTTCTTTTCTTCTTTTGTTTTTAAAGATAGGGTCCTGCTCTATTGCCCAGGGTGGAGTGCAGTGGTGTGATCACAGCTCACTGCAGGCTCCAACTCCTGGGCTCAAGCAATCCTCCCTCCTCAGCCTCCCGAGTAGCTGTGATTATAGGCACGAGCTACTGTGGCCAGGGAGACTCAATACTGATGAAAGTTCTCTACAAATTGATCTATGTAAATTTAATGCAATCCCAACAGGGTTTTCTGTGGAAATTAGAAAAGCTAATTCTACGTTTTATATGAAAACTCAAAGATCTTAGAGTAGCCAACACAATCTTGAAAAAGAATAAAGTTGGAAGACTCATACTATTTCATGTGATTAATTATGGAAGGATAGGCAAATGGATCAGTGGAACAGATTAGCAACACCGGAAATAGACTCACAATATTGGATCAACTGATTTTTTACAAAGATGCCAAGAATTTCAATGGGGAAAGGAAAATCTCAAAACACAGTGTTAAAACAATTGGTTAACCTATGAAAAAAATAAATGAACCTCTACTTCATACAGTATTCAAAATTAATTTGAGATAGACCATAGATCTAAACGAAAAAGCTGTTTTTCAAAAACAAAAAAACCATAAGGCTTCTAGAAGACCCTTTGGACATATTTGTGATCTTGGGGAAGGCAAAGGTTTCTCAGAGAGAAGACAAAAAGTACAAACCACAAAAAAAAAAATAAATTGGACTTCATAAAAATTAAAACTTCTCCTTTTCAAATAACAGTTAAGAAAATGAAAACCACAGACTACCAGAAAATATTGGCAACACAAATATCTGCCAAAGAACTTGTATAGAGAATATAGAATGAATTCTTCCAACTCAATAAAAAGACAAAAATTTAAAGACAAGCAAAAAATCCTATTATGTAACAATTTTGAAATGACAACATTTTAGAAACAAAGAACAGATTCATGGTTGTCAGGGGCAAGGACAGCGGATGGGGAGGGAAGGGGGTGTGGTTATGACAGGGCAACAGGAGGGATCCCATGAAGACGGAACTGTTCGGTACTTTGACTGCAGTGGCCAATACGTGAATCTACATGTGTATAAAATTGTACAGAACTAAATACATACACACACAAATTAGTAAAAGTAGAACTATCTTAACCAATAAAATCAGTGGATTGTACCAAAGTCAACACCCTGTTTGTGATATACAAAGTTTTGCAAATGTCACCATTAGAGGAAAGTGGGTCAAGTCCACAGGGGATCTCTCTGTATTATGTCTTACAACTGCTTGTGAATCTAAACTTACTTACTCTATAAAAATTTCAATTAAAAAATGGGCAAAAGATTTAAACAGATATTTCAAGATTTTCTCATGGCAAATAAGCACATGAAACAAACAGTGGTACATTTATAAATGGAATTCAACTCAGCAATAGAAAGGATGAATTACTGATACACATGATACAGATAAATTGTGCAGGCATTAAGAAGTCAGGCACAAAAGAGTACATACACTTATTTCATGTATATAAAGTTCAAGAACAAGCAGAACATATTTAAAGTGATAAAAATCAAAACGGTGACTGCTGATGGGGGGGTTAGGGATGGGAGGGGCAGAATTAACTGGAAGAGGGTAGATGGCCATTACTGGGGTGACATTTTGCCTTGGATCTTGCTTATGTGGACAGGTGTACACATTTCTCAAAACTCATCTGGTTGTACTCAAAATCTGTGCATCTTACTATATGATACATAAAAACTGTGAATACTCCACTGTCTTTATTTTGGGGGGGACAATGTAAAGTGCACAGAATACCATACAAAGACTATCACATCCTGGCCCCTACCTTCCTGGCCAGCCTTATCTCCTGAAGTCTCCACTTAAACAACATGCTAAACTGTTACCGAACCAAATGCTTGCAATTCCTGAAAATACCGTATTACTTCATGCCTCAGTACCCTAACGCAATGTATTAACCCATTAAATATGACCCCTCTCTAACATTAGTGAGTCCCTACTTATCTTGCAATACTCGTGACAAATATCATCTCCAACCTATACAGAGCTTCTCTGCCCTTCCCGAATTCCCACATAAAGGGAAACTATCATTTATTAAGTACTAAGCATACGCTAGACATTTTTATGCATCACCTTGTCCCAGTATCAGAATTAGAAAGTTGACCGGTTAGTAGCTATTGGTGAGCTGATGTTATTGGTTACTTGAGAGTTGGAGAGGGATGATGTTGGAGCTGTTTACCTGGAAATTCACCAGAGGTCAAGCTCCTCAGATGAACTAGTTGCTCAGCAATTAGGGTGTGACAGCCCAGAACACACTCAATACATACAGAAATATTGTTTGTTTTTTAATAACGACTCTTAAAAACAATCCTAAAACATACCTGGCTACAACTCTTTGAGGAAAAAAAAAGGAAGTACATTTAGATGTTCCTTTTGGACACTTACCTGTATTCTTTCTTGCCCTGTGGCAGAAGCAAGCCCTGAAGCTCTACCACAAAATCCTCATGCAGTAAACAATGAGAAACAGGAATGCTAGAGAAAGGAATTGAAAACATTTTAAGAGGCAAGGAATGGAGGTCAGTATCCTAAATCAAAACTATGGGTTTTAAACCAAGAGTCTATGTATGACATCCATTAGGTGGGGAATTAGGTTTCACCTTTTCCTACTCCCTCAAATAAAGAATGACAATATATTCCTCTTGATGACTCCAAAGTTTAAAACTACACTGTGCTATGTGACCTCGACACTGTGAACCCCTAGGAATGAATGAAGTCTCTAAGGATGGCTGTGAGGCCCAACATCAACTTTCCCCAGATTCTTCCATCATCCTTTCCCTTCAACAACTTGTTAGTTGTCACTTAGTGTCATTCACGTACCTATTTCTAATGACACATTGTAATAATTTGTTTCTTGCTTGGTATAAGTTTTTTAACCACCCCTCCCAAGTTATCATGAAAGAATTTAAACATATATAACAGTTGAGGGAAACATGTTTGAGTGAAGTTCTGAAGTACTCTCCTATGACTTGTAGTACTTTTTTGGCCTATATTCTGGTTATCAAACATATTCCAAATAAACTGAGTTTATCAAATAATTGTCTTCAAGTATTTTACTAGTTTGTATAGCAATGTTTATATAAATGGGATTCTATATAAGAGCATGTTTCTCTTCATATAAAACCAAATCTTATTCAACATTAATGCTTTTCTAGTACTGATATCCATTATGTACTTTACAAATAATATGGAGAAAAATAACTACTCTGTCAAGTTCAGCTGAATAGAAAGCAGAAAAAAAATGTTTAATGATATAGTTTGAAATTCACATATAAAATGTAGAAATTTGGTATTGTGAAAATATTAACATGATGAGAAAGTATTAATTTTTCTCACTTTAGAGAAAATGCTTTACATTTCTGGGTCTCAAATTTCAAGTCTGTAAAACCAGAGTTCTAAATCAGATCTCAGCTGTTTCTTTCAGTGCTAATCCCTAAAGTAACATATTTCTTTGGATTATCAATCTCACCATTTAGATGCAGAGAATCCTTTTTTTTTAAAGGCTAACACAATGTAAGTGTTTTAAACACAAACATTTAAAAACAAGACAGGCCTAAAACTAGTACAAAACAGGGCCAAATTATTTTCTACTATGCCTGCTGTGTGTCCTCACTTCTTTAAAGGAGAGGGAGGCTGTCCGAGCAGGAGAAGGGAGTGGCTCAGGCCTGACAGGCGAATATAATCCCAGACATGAAAACACTACAAGGATCCAGATGTAGCGGAATCCTCCGTTTTACAGGTAGGGAAATCGGTGGCCCAGAGAGGGGAAAGTAACCGGCCTCGGGTCACATAGCCAGAGTAGCCGAGCGTTTGCCGAACACGCCACGCTACGCTGGGGTTACCAACTGCTTAAAGGAGCCTGACACCGCAGACCAGGACCCCACCACTCCTAGTCCTTGCGGCGCCGGACAGCGCGGAGCCGGCAGCCCCTCTCGGAGGCCCTGGGCGGTCACAGGGACTCGTGCCCAGCTCGAGACCTACTCAGTGGCCCGCACGAAGCTGCACGTGTCCGACCGGCACACGTAGAAGCTCTTTCCCTTATTCGGGCCATCGCGGACGCCGGTCTTCAGAAAGCATAAAGTCCCTGAGAAGAGAAGAAAGTCAACAACGATTATACCACGCTAGATCGACAGGCCCCCGGGGAACCTAAGACCCGGGCCACTCACCGTGCTCGGGGCACCTAACTACTTCCATCACGTTCCTGCTCTCTTCTTCCTTGAGCTCCGCCCCCAATTCCTGCTTCCGCTTTTTACTCCGCCCCTCTTCATTCGGAAACCAATCATCATTCATCTTCTATTATCAGCCAATCATATAGGGAGTTTGCTCGCCTCTAACCAATCATAGCCACCCTCAGGCTTGGCGCGCGCCGAAATCAAATATGAAGCGAGTGGGCGTGGAGAACCTGGTATTTGCTGTCTGGGGCGTGGCTGAGGTGGGAGGGTAGTGTAGAGGCTGACGGTTTTCCGGAGAAAGGGAACAGGGAGGGGCGAGACTGAGGCCGAGGCGATTGTGGTTTGCACATAAGACCAAGAGGCGGGGCGGGCGCGGTGGCTCACGCCTGTAATTCTAGCACTCTGGGAGGCCGAGGCGGGCGTATTGTTTGAGCTCAGGAGTTCCAGACCAGCCTGAGCAAGAGCGAGACCCCTGTCTCTACTAAAAAATACAAAGAAATTAGCTGGACAACTAAAAATATATGGAGAAAATTAGCCGGGCATGGTGGCGCATGCCTGTAGTCCCTGCTACCCGGGAGACTGAGGCAGAAGGATCCCTTGAGCCCAGGAGTTTGAGGTTGCTGTGAGCTAGGCTGATGCCACGAACTCCAGTCGGGGCAACAGAGGGAGACTTTGTCTCAAAAAAAGAAAAAAAAAAAGACCGAGAGGCGGCCCTAGAGGGAGCACGAGTTCCAAGATTCTGAGAACCTCTCTGAGCCGGGGCCTGGCCCTTGCGTGCTCTGGCTTTGCACTCGATAGCTGGGACAGGGAGGCCTGGAGAAGCAGCCGATGCTGGCGGAGCGACCGGAGCAGGGGCGATGGAGCGGGGGGGTTTCCTGTGAAAATGCCGCGGTGCATTGAAAAGGCTGTAATAGAGCAGGCACAAGGATTTCTCTAAGACCACGACAATTCTTTAAATTTGCCTAGTGCTTTAGGCTTCACAAAGTGCTTCCGCATACACGCCTCTTCTCACTAAACCTGGGGAGAAGGGTAGCGTTTTATGGATGATCCTGAGAGTCATAAAAGTTTGAGAGACTCACCCGAGGTCAAAGAGTTAGTGAGTGGGCGATCTATGGGCAGGTGCACAGGTCTCAATTCCAGGTTCAGTGCCATTTGGCCGGCGCAGCTGCCTCCTGTTTTGTACTGGATGTTCTCTAGGCTGTCTTAGCGAGGAAGCCCTGAGTTGTAAGTGTCAAAGTAGAAACAAGGCGGGGGCGGGGGGAGATACATTACCTTTGGTGAAGGCGAATTTTACTTTATATATTTTGTATTGTCAAACTTTTCCTACTGATATGCTTTTGTATTTTTAAAATCAAGGATGAAATTAAATGAAAGGGAACTGTATTTGAAATTGTGATCAAATCTATTAACAAAAAGGGAGAAGTAGATATCAGATTTATTGCAATAGGTATGGCTTCATATTACAGCTATTGAGGACCATATGTCCCAGACATATGGTGTGGCACCTGCAACTGTTCTTATGGGGACAGTAGAACAGAAAATCTGTAATGTCTAGGAAATCTGGGCTATATGATAAATGTAAATGTTATGGAGATCCAGAGGAAGGGAGACAACCCTGAGGTATCATTTATTAATTAAACAGTATTTATTA
>NW_012154074.1:396804-407278 GCF_000956105.1 Propithecus coquereli
TTACTCAGGCTGGTCTCGAACTCCTGACCTTGAGCGATCCACCCGCCTCGGCCTGCCAGAGTGCTAGGATTATAGGCGTGAGCCACCGAACCCGGCCAACTTTTATTCTTAATTAGCCTGGAGAGACCTGTTGGGGTGGGGAACCTGTAGCCTCAAGGCCACATGCGGCCCTCCAGATCCCCAAGTGTGGCCCCTCAAATGAATCCAAACTGAGCAGAACAAATCCCTGCACACTACCTTACAGAGCCACTCCTAAAACTCTGGAATCAGATAGGGTCCATAGATTAATTTTTTTTCCTGGCTCAAAGTCACAAGGCTGACACCAACAGATCAGGGACTGGAAGCCATTTTTCCAGACTTCAATCCAGTTCTTACCACTACAGTATTTTTATAAAGCATATTTAATGATTCAGATATTTAACCCATACATTGATAAGCATTAGGTGTTTGTTGTAGTATACAGACACAGCTCAACAAATCTAAGATTAAAAACAAAACAAAAAAACTCAAGTCCTACCATTTTATAAATGATCACTAGGTAGCAGCATAGTAACATAAAAACCAACCAGAAGGCCCACCCTCTTCTGCTGTTTCATTCTTTTTGTTTAAAGATATGTAATGGTAAATCGATTTCATTTCATTTTGTGCCTTTCAAATATATGACTATTTTAAACTTGTCCTTTGACATAGGCACAGTCAGGATGATATTATAGTGAGAACAAATCAGGTTATAATTTGAAAAGCCAAGAGACTTTATAAATTCTTTTGTTGTATCAATATTTTGCAGTATAAGATTCCAAATTTCACTGTTCTTAAAATATTATTCCAAAAGTCAAAGAAGCCTCTTCTTCATCTTTTTCTTCTTTATTTGGTAAATGTAAAATTCTTTTTTTTTTTTTTTAGTGAATTTATAAAGTTGCATGACCACCACCACCACAATCTAGTTTTAGAACACTTCTATCACCCAAAGACTTCCCTCAAATCTGTACACAGTCAATCCCTACTAACACCCCCAGCTCCCAGGCAACCACTGATATGGTTTCTATCTTTATAAATTTGCCTTTTCTGGACATTTCATATAAAAGAAGTCTTATAATATGTAGGCTATTGCCTGTTTTTTGTCACTTACAGAATACTTTTGAGGTTCATCCATTTCGTAGCATATATCAGTATTTTACTCCTTTTTGTTGCTAAATTGTATTCCATTGTATTCATTCAACAGTGAGTGGACATTTAAATCATTTTCCCTTTGGTGTTATTAGGAATAATATTGTTATGAACATTAACGTGAAAATCTTTATGTGAATATTTATTCTAACTCCTCTTGGGCAAATAACTGTAAGTGGAATTGCTGGGTCGTATGGTGAGTTTATGTTTAACTTTTTAAAAAATTACCAAACCATTTTCCAAAGTGGTTGTACCATTTTATATTCCCATGAGCAATGTATGAAGGTTCCCAGTTCTCCATGTCCTCACCAACATTTGTTATTATCTGTCTTTTTTGTTATGGTCATTCTAGTAGGTATGAAGTGGTATCTCATTTATGTTTTAATTTGCATTTACCTATTTATATTGCACTCCTTTTCATGTGCTTTTTAGCCATCATCTCCCTCTTTTTAAACGGTCTTAAAAGTCTTTTTCCTTTAAAGATTTGTGTGGAAAAACCTAAATAATAGTGACATTGTTTAAAAGGAGATCAAGGAAATAGTAATGGTTTGTATAATGTTAAATAACAAAATTGCTTATGTACTATGGCTATAGTCATGTCAAAAATATTTTTACCCACAACAAACTATTAATTTTTAAGACTATATATTGTATGATTCCATCAGTATACCTCTGGGAAGTTGAGTTGGGAGATTGGTGCAGTTTTTATTATCTACAACTAGCATGTATTACTCTCCTGATTTAAAAAAAAAAAAACAACAATAAAGACATTAAAAGCAGACACATAGGAAAAAATAACAAAGAGAATGCACCAAAATAATAATGCTTAAGGTGGTAGGATTATTGGTGGGGTTTTTTTCCCCATTTTTTTAAATACAGTGTATAATGTTATTATACTGTGAGCAGTAGAGTAGTCATAGGCCCCGTATCTCTACATTTCCACCGAAACACCTGTTACACTTGCCTAGATCTCAACCCAGCTATTTAAGCCTGACCTTCCTGTAATTAATCCTTTCTTTCCTTCATTCCCTCTGAAACCTCTTTTTGGTATCTAATTCAGATTTTATACCAAGCTATCTTTCCCCTTTACTCCAGTTATTCTGCTTAATTCTAACCTTACCCTCAACCCTCATTCCAAATATTGCTAGAATACTGCTCATTTGTTCCCTGAAATCCTTGCTGCTTTACATATTCCAGATAACCCAGAGTCTGAAGACCGCTTGCAGCTATGTGCTTGTTTCCTGGCAGTCGTCCTGAGCTGTATTTCTTCTGGAAGGCAACACATGGCACTAGGGTAGATTCCAGGTTCTCAAGTGGAGAATGAATATACTGCCCGGGGCTCTGAAGATTTTTACCTTGAAGTTTTTGAGCCTCCTTAGATGCTCGGATCTTAGGGGCTGAGAAAGCTCTGGCAGAGTTCTGGCTAATTTTCCCACTTTTCCTTTCTGAGTTAACCTGGGAGCCGGAACAGAGCAGCCTCTGTTTTATGTTGCAATTTTTTGGTACTAAAATGGTCTTAAAAGAACTCTTCAACCTTTTTAAAACATGAATCAGATTCTGTTACTCCTCTGCTTAAACCTCCTCGGTGGCTTTCTGTTAAACTTACAGAAAGAGGTTAAATCCTTCTCTTGGTCCATTTGGGCCTCATATGATCTGGCCCTGCCTCACCTACTGCCATCTTCCTCCTCACCTGCTGTGTTCCACAACTTCGACCTGCTTCCTTCCTGTTCCTCGGTATGCCAAGCTTTGTCTTGCCCTAAGGCCTTTGTTCATACTGTGCTTTCTGCCTGGAATGCCTACCCCAGTTCTTTAAAAACCCACCCCTCATCCTGTGTGTCTCAGCAAGCGGCACCGCAGTGACACTTGCCCTGACTACTTCATCTACAGAAGTCTTTCTTTGTTCTCTCTCTCAGCACCCTGTTTGCTCCCTACATAACATTCAGTTTGTAGTTGTCTGTTTACTTGTCTATTGTCTATCTCCCCCATAGGTGATATGTTTAAGTACCAAGAGAACAGGAACTTATCTCTGCTTGGCTCACGCCTCACTGTAGACACAGTACATAGAAATTCAATATATATCTGTTAAAGAGAATGAATGAAACTGTAGAGTGACTCAGCTTGGCTCATTCAAAATAGAGGTTAAAAGAAAAAGAAAAAGAAACCCAACGGTGGAAGGAACGCTAAAGCCACCTAATGTGCCCTCCCAAGCCCTCCACAGCAGCCTTCATGGATTCAGCATAGAAACTTCCAGTTACAGCAAGTTCTCTATTTTGATATCTCAAAATGTCAGTTAATTCCAATGTATATTGAGCAGAAATCTTTCTGTCTGAAACTTCTTGTCATCTGGAGTTACACATAATATACCTAATAATTTTTACATCACTTTAAAATATTTGAGCATGGCTATTTCATCCTCTCTACACTTCGTACACATTCTTTCCCCAGAGAAACTTTTCCAACTGCTTCAATTCTTCTCTCCCTTCCAGATCCCCTCACTGGTGTTTTTCAATAAATGTTTGCTTAATTTGAGGCATCTCAAATAGAATTCAATGTGAAAAATACCATGGGATAATTATCTCCTTTATTTTGGATATGACCACTTTTTATCTGCAATATATTATAAAACTGCAAACATTTTTTTCTCTCTTTTTAAACAAATATGTCATGCTAGTAATTTATATCAAGTGTGCAAGCAACGAAAACCACTGTTTTCGTTTTTCATTTATGAGTTCATCTCCCCTATCTGGTGCATCTAACTGCTTAAACTTAACTAAGGATTCTATATTTCATCTTGCTAGTTTTAATCCATTATTATAGCCTATCTAGATCTCTTTGAATTTTGTTCCTGTCAACTGACTTATTAGGGCTATCTCCTGACTCTGTGTCAACTGAACACTTGACGAGCCTGCTCCCTTTGCCTTCATCCAAGTTGCCAATAAAAATGCTGAACGAGGCAGAGCACTTTAGCACCACGGGGAGAGATCTCCTCCAGGTAAACACGGCACCCTGGTCACCATGCTTTGGGTGTGGTCGTTCACTCCAGCATGGAGTCACATGATGTGCACGTGTTCCTCTCGTCCAAATGTCGTGCTGCAGTTCATGCATGCCTGCATCATGTAGCTGTCCCTTGATTTACCAGCCTGCAAAGCACAGCAGAAAAGGAAGTGTGGTTAACCTGGCATGGCTTTGTCTTGGTGAGCAGCAGAGGAAGCAGCCTAGAGGCCTCAGGGGGATGTGGCTCTTCAGGACAAAGGCTCTCACCTCACGTTAGCTAGTGATTCATTCAGTCGCACCATCCCCAGTCTCGCTGGTTTGCCTCACATCTGTCACGTCTCCATTCTTACCGAATCTGCCCCTCCTTCCTCTCCCTCTTGGTGCTCTCTCAAGGTGTACAGGCATTTGAAGGAAGGCCAGGAAGGTTCTAAGTGAGGGATGTCTATGGTCTCACAAGGAGAAGAGGAAGAGTTATCTCTTTTGATGATCTGAGGCAGCCTCCCTGGGTAGCGTGGTGCAGAAGCCAGGACATCCCCTTCAAAAGATCTCACTCTTCCCAGCAATTCTGTTCCTTTTTAGTACTTTCTCACCCTCCCTTTTGGACTGAACTTCCACCTTAGTGGAAGCTGACATGCCTATTTCCACACACAGTAGACAGAACTTATTCCGCCTACTGTGCCAGAGAGACAGCGAGGCCTGGCCTCAGTGCTGTGGGGCAGGGGATGTGTGCTTCTTTCTGTGGTTTGTGGGCTTCTATTTCTGCTTTCTCACTCATATGTGCTAATTGCTCATTTCTTCCCTCGCATTCCTCTTTTTCTGCTGCTTTCCCCCACCCCCTCCCCCTAGCCCTCCAAGCTTCTCCTTCAGTCCAGGGCAGACAAAAACAGCATGAATGATCAGCTGTGGAGGAGCAGTTGTCCGGGCTCTTTGCATTCCCATCCAGAGGTCTGCATGCGTGTTTAAGCAATCCCTTTCCATCCTTACACTTTTTTATGATGACACCATTTCTGCCACTTCTGTGATTACCTATTTCTGATGGAAGAGCTGGAGCATCGCTAAGTGGATGTGGGGAAATTCTACTCAGTTCACTTGACTGGTTTTGCTCTTAAGTTGTATATCCTACCCAAGTGTGCACATGCACAGTAAAAAATATCAAACAGGTAGCAATCAAATAATTTACTCCATCTGAACCATGCTAATGGACATGAAGAGCACACCTTGGGTAGGTACAGCACAAACCACAGTTCCATTCGTGAATTATCCTGTCAATTCAGCTTTGATCTGAATTGTGTTTCCCACAATTCATATGTTGAAGCCGTGACCCCTAATATGATGGGGCCTTTGGGAGATAATTAGGTTTAGATGAGATCATGAGGGGGCGCCCTTATAAGATAGTATTACTTCCCTTATAAGAGACACCAGAGACCTTTTCCTCTCTGCCATGTGAAGACATGGTGAGAAGGTGGCTTCTCTCCAAGCCAGGAAGAGAGCCCTCACCAGAAACCAAACAGCTGGTGTCTTAATCTGAGACTTCTAGCCTCCAAAACCATGAGAAAATAAATTTCTGTTGTTTTAGCCACCCAGTCTATGGTATTTTGTTATGACAGCCCAAGCTGACTAATACAAATTCTCAAGCTAATTATTTGCTATCTGCCATAACATTTGTTTTCCAAATGTGCCATTTGCACTCAAATCTACATGTAAATTGAATTAACTGATTAATACAGGTATAAGGTGCCACAGGATAGGAGTCTCTAGTGACTCCATTTCTCATTAATTCCCATATATTTATATATCTTCACTTGGAACTCCTAGATTAAACTACGCTGGCTTCTCATTTAACTGTAAAGCACTCAGACAATTTTATCCACATGTTCCTCTGTCCACATTGCCTTGATATCCTGACTCTTTCCAGAAACTGTACCCTTAGCTATCCCTAAATTAGCATCTTGGGTTGAGAATCCAAGCAATGATCCTATTTTGTGGCGAAGCCCGTGCTTGCATTCAATTCTCAGCTCCCGCACTCTCCATGGGCGTGCTGAGAATTAGGAAGTGAAATGCAGGGATCTGGTTTCCTTTTCGGGAGTAGAAAGAATTAGAATGGCTAGCTTGCCAATCATGATGATGATGACACCTAACATTTATGAGTTCTAACTCTTTCACATGTATATCTCGTTTAATCCTCACAACGAATCCTGTGAAGTAATTGGTATTGTCCTCATTTTATGGATGAGGAAAGTGATGCAAAGGGAGATTAACTGCCAAAGATTACACAGCCAGTAGTAAGGCAGTCAGATTTGAACCTAGATGGTCTGAATCTGGGGCCTACATTCCTGACACCATCTAAAAGGAGCAAAAAGTCAAAGTAGAAGACTGTGAGAGGTAGTAGTTCATGACCTCAATTTTATCTTATTGAAGCTTATTTCTTAATGAGGGCTCACATGTTTACTATTTCTTCTGTGTGGAAGGACTACTAAATATGGCAGTTGCCTTTAGCTTTCTGTTGCCAGGTGGGAAATCTCCTGGTTTACTGTATTTGAACGATCCATACTTAATACTACACTGGATACTATACTTTTCCTCAATCAATAAAAAAGATTGAAGGGAGGTATTTAGACCTGTATGTATGTTAGGAGCTGACGTTGGGCAAAGCCAGTAGTAACATTTATTCGATATTAAATCTAAGCCTAATCACTTCAGACTCCAGTAACACCACTCAATATTTTGTTCCAATAGAGCTGCCTTTTGCACACAGCATCCCCATCTGTCGATTTAAGGTCTAGAAGGTATTTGGCCCACACTTAGGGAACACAGGTCATTCTGACATCAGCATCTTCTTATTGGGCTGGTCACATCTTGGGCATTGAGAACAGAAGAACTTTCAATTTCCTGCTGCCAACAGAGTGCTACAAATAGCTGCTGTCAGACAGACCATTAAACAATACAAAGATTCCCTAAAGACAGACTTAAGAACTTGTAGCATCTGCCTTCAGTCATGGGAGACCATAACAAAACATGCTCTTGTGTGTCTATTTGAACAGCATCTGAAGCAGCACAGAATAGCCACCCAATCACCATGTGTTGGGCTTAATGGAAATCTGTGGGAACCAGGGCAAAGAATGCAAAGGGGTCTCCTGCTCCCCCAGTCCAAATTCATCTATCCCTTTCAGAGCACACTGGCACTTAGAGACCCTGTGACAAAGCAAGCACTTATCATTGTTCTTTGTCCCAGTGGTCTTCTTATTACCTTATGTGTACAGATCTTTGCTCATGAGATGGTAGAATCTTTACAACTAGAGGAAGCACACAGTCGTGGAAAGAACATTGATTTTGGAGCCAATGCACCTGGGCTTAATAATCACGATACTTAATGATCATGATACTTAACTGTTTTTTCCTTATTTATGGTTGTGATGGCTAATTTTATGTGTCAACTTGACTGGGCCAAGGTATGCCCAGATAGCTGGTAAGATACTATTTCCGGGTGTGTGGAAGTGTTTCATGAAGAGACTAGCATTTGAATCAGTAGACTGAGTAAAGACGATGCTTCCTCACTGACGTGGGTGGGCATCAGCCAATCTGTTGAAGGCCTAAATAGAATAAAAAGACAGAGGAAAGGTGAATTCTCTCTCTCTTCTTGGGCTGGGACATCCATCTTCTTTCCCCTGCCCTCAACATCAGAGCTCCTGGCTCTTGGGCCTTTGGACCCCAGGGCTTGCATCCCCTCACCCCTCAGTTCTCAGGCCTTCCTTCTCAGACCTGGAGTTACATCATCAGCTCCCCCAGTTCTCAGGCCTTTGGACTCAGACTGAATTATACCACCAGGTTTCTTGGTTCTCTAGCTTGCAGATGGCATATTACGGAGCTTCTTGGCCTTCGTAATTGTGCGAGACGATTCCCAGAATAAATCTCCTCTTATATATCTATACATATTCTAACAGTATCCTATTATTTCTGTTTCTCTGGATAACCTTGATGAATACAATGATTTAATCTCAGCTCCTTATTGACATAAGGATTTGATTCTTGTAACACACGATGGCTGCTCAATAAAGTAAACATTAATGCCTTCTCCTTTCCTTGTGGAGGGAAGGGACAATGTCAGTAATTTCTACATGCCTAGCTCCTAACATATGTCTTGGTACATACTAAATAGCAGGAAAATGATTGTTGAATACATAAATCTTATCATTTCTCTTCCATATTAAAATTCCTTACTCTGTATTGGTCGTCTATTTGGTTCCCAAATACTTTTTGAAAGAAAGATGATTCCTCACAAAAAACCCCTTCAGTTTAATTTATTTACATACAGTAAGTTATATATTATTAATATTATTATATGTCATATATTAAGTTATTTACATACAATAAAATACTTAAATCTTAAAGGGACAGCTCAAGGAATTTTTTACATGTGTATATACCCATGAAACCACCCACCTAGATCAAGAAACAGAACATTTCAGTTGCTCCAGAAGTTTCCTTCATGTTACTTCCTAGTCAATATTCTCCCTGACAGAGAAAATCATTATTCTGATTTCTCTCACCATAGATTAGTTTTGCTGGTTCTTGAACTTTATACTCTTTTGTGTCTGGCTTCTTTCATTCAACAAATGCTGTGAAATTCATACATGTTTTCATGTATGTCAGTAGCTTGTTCATTTTTATTATTGTGTGGTATTCCATGATATGTATAATATATAACTTACCTGTGTACCTATTGATAGACAATGGGGTTGTTTCTAGTTTTTAGCAATGATGAATAAAGCTGTGAATATTTGTGTATATATTATTTGGTGGACATAAGCATTCATTTCTCTTGGGAAAAATTCCAGAAGTGAAATTGCTAGGTCATAGGGTAGCTGTACATTTAGCTTTTTTAGAATCTACCAAACTATAGTATTTTGTAAAATACCTGAACAAATTTACCCTACAACCAGCAATGTGTTAGGGTTCTAGTCGCTCCAAATTCTTACTAGCATTTGATATTGTCAGTCTATTACATTTTCCATCCTGGTGTACGTATAATGGTATCTCAGTGTTTTAATTTTCATTTTTCTGATGAATAATGATGTCGAGCATCTTTTCATATGCTGTGGCCATGGAATTGTACTACTCATATCTTCTGTCAAGGAAAACTACTGCAAAGAGCATATCTGATCTTCAGATCTAGTGTGATACTCATATTGAGGCTACATTTGCCTGGGCTGCTCCCAGCCAAAGACTAAGCATGACAGAGATACTACAGCTAGGCTATTTCTCCCCGTGGGGTACTCTTTCAGTGGGTAACCTTTCTTTAGAGACTCCCTATCAGCTTGTCCCAGATTATCTCAGAACTGCGGTGAAGTCTGAAGGTCTTCCTGTATAATCCTTCTTCCTTCCCTGTCTTCTTTCACAGATGCCAGACCTGCATCGCAATCAAGGGCTCTTCCCATCTTCTGCTCCAACCCCTTTTTTTCTTCACTGGCATTGCCCCCAGTAGATCCCTTGCATGTCTAATCCTATCTTGGTTTATGTTTCTCAAAGCACCTGAACTGACACATATGTTTATTGACTATTCTGAATCAATGTTCAAGACTTTTATCTTTTATTTTTCAAGCCATGTTCAAGCCTTTTGCCCATTTTTAAATTGAGTTGTGTGCTCTTCCCTTTTAAATTGATTTATAGGAGTTTGGTATATATTCTGGATATAAGTCTTTGTCAGATATGTTTGGTGAATATCACTCTCCCAGTCTTTGGCTTATGTAATTACTTTCTTAACATTGTCTTTTGATGAACAGAAATTTTTAATTTTAATAATGTCCAATTCATCAATTTTTTTCTTTTATCATATAAAATGTGAGGTAGATGTCAAGGTTCAATTTTGTCCGTATGATTATCCAATTACTCCAGCACCGTTTATTAGAAAGCACATCCTTTCCCCACTATAGTAGCACTGATAATAGAAATAAGGTACGCATGCACGTATGGCTGTATTTCTGGCCTCCAACATTCTGCTCTGTTGCTTTCTTTGTTTATCCGTGCACTTATTTCACACAGCCTTCATTATTGCAGTTTTATATTACGTCTGGAATCCGAGAGTATAATTTCTCTAAATTTTTATTCTTAAATATTGTTTTGTTGATCCTAGGTAATTTGTATTTTCATTTCATGTTAGCACAAGCTTGCCAATTTCTAAAAATACCTGAGATTTAAATTAGAATTCCATTTAACTCAACCTGACACTACTGAAATTTGAAGCCAGACAATTCTTTGCAGTGAGGGAGAGAGGCTGTCCTGTGCATTGTAGGATGTTTAGCAGCATAGCTGGTCT
>NW_012154074.1:407858-425865 GCF_000956105.1 Propithecus coquereli
TTATTAAATTCTTTTCTCTGCATCTGTGGAGATAATTGAGTGTTTTTTCTTTATTCTGTTGATATAGTGATTCACATAGATTGAATTTTAAATATTAAACCAATGTTGCATTTCCTATAATAAATCATGCTTGGTAGTAAATTGTGATTAAACCATAATTGGTTGTGATTTTATATATTACTAAACTCTATTGAGGATAGGTAAAGATTTCTTAAACAGTACATAAAAACTGAACACTCACTTAATTTATGTTATAGATGCCACTGCAGTAGGAAAAGGATGCTCTTTTAAAAAATATGATACTGGGTCAATGGAATAATCATATAGAGAAAAATAAATCTGACCTTTATCTTACTTTCTTAATGTGGTAAAATATATATAACATAAAACTTACCATTTAACTATTTTTAAGTGTACATTTCATTGGTATTAAGTTCAATCACATTGTTGTGCAACCTTCACCACCATCCATTTCTGGAATATTTTTCATCTTCCCAAATTAAAACTCTATAACCCATCAAACAATAATCCCCTATTTTCCCCTCTTTCAGGCCTTCCAACCACCATTGCACTTTCTGTTTCTATAAATTTGACTGCTCTCCCTTCCTCATATAAGTGTAATCATACAGCATTTCTCCTTTTGTGACTGGCATATTTCACCTGGCGTCATGTCTTCAAGGTTCATCCACATTGTAACATGTGCCAGAATTTCACTCCTTTTTGAGGATGACTAATATTTTATTGAATGCATATTCTGTATTTTGTTTATCTATTCATCCTTCAATGGACACGGGGCTGCTTCCTCCTTTTGGCTATTGTGAATAACGCTGCTATGAACATGGGTATACAAATATGTCTTCATGTCCCTGCTTTCAATGATTTTGGGTATATACTCAAAAGTAGAATTTTTGGATCATATGCTAGTTCTATTTTTAATAAATTTTGAGGAACTACCATACTGTTTTCTACAGCAGCTGCATCATTTTACATTCTCATCAGCAGTGCAAAAGAATTCTACCACATATTTTACACAAAAATTAATGTATACAAAAATTAATTTGAGATGTGTTAGAGACCTAATTTTGAATGGTAAAGCAATGAAGCTTCTAGAAGAACACATAGACAAATAGCTTCATGATCTTGAGATGTAGGCATAGCCTTGAGATGCTATTTTGGTGCCAGAGTTTTGGTATTCATTAATGGCTTTAGTACGTGACACGGAGATAATAAGGGTCAGAATTCCACCCCTAAAGCATTTTGATTACCTTGCACAACATCTTATATCTCACGCTGAATTTGAGTGCCTTTCAATAAATATGCACACTCCAATTGCTCTAGTCTTCATCCCTCCCTAAGGACTTTCCCCAGACCGATAATTTCTCTTTGCTTGCCTGCCTGGACCCTGAAACATTTAAGTTTATGATCCCTAGTCTATAGTATTATTGTGCTCAATGAATTATTACTGATATGTGTTTTGATTAGGGACTTACTGCATATATACATACGCATGTCACCAAAGAACATTTATTGGTATTGTCATAGTATATCTCTGTTATATTGGCCTGGGACTTTCAATTATTACTATTACGACTAAGAAAACGTTGAAAATCCCTCACACTGAAGAACTACTTCTTTTGTACATAATAAAAGGTAAGGTAGTAGGCTTTAAACTTGCACTCGTGGTATAGGGCAGGTTCCAGATTACCTTGTCTCTCCATGTGAATGCCATGCATGCACATAAAGCCACAGAGAAACACCTCCCAGCAGAGTGTGTTGTTTGGGGAGAGGACCCAAGACAAGATTATGGGGGCTCAAAATATTATAGTTATCAAAGGACATGCATGGGGGTAGGGGACTTTCTGAGGTTTTGGCTTGCATCACAATTCTCTCTATGTGAACATAATGCAGTCCAGAACTTGCAAACAAAAGAATAAAAAGAATTGTTTTTCCCTAGTATCTTATGTGGACACCCCAGCAATAAACACATATTAAAGTGAATTCAGTGCGGATGGACAGGATCAAAGAAAAGGAAAAGATTTCCAAAAGGAAAGACACAAAATCAGGGACATGTTTGGTCTCGAACTCCTGACCTCAAGCAATCCTCCTGCTTTGGCTTCCCAGAGTGCTAGGACACAGGTGTGAGTCACCACCCCCAGCCAGAGCTTCTTAATCACTGTACATATACAATGTGGTCTTTTGTCTCAGCAAAGGGTTTAATGTGATAATTATGCTTCTAGTCAAAACATCTCTATTTTGCAGTCAGATATGGTCGAGAAGAAGCCTTGGATTTAGAGATGACATGGTAGAAACTCCGCATTTCTAACAAGTAAGGTAAATGTAAAAGCAAGTATCAAAAAGACAATTTAAAGTCAGTTAAGATAGTAAATGATGTAACTGTCTCTTATCTCTACACTTACCCGTAGAAAACTAAGTTAACAAATGCTTATTAAACACAAGAAGAATCTCATAACATGTGTCAATGTACTTAACAAATGCATATTAGCTACTTCTGTGAGCTTGATACAATACTTGAAACTTTTTGATAATTTTGTTCTTTACTCAAAACACAAAATTGATGCTATCGCTATTGCATAAATCAGGAAAGTAAAGATGGCTTTCCAGCTAGCTGTCCTCCCTCACCTGGGTACCACTACAATCCTCACCCCAGCACTCCCATCATCTATGTTGCTGCTTTTCAAGTCTACTAAAGCACAGCTGCTCCTTCCCTACTAAATAACATTCACTGGCTCGCCATTGTCTACCACATAAAGTCCAAGTTCTTATGCGTGTTGAAGATATGCCCCTTCCCACCTCCAGAAATTTCCTCTGACTACCTCTCCAGATTTATCTCCCATTGCTTCCCTCCATAGATCTGACACATCAATCAAACCAATGCTATTCTATGCACTGCACTTTTCATGAGGCTTCTTCTGCCCAGAATACTGTTCACCCCAACTTCTCCAGTCATAGTATTTCCTTACTTTTAAAGCCCAATCCAAATTACATCTCCTTTGGCCCTGATTTCTAAATGCCCATAGCACTTTACTTCATCAGCGGTAAAAATTAATAGCTAGTGTAGCAGAAATCACACCTGAACCTACCAGAATGCAGACTTCTCTGGCCCTGCCTGCCGAGCGGTGGAGCTTACCCTTAAGCACAAATGCATGACACCCACTTGCAAGAGGAAAATGGGACCTGTGATGAAGAAGGTTAGAGCAGAGGCTCCTGGGAGGAGAGAACAGGAAATGGAGAGGACAGCATGAGGTCTGGCCCTTCGCCTGGCCCCAGACTGGCTGATGTCTGGACTATGGAGAAAGGAGGTATCAGGCAAAAGCGAATGGAGCTGTTTTCACAAGAGAATCTTCAGAGACACAGGGACACAAGCAATCTTGGATTTGTACTCCTACAGCAGGGTGCAGTATAAAGAAAATGAGAGTGAGGCCCTTTTCCCTGGTAACCACTGGACACCATCCGGCTTGGCATTTCATGGCTCCAGCATCCCAGCTGCAGGGGGAGCCGACAAAGCCAATGGAACAGTGGGCAACCACATGGGAATGGCCTTGCTTGTGAGCGCATATGAATTCCCAGAATCCTGAGGAATCCCTAGAAATATTTGAAGGACACTGTAGATGGCCGAGACCCTCTGTATTAATAAGTATCCCGAAGCAAAAGCCTACAGAATTTGGATTATTACTATTGATTTCATTTCATTTGTGTGCACAGACAGGTAAGGCCTGGAAAAACTCGGGCTATGCTGCCATTCACTTATGACTTGAAATGGTTTAAAACTTCCCTCCCTATACGTATCTGATTTTGATAGGGGAATCCCCAAGAACACTCCCTTTGCTACTGAAGGCATGCTGATTGGTTATATTAAGGTGCTTATTGCTGATTGGTTGCCCGCCAAAACCCGCTGCTGATTGGATAACCGCTAATGCCCGCTAATGATTGGTTACTGACTAAAACCCTGAACTGTATAAAAGCGGGGAAGAACAGGAAAGAGGTGCTCAGAATTTGGTGGCGAGTCCCCTCTGAGCCCGCCGGCTAATAAACCTCTGACTCTCCGACTCTCTGCGTTCCGCTTGGTTTTTCCCTACGGGACCGGCCGCTGTAACACTGCTGTAACAATTTGATCACCATAACAACCATATGAGATAGGTATTATTATCTCCAGATTTTCCCCATAGCAATGGCTGTGAGCATAGTGTTTATTGTGGAAAGAGCCCAGGACTTTTCAGCAGACTTAAATTTGAGCTCTTACTCTTCTGCATATGGCCAGGTGATCCTAGATAGATCCCAACCTCTCTGAGCTTAAATCCTTACCTGTAGGGCAGGAATAATAATCTCTTTCATATGAGGATGCTGTGAAACTCTGACATGATGAACAAATCTGTATAATTTTTAAAAATTATTATGGCATATGACTTTCTCCAATTGCATTCTTCTGCCGTAAATCAGTTATTCCTCTACATGTCTCAATACACTAACAATAATGAAAGGAGTAACCACGCCCCCATCATGTCTGTGTCACCTTGTCTTGGACAGCGTGGCTACTCAGTACGATGGCGTGGAACACTGCAAGGGTGGTAAGCTTTCCACCTCTAGTATGAACCTGGTGGAGAGAAGTCAAACTTCAGAATGGCTTGGACGAGACGTCAATCCTGAGAGCCTCCGATTATTTATTAAATTAATCAGATATACAACAGATTCAAATATTAATAGGTCAAATCAATTTTCTCAGGAACATAATACATGGCTAAGAGAAACAGAACATTCACCATCAAAAGAGAGTAGGGGCTGGCAAACTTTTTCTGTAAAGGGCCAGATAGTAAACATTTTAGGCTGTGTGGATCATATGGTCTCTGTGGCAACTACTCAACTCTGCCATTTTATCACGAAAACAGCCACAGATCATATACAAGCTAATGGGAGTGACTGTATTCCAATATACTGTATTTTAAAAAATAGGTAGTGGGCCACATTTGGCCCATGGGCCATAGTTTGCCAACCCCTCCTGTTGCCAAGGAGGATTTAGAACACAAAAAGCCGAAAGTAAAACCAGGTGGTGACATAAAATGGAAAAGTTAAAATCGATGAGTAAAAGTAAAGCTCTCCATTAAGTTTCAAAAACTAAAATGAACAAGTATGTAATTGGAGAGAGAAGAGATTTCATGTAAAAATATCTACCAAATTGGATCAAGACAAATTTTAATCTGGAAATTCAAAAGGAAAAAAGGAGAAGACTTAGGGATTTTTCTTGCCTGAAACTTACTGTGGGACAAATAGCTGCTTAGAAAATTTAATTGCTCTAGATCCCATTGATGAATCAGAGCAGCAAGAACAAACAAGGCGGCCATGCTAGGGGAGTGGGGCTGTGTCTGAGTCGCCACGGGATCCTTGCCCTGTCACAGTGCCCGACGTGCAGGAGGCGCTCACTGGAAATGCTACTTCCCGGGCTTTGCTCTGGCTGGCACACTTCGAAAGTTGAGGGTCTCCTCTGTGCAACCTCTGTGCTGGAGTCACGTGTGGAGAAGAGGTGTTTGAGCTGAGAGCTGAAGGGCAGTGCCCAGGCGAAGAGAGGGGTGAGGAGTTGGGGGAAAGGGTGCTCCGGGCAGAGGTGCAGCTTCTGCGCTGTGATGATCTGACAGCTCACAGTTCCATTCTTTCCTTTCAAATCCCAATTAAAATACAGATTTCTAAAAACTGAGGGGAAAGGGTCATCCTACTTTCTAAGAAATCTTCATTTCAGCTTTGTTTTCTGTAAAAGTATGCTCCCTTACCTGGGAGAGAAGAAATGTGTTGACATGTTTAAGGAAACATTTGGAGCGTTTCAAACGAGACTATAAAGGGACATGGATTTAAGGAACCGGTAGGTCTACAGGGGGAATTCTCATAGCCATCAATAATCCCCTTGCAAAGGAACTAATTATGTTTGGAGAGGACGTGTGTGCCTGATAAAATAATTAAAAACAAATTGCTCTCCTTGGAAATGCAAGTTAACGAGCATTAAAGCAAACCTGTTGGTCACAGAGACAATAAATAGATATGCTTTCTCAAGTCTGTTAGGTGGCACTAACTGATTTCCAAATTCTGGCTACAATAGGGTCTGAGTAGCTTTTGAAACAAAAGCTGAGAGGACCACAGGCCCAGTGGGGACAGTTGTCGAAAGCCTTAAGCCATTACACACCCTCTCCCCTCAGACTTTTCCAGGCTGAGAATAGGGGATGACCCTGAGGAACCAGCCCTGGGGTAGGAGGGGAGGTGGCATCGTTCACCCCTCCTCCCCCAGACAGCCGCAACGCCCTTCCCATGCCCAGTGCTGCCGCTCAAAGAATACATGGCATCGGCTCAGCACCAGGGGCCAGATGGGCTTTTTCGTGGGGAAGTGGGGAGAGGAAGAAAGGCAGCTCTGAGGCCTTGGGGGCTGGAGCAGAGCACTGTTGCATGACAGTTTTAAAAACGTTTTTCCACGATAAAGACATCTGCACCCAAATGTTTATGTCAGCACAATTCACTATTGCAAGAATGTGGAAACAACCCAAGTGCCCGTCAATCCATGAGTGGATTATTAAAATTTGGTATAGGTTTACAATGGAATATTAATTATAAGAAACGACAGTGACCTAGCACCTCTTACACTTTCCTGGATTAAACTTAAGCCCATTATCCAAAGTGAGGCACCAAAAGAGCAGAAGAACGGGATCCATTTGTACTCACCATCAAATTGGTACTAACTGATCAACACTAGGTTGATCACATGGCAGAAATACTCTCTAGGGATTAGGGGGATGGGGGGCAAATCTACAACTAAAGGACACGGGGAGCACTAAAGGGAGGGAAGGGCATGCCTTTAACCCGCACTTGGGTGAGGCAAAGACATAAAGTGTAATTATAATGTTTGTACCCTCACAATACCCTGGAATAGAAAAAAAAAAAGTTTTTCCTCAGCAATTACTTTATCATAAGTCTTACCAAACAAAAAACAAACAAAATCCCCCAGAACTCAGGCTACAAAATGTTTTCTCATTTTGTCAAAGAACCGATATTACTTAAGCACCTATTATGCAGAGCCGGCTCTTGAGTGGGCATTTGTGGATGGCCTGAGGGAGGAGAATCTCATTTCTGCCTTGAAGGAAGTTACATTCTCACTGGGGAGGCGGATTTTAGGTAAACGGAAAGCATGTTCCCAATTCCTTTTGCCTTGCTGGCATCAGGTCCTTTCCCACCCTCTTATCTAGAGGAAAAAGATTATCCAGAGCCAGGGTGGCCAGGGATAGAAGAGAGAAGGGGAGGGGAGCCCCACTCAGGGTGTCGCTGGGAGGTGCTTCTCTCCAGGTGCGGTAAATGTAAAATGGAGAAATGCTGCCGTCTAGCTCCAGGGGGTGCACGGGGTGGGCGACGTAATACACAAGGAAACGCCATGTGCAGCACAGGTGCACCGCACAGCGCTCAATAAAGGCGCCCTCGGATTCCTAGGTAACTTGCCCAAGGCCGCAGACACAGTGAAGGACATAACCAGGTTCCTTCGCACCTGGGCAGCTCATTCAAAAGTCCCCCATGCCGTCCTCTGGCTGCAGGTTTCTCTCAGGGTTCAGTCTTCCTCTTCCTCTTCCTCTCCCTTCCCACGTGTGGTCCTTACTCCAGCCTCTCTCAAGTGCACCCAGAGGGCCTCTTCTTGCCGCGCACTGTAACGCAGGGCCGACAGCTCCCTGGCTTTCCAGTACAAGCAGAGAAGGGAAAGGAGCAGAAGAAGGAGCAGGAGGAAGGGGCAGATGAACAGGAAGTAGAGCAGAGGTAGGGAGGAGCAGATCCTGGAAGGAAAAGCGGGCTCTGCAACAAAAGGGAGAGAAAGAGAACCATTAGTCTCCACCTTATTTGCACTAATCAATTACAAACGCATCTGGGATTTATTGTTACGGGCAAATGTATGTTAAAATAATGGGACCAAATAGCAGGAGGCCCCTGAAATCACACGTGAGGAGCACAGGCCAGAGCACCAGGGGAAAAGAGTTCCGGGAACAGCCTCTTCTAACGCAACTCCCCCTTGCCCAGCAATTTCCAGCCACTGGAGGTTCCAATGACCTACTTAAAACTAACAGCCAAAACGAAAAACAAAACAAAAAAGAAAACCTCTCCTTTAATCTTCTTTCCTCAGAAAAGATATCTATAATTCAACCCTCGTTCTCAACTGTGCTGTCAGTCCTGAATTTTTAACCGAGTTATGTTGCTTTTGACACACACACACACACACACACACACACACACACCATGCTGTTCTTATAAAACACCTGCACCTACAGTGAAGGGCACCTGCCCGCCCTGACCCAAGCCTGGCCTCCAGGTGGGCCTCCCCGTCCCCCGGGTGCCCTGACTGTCACCACCACCCGACATGCTCTGCACTCCATCCTCAGGGTCCTTCTGGCCTAGCTCCATCACTTATCCTGCTCCCCCAGCGCTTCCTACCTTGCCTCGGGCACAGTTCTCTCCCATCCCCCTTCTCCCCTAGCCCTTTGTTTAGGCCCCTTTCATTCCCTTTTAACCATCTCCTTCGTTTCACTGTGGTTACTTGAGTATGTCTGATAGTGCCATTTGCTCCTACATCTCCTTCAGTGCCTGGTGCAGGTGCCCACTAACCCTTGCCGATCTGAATTAAATTGGATGGGCTATGACGACATGGGCGGAAGATACTATATAAAGGCACGCTGAAGCATGTGATCCCCCAGCAGCTGCAGCCCTGGGAAGCACTGTTGCAGACACACGCGGAGCTCGCACGAGCAGCCCCAGAGTGTTTCCTGGCCACACAGCCAGGGAAGCAAAGGCGGAGAGGACTGCAAACACCACAGGTTCCAGGAATCAGTCTCTTGAAGCAGAAAGACACATGCTAAAAGAAACACCAATTACTAAATGTAGTCTTCCACCTACCTTTATTTATGACATGATATCTGAAATCAGGGCTGTTCTAAAAAATCTGGTGCTAACAGTAGCTGTGCTTTTATTGGAAAATTGTACTGACATAAGCAATTTTTTCTTCAAAGGTTAAGCTATAGGATTCGTGGGATTATAGACTTAGAGATGAAAACAGGTTTAGAGGTCATTTTGACCAACCTCCCGCTATAAGAATTCCATTTTTGGCGTTGCTGATGCATCTTACATGTTAAAGAATGTCCCTTTGATGGAAGTCAGGAAAGAACCTAGACATTTGCTCAGCTCCTGCACTGTGAGCTCCCTGAAGGCAGGGCCTGTGTCTTAGGTGTCTTTTTATCTTCTGCAACTCCTTGTCCGCAGGGTCTCGATGGAGTCTCATGAATGAATCAATTGCATGAGTACATTGCACACACAGGAACCCAGGGATGGCTGCCATCATGTTACACAAAGTGAAGATCGTTACTGAACATTAGGCTGGCAGCTCTGAACAGGGCTGGCAAAGAGCTGCAGGGGTTTGTGGCCTGGATTTTCTCCGGTCTCGTTTATATCCTTCATCCTAAATTTGGTTTTTGGTTTTGAAAGAGTGAACAATGATAAAGCTAGGTTTTGAATTCTTTACCACGCCCTCTCCACATCCTACCTGATGTCTCTGCTTGACTACATTTATTCTCCCGGATCTTACCTGAGTGCATTAGAAGGCATGTGGTTAGAAAGAGGCATAGACTGCAACGCTGAAAGAGGATGTAGCCACAGAGCCCAGGCGTCAGGAGCACCTGCTATGGGCGTGTGTGCAGAGCAGTGAATGAGCACCCACTACGTTTCAAAGAGAACTGGGCTCAAATCCTGCCGCTTCTACTATTATTGACATTGGATAAGTTATTTATCCTCTCTAATCATTAGTTTCCTTATCAACCAAATTAGGATAATAATTTCTAGAGTTGTGATAATGCATGCTATATAACATTTAACAAAGTGCATAGAGCATTTAAGTCAGAAAGCAATAAATATTAGCTAGAATACTACTGAGAAAGCTTAAAAAAATCACAGGCAACCTTCTCCAAAGAGACCAGACAGAGGACAGGGCCAGAGCCTGCTGATTTCTCATATAGGGACCACAGGTTTGACCATGTTCCTCCAGAGGTGAGGTTTCCCCTTTGGACCTCTGACCTCTCTGTTCCCAGACCTGAGTGACATTCAGCAGACAAATGATTACTTAGGAGGCTCTGGCTCCTTTTTCTAGTCATGGGAGGCAGAGAATTGTGAAATGAGAGTCCATGGCACCAAGCGACGCAGTTGCTAGGATGGTGGGTGTGGATGGCGAGAGGGGGCTGGGACATAGGAGGTGGAAAGAAATCTGGTGCTTAGCGTTTCTGCCACTGACACGCTAATCTTCAGCGTGAAGGGAGAGCCAGAGGGCTTGACTGTCTTACTGGGGAGAAGGCTGTTCCTCTTAAAAGCGATCTGCCATCAACAGACGGCAAAGTACATACGCTCTTCACAGCGCTGATTTGGCCAACGGCTAGCAACTGTCAGTTCCGGTGGTTCTAAATTACCTCTCCTGGGAGAGCAGTATTCGCTCTGGATCCCACAGTCACCATTTCCCACCATCTGCCTCTCACCCATATCTGGATTAGAATTAGTGACATTCAAAACCATTAAGGTTTGGCATTTTGAATCAATCCGAGTCAGTGTCCAACGCTCAAAGTACAAGGCCTGCGACAAAGAGCCAAAAATGTAATGAGAACACTTCATCATGAGCTTTAGTTGATAACTTGCTTCCACCCACAGCCAAACACAGCAAGAGGACACTCCTTTTTGGTATCACCTCAGAAATACTGACTTCAGAAGAACAGGGTACAGGATAACAGGGGGGCTACCAATTCCTCCCACCTTCCAATCCAAAGCTTGGGCAACTGCCTATGCCATGTGTGGCCGTGTGGGAGAGTCGGCTCTTGCCAGGAAATAAAAGTGGAGTAAGGAACCTGATAACAAGTGCATCCCAGAATAAGTGAATCCTTGGCAGCATCTGTTTTAACCCAACTGAAGACTCACTTTCTCTTTCTCTCATCATGCATTTGTGGAGTGCTATGTGCCAGGCCTCGTGCGGGAACTGGAAGCACAGGAACATGGCATGGCCTCTCAAGAAACTTCAATATGATGGAGACACAATCTCCTTCAAGGACCCGCTTACTAACTAGATCCTCACCCAAACAAAAGCTGGGAAATAGTAACAAGTACCGTATTACTACTAATAATCCAGTCCCCAGAAAGCCTTGTAGTATGGCCTATCAATCCCAGAGAATTCTCTAGAAGAAGACATTTATGCCTAGGTTCTGAGGGCGAGGTGAGAAGACTGGGCAGCTGTAGTCCCTGCCCTGGCTTCATCAATGGCAAGGAAGTAAGACAGAGAAGAAAAGTCCAGGTCCATTCCCCCAGGAAATGTCTCTTAATTTTTCTGACCTCACTTGGGCTACGTGCTGCACAGCTCTACTATGTAGTCCTGAAACTAACCCAGCCTGGGATGCAAACAGAGGGTGGGAGACCATTTGAGAAGTGATAATTGGTAGCATATCATGTTTGACCTGGATTGTGTTAACACATAGAACTGGTACCCACCAGGAGTGCAACTGCATGGCGATTCGGCAAACATTTGAGCATCTCCTCTGTGCCGGCATCTCCTCTGTGCTAGTGCTGCAAACAAGACACTCATAGTCTTGGCCTTCTCAGAGTGTATACCCTAGTGTGGTGACACATGTTAAACAGGTATGCAGTCTGACGTCTCACATCACTTTTCTGCCATTGTCCCATATTGTCAAATCCAGTGGATACTTTCCCCTTCCTATCTTAATCGAACTCTTCAGGAGTCTGCCTAATCTTCCAGCCTCCTGATGTCCTCTTTGCTTTTGGTCTCTGTGGTGCCCCCAAACCCGGTCCTCCTCCCACCTCTCCGCCGCTCCCATCAGTCTCCTTCACAGGCCCCTCTCCTCCGCCCCCCATAAATAGCCATGTATCTCAGGGCTCCATCTTTGCACATCATTATTAGCTATAAATTGATAACTTCTAATCCACAACTCTGGTGCAGATCCCATTTGGAAGTCCTGATGTCTATCGGACAGATCTTCCTCGATTAACTCACAGGTACTCTGAGCTCAATTCCAGCCCAGCTTATTCAAAACTGAACTAATCTTCCCCTACAGACCCCTCTCATGTTTTACCTTGCTTGGCAAATGGCTGCACTACCCATCTAAGTCTGAATGCAAATATTAAACCTTAATTCTTTTCCGCTCATTTCCTTCTACATATATTTAATAGTCTCTAAGTCCTGAAGCTTACACCTCGTAATACTGAATGCCTGTGCTTTTCTCAGTCCTCTCTGGCACTGCCTCAACTCAGGCCTTTGTCTTGCTTCACCTGGATTCTCGCAAATTTCAAACAGCTCTCCCTGCTCTGTCTGCCTCTCCTCCGATTCATCTGTAATACTGCTCCCAGTGGGAACTTCCAAAACGCAAACCTGACGCAAACCTGTCACTCTCCTGCATGAACTTTTCCAATGACATCCCATAACCATCAAGATAAAGTTCACCCTCCTTAGCATCATACTTTATTTTTTTTATTTGACAAAAAGCTTTTGAATGTAATAAAGAAATGGCAATAACTGGTAAATACATTAATTCAAAATATTTTCACTAAGCACCAGACGGAATAGCTCGCAATCTTTTCTCCGAGAACTCCTTTGAAAGAATGCCTATAACTCAATCAGTTTATTTAGGTTTTTAATCAAGAAATCGAAAGCCACCAATCAGAGTTTATAATTACCATGAAATGACCAGAAAAACAACCTCGAGGTCATACAATGTGAGCTTTTAAAAGCTGTTTGGCCAGGCGTGGTAGCAGGCGCTTGCAGTCCCAGCTACTTGGGAGGCTGAGGCAGGAAGATCACTTCAGCCCAGCCCAGGAGTTTGAGGCTACAGTGAGCTATGATGAGATGTCACTGCACTCTAGCCAGGCAATGGAGTGAGACCTTGTCTCAAAAAAAGAAAAAAAAAACAAAACACCTTTGTTTAACCTATACCTTCTAATTGAGGAGTTCAGGCTGGTAATCCAGGTCCAAGTGCCAGATCCCACGCACACACACAAACAAAAATGAGTACTAAGTAGCATGTATAAAAGAGAAATAATATATATTTCCCTGTATATTTAAGGGCAATAATGCCTAATTCTCATGGGCATACAATGCAGTGAGGGGCAGAGAGATAAAAGTCACTGACCCACAAGGGAGAACCAAGCAAGAGCTTGGTAGAGAGGTAAGTCCTATGCCCTGGGGATATAGCAGAAAGGGCACTGGGAGGTATCAGGCACCAGGTGGCATCTAGGCCAGACCAGGAACATGAGTGGATGTCACTGTGTGTGAGCAGGGCCTTCCAGGCTGGAGAAAATAAAAGGACCCAAGACACTGAGCCACAGAAGTGCTGTCTCTTCAGAAGACAGTGAAGCCTTTGTTTTGGGTAAAGGGATGTAATATAATAACAGACTATAAAATTCAGGAAAACCTCACCCAGTAAGAGCCAGAAACAACACCAGTCTATAGTTGTCAACAGCAATTCAGATAATCTGAGGTGGCCTATGAAACCAGCAAGGGAGCAAAGTATCTTCCCAAACGCGGAGGCACCACACGCTCTTTGTGGAAGTAGCCAAGCCACCCCGAGACCCCAGTCCCCTGGACTCAAATCCACTAGCAGCGATCATCCTTAATGGAAAATATCTCCCCTCCCAAAATGTAAAATAAAGACGACACAAGCAAAAACTCAAAACTAAGAGAAAACCAGAGCAAACTTTAACGCCTCGTACTTCACCTAGGCCCCAACCGTCGTGGTGCTGAGACACAGTCCGCCCTATCACTTACACTGATTCGTTGCCGCAGAACACAACAAAGTTTAGCATGTCACCGTTCCTACTATATCCCTCCCCATCACCTCTTGTATACTCCTGGATAGAGCTGGAACCCATTCTACTAAGTGAGGTATCCCAAGAATGGAAAGACAAGAACCACATGTACTCACCATCAAATTGGTATTAACTGAGCAACACATAAGTGCACATATGAGAATAACATCTACTGGATGTTGGGCAGGGGGCAGGGGGGAGGAGGGAGGAGGGGACGGGTATATGCATACACAAAGACTGCAATGTGCACCACCCGAAGGATGGACATATTTGAAACTCGGACTTGGGGGTGGGGGCCAAGGGCAACATACATAACCTAAACATCTGTACCCCATAATACGCTGAAATAAAAAAATAAAGTAAATAAACACTACACAAAATATAAACTCACCCCAAATAAAAGTCAGCATCAGCCTAGGGATTCTACTGCAATATTACTACACTAATCCAGGATATTTTAATCCTCTTCCTACTTATTTACAAAATATCCTCATTCTGAGAGCTCTGGAAGCATTATAAACATTGTTGCATTAGATTCCTCTTCTTGAGGTAGTTCAGAGGTAGAACACAGCAGGTTTACCTATTTTTCTACACTCTACCATGGTGGGGTAATTATCATAAAAGGCCTACAAGCAAAATCCTCATCCCCCATTCTCAGACTATTATCGTTTTTTCCCTCAGGTCAAACTAACCTAACTGGAAACACACGCAAGGAGATGAAAAGTCATACAAAAATTTAAAAAAAAGCAAGAAAACATAAAAAAAGAATCTGTAAGTATCATTACACCAACAGTCTAAACTTCACTAAAGAAAAAAAAATTTACTTGGTTTAACCAAGCTACAGGCATTTTAGAAAGTATTTAAGACATTAACAGCTTATAAAAATAGTGGAAAAATTTTAGGTGGGAATAAAGAGTTCTTCCAAAATACCACATCCCCAAGAAGTGCGTGGCAAACTGTCTGTCCGAGGCTGCCTTACACATTGGCACACTCTCAGGCTGCCGCTGCCCTCTCCCTCAGGTCGGCTTCAGAGGTGCAGGGAGAGTGGCTGACGCCTGTTCCAGGCAGGCCAGGGAGACCTGAGGGCTGTCGGCTGGCTTTTTGTGCTGCACGCTGATGTCCTCCAGCTCCTACGGCCAATGCCTCAGCTTTGTCAAGTGCGTCTGGACCAGCGCATCCTTCCGCTGTAATTCATTCCTTAGCTCTAAGACATCCTCTTTGATAACTTGCTCTGGTTTCTGGACAGATAACTGCAATCTTTTTTGTAGAAAAAAAATTCTGTCTGTCTTGCAATATCTAGAAATTTCTGGATACACTGATCAACACCAGTTCGAATTTCTTCTTGATCAGTGCCATTGACTCACCAGAGAAGCAAAGCAACTCATCCTCCAAAGTACTATTAGAAGGTCTCTGAGTCCCTGGCGTCGCCTGAAGAAGCGAAGCCTGGCCCGAGAGTCCGGGCAGCGGGTGGTAGAGGCTCGGGCGGCTGCCCAGAGAACATACCACCTAGCGGAGCTGCCATGTCTGGAATCAGCATCATACTTTAGACACATGTGAGATCTATCTGTACCTTTCCCACCTCACTGGTTTCATCTCTTACCATCGTACCATATGGAACACAATTTCTACCGTTCTCAACTTCTAGAAGTTCCCTGAATATAATACGAAGTTTCATATCTTATGATCATCTTGCATACCCTTTCCTGTTCCTAAAATATATTTCCTCCTTTTCATGGGCCCCATACTCTGGAGAACCTTCCCAGATCTCCTCCCAACCCAGCCCTTCAGCCCAGCCCAGCCTCTGTTGTTCCCATACCATCCTGCAAATACTTCTTTGATGACACCTGTCACGTTGGGCTTGACTTCCCCCACTGGACTCTGAGCTCTGTGGGAACATACACATTTTTGTATCCTCGGAACCTCATACAGCCATTTATTGAACAAATTAAAATATTTTGTCACACAGATATATGTGTGTGTGTATGTATGCATAGCATGGTTGGAAGCATAAAAGGGAAAGGAGTTAACATTTGTTGAGCACTTACAGTGTGCCAAGGACTGTACTAGATACTTTATACACATTTTTATTATGATATTCATTTTATGAGAAAGCGGAGGCTCACGGAAGGTGGGTAACCAGGGCATGACTTCATAGCTAGTCCGTGGTAGAGTGTGACTTGAGCCCAGGGATCTTTCATGACCCCGCACTGCCTTCCCAGTTCCCAGAAAGGACCAGCCAGGCGGGGGAACCCAGATGCCACTTTCCAGGTGTGACTTTAGTCACACAGAAAACCCTCAGCTTGTCATGGCACAGGCTCTCTGAGAACACAAAGGCACTCAATTTTTAATGTTTTCTTTCCGAGTTCATCTTTTAAAAACCTTACACCTGTTTTATTAGAATTCCACAAAGATTAACAATATATATGCTATAAAGGATCTCATGTGCCTCAGAGGAGATGTGCTCTTTAGTCACAGAATATATACGTTTTACTGTTCTTATCTATTCGTTCTACTGCAAAACCTGCTGAATGTACAGAGCCTATGAATTCCAGTGGGAAAACATGTACGAGATGTGTTCACAAGCATGGGACTTCCTATAATTGTTAGAATGGAAGAAAGGCCAATAGAAAAAAAAAATTCTTCCTGGACACTCAGGAAAAAAAATTCTGCTGAGGCATGGACAGGGCGAGATGATGATGGACCCCCCGCGAGGAACAAATCAGATCACTTTGACTTCCATTGCAGAAGTCTTGCTAGGGCTCGGACGCAGCTATTGTTACTTCTTAGAAGTTCCCATATGTTCTTTGACAGCACTCTTTCCCTGCTAAGGAGCGTCGCCAAAGCTAGCCGGCGTCTTAGGAATGTTACCTTTATTGATCGTTTTCATTTACCCTTCCAAGACCACACCTCTACTTCTCCAATGGCCCTTTCCCACAGTAAGTTTAGCTTACCGCTCACCTCTCACCTTCTCCTTGAAACTCACCAGGACGAAGCGGCTGAGAGAATGAGCTGGCTATGACAGCCGCCAGCTTATGGATCACCAGGGAAGACCGACTGGTCTAACTGGAGAACTTTTTGCTTTCACTAACAAGTACTTGATGAGAACTCAGCAGAGTAGAATGCCCTCTTGTAGAGAAAGGTCACCCTTTGGCCAATGGTCTTTAAGTAGTTGCCCTCCTTGCTGGAGTCTACAAGTTCTATGGGGCACCCTTTCTACCTGCATGCCTTTCAAGCTACAATTAGAAGAGGCACACCAAATGATCATCATTACCAAAATGCTGGTAGTTAGTTAAGTACATAGAGAGATAATGAGGTTGGCATTTATTCACTGAGAAAGGCTTTCTGTTTTTCCTTTTGATCAAAGGGGCATTTAGATGTAGCTAATTATGGTTCAACCAGATCAAAATGTAAAGTCATCATCTCCCTATCTGTCATTCCCTCCCACTGCAGATCAGCCTTCCAAGATTAGAGGGCCAGCCACAAGGTAAGGATGTCTGCTTCACACATTATTTGGTTATTTAAAGGGACATAGTGTTGACGGCTTTTTTTTGGGTGGGGAGGAGAAGGGGGAAACATATGCCCCTTATATTTAAATGTTTGTGCCAAAACTTCACGTAGACCTTGTTTGTTCAAATGAATGGCTATTGGGGGAGACAGCAAACTCATCTTCTTTAGGGAACCTGAAAAGTATCTTCAGCCTGACGAAGGAGTAAAACATAGCTGAGAGGGAAGACATAAGAGGAGAGCCACATATTCTCCTGACCCCCCAGCCTGTGGTAGATTAACCCCTAAGTACCTGAAGGCAGCACTGTTAGCACCATCCTCTGGGACTCATCTGATGCGTGGTTGACCCACTTGCTTGGGTGTCCATGGAGCTGCCACTCTGTCACCGTGCACCAATACATTCCAGCGTCCTCCATCCGCACGTGATGAAGCTGCAGGACAAAGTCTGCAGGGGATGCGCGGTAACAGTGCAGGTGCCCCCTGAGCCCCTCTTCACCGTACTCCAGCAAACCATCATGCCGCAGGTGCACCAGCAATTTATTTCCAGAGTTTTCTCTGTTCCAGTACCACATCACAGAGTACAGGGAGGCTGAGCTGCCCAAACTCTCCAGGCTGCAGTGGATGGTCACCTCTC
>NW_012154075.1:0-597 GCF_000956105.1 Propithecus coquereli
GGATAACACATTCTGAGCAAGTTGAGTTTGTTCCAAGAATGTAAACATGGTTTAATATTCAAAACAAACTAATGCAATTTGCTACATTAACACAATAAAGGGAAAGTAATATCACCTCAATATATGCAGGGGAAGCATTTGATAAAACTCAAAATTCACTTGTGATTAAAAGCAACGAACTCTTAGCAAATGAGGAAGAGAAGTGAATTCCTTCACTTGATAAAGGGTAGGTGCAAAGGAATCCTATAGAAAGCACGATGTTTAATGTTGAAATGTTGAGAACTTTCCTTCTGTTACTGGGAATGAGACAGGAACATCCAGTACTTATCGCTTTTATTCAACACTGTACTGAAGGTTTTTGCAATAAAGAAATCAAGATGTGATAAAGAAAAGGAAATAGTAATAAAAGGTAGAATGTTTAGAAAGGAAGAAATAAAACTATCATTATTTGCAGAGGACATGGTTGTTTAGGTAGAAAACCCAAAGAATCTATAGATAATTATTTAAAATTAATATGAGAATTTCACAAGGTCACTGGACACAGGTCAATGCAACAAAACTTGATTATTTTTATATATTCTAGCTGCAAACAATTAG
>NW_012154075.1:647-975 GCF_000956105.1 Propithecus coquereli
TTTAATGTTGAAATGTTGAGAACTTTCCTTCTGTTACTGGGAATGAGACAGGAACATCCAGTACTTATCGCTTTTATTCAACACTGTACTGAAGGATTTTGCAATAAAGAAATCAAGATGTGATAAAGAAAAGGAAATAGTAATAAAAGGTAGAATGTTTAGAAAGGAAGAAAGAAAACTATCATTATTTGCAGAGGACATGGTTGTTTAGGTAGAAAACCCAAAGATAATTGTTTAAAATTAATATGAGAATTTCACAAGGTCACTGGACACAGGTCAATGCAACAAAACTTGATTATTTTTATATATTCTAGCTGCAAACAATTAG
>NW_012154075.1:6566-8054 GCF_000956105.1 Propithecus coquereli
GTCCAGAGAAGGACTGGGCTTGTGTAGGATGGCTTCCTGCCCTCTAGAGTGGGGAGGATTTAGCGGGGTTTGGGAAATGAAATTATGTAAGTGAGTTGAGCAGAGGACTGGGCACACGGTCCCCTCCCCCCAAGTGTCAGGGTCCCTTAGCCCCTGCATGGGAGGGGGATCTGGGGAAGGGAAGAGCAGGCCTGAGGCACCAGCCAGGGGTGCTTTCGGGTGAGGAGCCCATCTGCCTGCCTTCCCCAACTGTGGGGTCCCTAATAACGCAGGAGCTGTTATCACGATCATTTCAAGGATGTGGACGCTGAGGCCCAGAGAGGTGCAGGATCTGAGCTGGGAGGTGGAGAGCCAGGGTCTGACCCATAGCCTCTGGTCCAGGTAGCCACTGTCACCCAGGGGCTGCCTTTGGCCTTAGGCGCCTGCTTCTAGCCCGGCCCAGGGGACGGGGTCCCTAGGGGGCTGCGGGCTGCCTTGGGGCTCATCTGACTCTGTTCCCCTCCCTCCCTCAGGCTTCCCACCGCCCGCAGACGCCCCAAAGAGGCAGCGGCGGGAGCGCACCGTCTACACCAAAGAACAGCAGCAAGAGCTAGAAAAGCACTTTGAGATGAACAGGCGACCCACCCACGAGGACCGAGAAGCCCTGGCCGAACGACTCAACCTGAACGAGTACCAAGTGCAGGTCTGCGCCCCCACCAGTAATGCCGAGAACCGCTCCCCACCACGGTCACTCTCCGGGTGCCTCCCTCCCTCCCACGAAGGCGAGGAGCCCCCACCCCCGGGTCTAGCTAGCGAGAGGTCCCGCCGGGGCGGACCCGGGGCTGCACCCCGAGTCCGGCTTCAACTCTGTGCTGGCATGAACCCGCCAACACGATGGGCCCAGACTGTCGCTCCACGGGGACCCTGATGCGCGGACCTCAGAGTTCCCCTGTGACCCCGGGACCCTCTCCCACAGAGTTTCCCCAGGCCATGGGCTCCTGGGGTTCTGGGAGCCAGGTCTGCCCCGGCAGCCCCTCCCCTCGGTTATGGGGACCCCAGGGGCCTCTGATGGGTCTGGTGCGAAGAGGCCTGAGGCAGGCCCCGCCCCGCCCAGCGTGTCTCACACCTCCTCCCTCCCCTCTGTCCCCAACTCCCCAGGTGTGGTTCAAGAACCGCAGGGCCAAAGACTCTCGGCTCCAGCAACAACTGCGGGGACCAGAGTGGCGAGGCCGCGGAGGCCGCGGAGCCCGTGGAGGCCGAGGAGCCCTCCCTGCGCCCACCTGCCCTGGAGCCCTCGCCCCCGGCGGCCCCGTGTTCCCTAAGGGCCCGGGTTTCCAGAACCCCACTCTGCCCGGCCCCTCGGGAATCTTCCCAGCAGCCGAACGGGCCCTCTGCAGCCTTGACCAGGTCTGGGGGATCCCTGGGTATGGCGCCCGGGGGGGCGTCCCGGGTGCTCCAGGCCCCACGCCAGGCCCAAGCCAGGGCCCGATTTCAGGCCGATATCCAGGC
>NW_012154076.1:0-255 GCF_000956105.1 Propithecus coquereli
CTCTCTGGGTCTGCTCTCTTGTGTGTCAAAGGCAGCCACTGGACTTAATAAGCTCCAAGGCCCCTTCCAGCATTGATGTACAATCCCAGAGCCACGTAATAGAAATGTAACGTGAGCTAAAAATGCCAGCCACATAGGTAATGCAAAACTTTCTAGCAGCCACATGAAAACAATAACAAAGAAACAAGTGAAACTAGTTTTTAAATTATTCTTAAATTTAAAAATTGACATAATAATTGTATATATACATGGAGT
>NW_012154076.1:2490-3129 GCF_000956105.1 Propithecus coquereli
GGAACTTGAGTCAAGCACAGCATTTACCGAACTCTTACCCTGTGCCAGGCAGCATGAGGCTCTGAGGATGAAGCTGTGAAGAAGACACTGGAGGCCCTGCCCTCAAGGAGCTCCCAGCGGGAGGGATCCAGAAGCCAGACATGAATCAGTCCCATTAGTACAATTGTGGTTGTCGTGAGAAGTGCAGGACTGGAAGGTTTGGGGACCTACCAACACAGCCGGGCAACATATGCACAGCGGTCAGGGAAGGCTTCCATGGGAAGAAATACTTTCCTATCCATCTACTTCCAACCTATCTGTGTTTTGACCCAAGACGTAAGGCTAAGGGGGAATTAACTAGATCAAGGTGGAAGAGGGAAGGACGTGTGAGGCAGCAGAAAGGACCTGACAAAGACCCTGGGTGGGAAGGAGCACAGGGTATATGAACAGGTAAAAACAAATTATCAAAGAGGGAGAAGAAGAGCTTCCCAGACAGAAAGGGCAGAGAGTGGCAAGGCCTTGAGGCAGAGAACCCTTGCTGAAAACAGCCCAGTGTGGCGGGAGTGGAGGGGGTGGCAGAGGGGGGAGGCAGTGGCCAAGAGGAGGGGAGGAGACTCCAGGCTGGAATGCTGGGGCCCTGGAGATACGCAAAGACATCTG
>NW_012154076.1:4543-5548 GCF_000956105.1 Propithecus coquereli
GTGCATGTGCATTATGAGTATTACGTCTTCCGTAGAATGACCCTTTTTATCATGATGGAAGCCCCTTCTTTATACTTGTGTTTAAAGTTTTATTTCGAAATCTATTTTATCTAAAATTAATATAGTTACTTCAGCCTACTTATGCTTACAGTTTGTATGCATTGTATTTGTAACAGAGGAAACAGCCTGAAAAAGGATAAAATAATTTACAACCTATCTCTTAACCCCTCTCCCCCGCTCTTTTTGGGAATTAAAACCTGCATCCCTGCTTGAGGCCAGTAATCAGAAGCGCAGGGGAATGTTCTTTGTTTTTTTATACCTGGAGATGGCTCAACGGAATCGTCCCTGCAGAGGTCACAAGATTGTCTTCACGGGATATGGGGTCAATTGACCATCAACTATAATTAAACAGCAGTAGCCCCAAGCTGATCCCCCTCCAACCTTAAAAGCCCTGTATTTGTGCCTATAGAGAGGATGATGATACTTTAAGACGAGAGTCTCCCATCCTCCCCATTTGCCAGCAAATTAATAAACTTCTCTTTCCTTCTGCTCAAACCACTTGACCTCATTCTTCTGATGTGGCCTCAGGGACAAGGGCCAAACTTTCAGTAACATATTTTTTCCATCCATTTACATTCAACCTATCTGTGTCTTTATATTTAAAGAGTGTCTCTTATAGACAGCATAGAGTTGAGACTATTTTAAAAATCCATTTTGACAATATCTTTCTTTTAATTGTAGTATCCATTAATGTTTAATGTAATTCTTTTATATAGCTGGGTTTCCTCCCTCATTTTACTTTTGTTTTCTGCTTGACTCCTCTGTGTTTTGTTCATGTGTTCCTCCTTTCATACTTTTTAAAATTATTTGAATTCTTTTCAGAATTCCATTGAATTTTTTCTGTTAGCTGTTTAGCTATTCTTTGCATTATTTTTATAGTGGTGGCCCTAAGGACTACATTATATATCCTTGACTGTTAACAGTCCATTTATGGTTAATAACAGA
>NW_012154077.1:0-1253 GCF_000956105.1 Propithecus coquereli
TCCCGGGGCTCCTGGTACAGAAATGAAGAGATGCCACACAGGGCTCTGGAGCCATGGGCCGGCTGAAATGTTTAAATGAACCAATGAGCACTTCATCCTGGTGCTGTCAGAAAATCCGTTGATTTTTTAAAAGTGTGTTAATCCCAGGTGCACTTGGGCCTGAGGACAGGGATGGAGGGACGTGTGGCGGTGTAGAATTGGACCTCGTGATTAAGCACATGAGCTTTGTGGCCGGAATTCCTGGGTTTGGATTCCCGGGCAAGTCCCTTGGCTTTTCTGTGCCTCAGTTTCCCCATCTGTAGCATGGGCTGGTAGGCGCCCATTCCTTGCCGAGCTGGTGTGGGGGTTGGAGGGTGAAGGCAAGTAAAGACTCTGATCACATGTGCAGCCCCAGGTTTCTCTGCGACTCTAGCCGCAGCCTCATTTGGAGGTGACTCCGAGGGTCTAGAGTCCGGGCCTTTGGTGAAAGCGCGGCCAGGCCGTGCTCGGCTCGGGCCTGGGGACCAGTGGCGTCCATTTACTTTACAGGGGGGTGTGTGTGTCTGCGCCTTCCCCTCTGTGCTGCAGGGAAGCCTGGTGAGGGGCCTGCTCCCAGAATAACCGGCGATTTCACGTGCGGAGCTGATTAGGCGGAACCGATGGCGTTTACTCAGAAGAGGGACTGTCCAGACAGACACGGGGACGGAGGGACGATGCTGCCTGGCTGGACGCGCAGAGGATGAAGGTGCCGTGACCACACAGACCCTCTGCCCGGGGCATCCCCTCCCCTCTGGCTGCAGGGACTGCAGGATCCAGGTCTGTGCTGGTCCTGACGCTGGCCCTCCCCGCAGGATCCCTCAGGGTGGACGTGGCAGAGGGCACAGGACACACAGTCCCTGGGCATCTGCACCCCATGCCTGCCCCAACCCTCGGTGTTGTCACCAGTGCCCCACGGTGACTTCAGCATGAACCCAAATCGAGGGGTCAGATGGGCCTCGGTTCAAATTCCGGCTCTGCCACTTGCCGTGTGGCCTTAGATGTGACCACTCTGAGCCTCAGTTTTCTCACCTGTAAAATGGGAATAATTCAAAGTACCTCCCTCCTGGAGTTATTGTGAGGCTTGAAAAAATTAGTTTGTTAAAGTGCTTAGCAAATGCCTGCCACATTTTAAATGCTCAGCGTATGCTATTATTATTTCCTCCTTTGTTCAATGGAGAATAAACACATATTTATCATATATGTCATGTGAATTACGTGAAACCGCACAAGGCTGG
>NW_012154077.1:1303-1845 GCF_000956105.1 Propithecus coquereli
GAGAAAGGTGGGAACGGGTTCGCTCGATTCGTAGGAATCGTGCTTCTGTCTACGTTTAAGCCCCAGAGAGAAACGTTTGCTGCAGGAAGGGCTTGGGGGCTTAATTACAGCAATTAGTGCATAATAGTCCCACTCATGGGTGTGTGTCTGTGTGTGTATGTGTGTATATATGTGTTTATGTGCGTTTGTGTGTGTTTATATGTATGCGTGTATATGTATGCATGTGTGTATGTGTGCATTGTGTACATGTGTACATCTGTGTGCGTGTGTGTGTACATGTGTGTAGTGTGTGTGTGTGTGTGAGAGAGAGATTGTCACAAGCCTTCAAAGCTCCCACAACCTGGGCACAGAATCCCAGGCCCAGGATCCGCCCCAGAACAGACGAGCTGAAGGATCCCGGGTCTGTTGCTTTTTGACGATGAACTCTCGAGTGTCCGTTCTGCACAGCAGGAAACGGCAGCGTGGACACAGAAAATTCCAGCGCAGGCAGCCGGCCTGGCTCTGGATTACCCGGGTGCTCTGCCTGGCCCGACAGGGCCCCC
>NW_012154077.1:12850-13913 GCF_000956105.1 Propithecus coquereli
AGAAGCAGTTGCTTCCACCTGTCAGAGCCAGCAGTACACATTCACAGTCTTGCTAGCTCCTCTGCTTTTGGCCACAGTATGGTCTTTGGAGATTCTTGATTATCTCTTCGTTGTCTCAAATATCGCCCTGGTCCACACACTGATGATACTTTGCTGTTTGAACCAGATGAGCAAAAAGTAGCAAGTACATTAAATGCCTTATTTAGTAAGACAAATGTGAACCATAATCACGGTTCCAATTTCTGTACAAGTAAGGGTCCAGCTGGGTGACAGAAACCATACCAGTTATTTTAACAACAAAAATGTGTGTGTGTGTGTGTGTGTGTGTGTGTGTGCATAAATGTTAACTAGGAATTGAAGAGTTGAACTTCCAAGAGAGAACACTAAGGCAGGGGTTGGCAAACTATTGTCCCTGGGTGGGCTGAGGGTTTTTGTAAATAAAGTTTTATTGGTGTGTAGCCATGCCCATTTGTCTGTACATTGTTTATGACTCCTGTCATATACAGGGCGGAGGTGAGTATTTGCAACAGAGATCCCATGGCTTGCAAGACTAAAATGTTTACTATGTGTCCCTTTAAGACCCCTGCACTAAGATATCACAGAGGTAGAAACTAGATTGTGCGCAATGAAATGGTCAGGCTTAGAATCATCTAGCACTGGCTGGTTAATGATGTTCGACAGGGAAACAAACAAACAGGAGGAAGCAGCAAAACTAGGGCAGGGAGCAGACAGCAAAGAGCAAGCCCCTTCCGCCTCCAGCCTAGGGTCTTCCTCTAGTGCCTCCTATTGGCAATGCCCAACAGGGAGTCGCTAGCAAAGCCAAAATGTGGTCTGCAGAGTCACTGCCCGTTACCGCCCAGTAACTGGAGGAGGGTGGGTTTTCAGCCAAGAGACAAAAGCTTAAGAACTGGCAAAAGGAGCAAGGCACTTCTTTCTTATTCGTCGCCAGGCGAAGGAGTTTAGAGATGGAAGACAGGATGTATGTCAAATAGGGTTGCTTGCTGATTGTTGATTCCATGGTAGGACTCAGTTTCTGAATCTGTAAAATGGTAACAATAATAAT
>NW_012154078.1:0-444 GCF_000956105.1 Propithecus coquereli
CTTAAATGATAAAAATACTACCTTATTTTTAAAGGTTATTACATCTTCAGATTATTGAGGGAATTTTAAGCTACTAAGATGTTTCTAAATACAAATTATAAAACAAAATAAAATTTGCATTTCCTTGGCCTAAAATTCAACCAAACTCTGCTGTCATCTTATCGTATGACTAGAATCCAATATTTAATCTCTAGGAAATTAGCCATTAAGTCATCTATATTATTCAGTATGAGAGCAAATAGGAGTAGGTCAAGAGAAAGAAGCAAATGTAAAAAAAAAAAAACAAAAAAAAAACAGGTTTTTTTTTTTCCTAAGCATGTCAAAAATCTTTAGTTGCACTATGGAATGGCTAGGAGTGCCTTTTGTGAGATTTCACAGAGGATGTATTGTATAATAGAAAGAAAAGCACTAATCTTGTTTGCTATGCTCTTTTGCAAAGGATAA
>NW_012154078.1:2070-2698 GCF_000956105.1 Propithecus coquereli
TACTTACCTTGCAGGGTTAGTGTGAGTATTAAATTTGATAAAATTTCTTCTTAAACAAAGTTTTTTATTATCTATAAAGTGCTATACAAATATTATTTATTTAGCATCTAGTAAATAACCAGTACCATGCAAGTGCTAGTAATTCAGAGATAAATAGAATATGGACTTTGTTCTCAATGAACTTTTAGGTTATTTTGGGACATTCTGATGATTATAAAACAGGGTGTGATAATGATAACAAATTGTTATAAAGATCCAAAAGGAGAGATTAATTAGAACAGCAGGTAGATAAAAGACCTAAAAATAAGGTGTAACATAAGAACCAGGCCTTAAAGAATGATTAGAAGCTTGCCCAACAAATGAGCTGAGATAAAGGCAAGCCCAGCATGCACTAAAATTAAGATGGGGGAAAAACACTTAGGAAATAGTGAGTTGGCCCTTGTGGCTAGAGGGTGGGGTATGGGGGAGAGTACTCCGAGTGAGGTTATACTCAATTATAAAAGATCTCACTACTATGAAAACACTCAGGGCTGTACTTTGTTAGCCATGAGGGGCCCTCAAAGCTTCTTGAGAAGAAAATAATATACCTCAGTTTTAGGAAGATTAATTTGGAGACAATATAAAGGAC
>NW_012154078.1:4693-5087 GCF_000956105.1 Propithecus coquereli
GGTGGATAAAAGAACCATCTTACCTGCTTTGCCTTGGTTTTGGATGAAGAAGTTTAAGAAGTTGTTTGTACATGACAAATAATACTAAAATAAAATAAAAACATGGAATATTTTTAAATGCCCTATGGTAGAGCCAATTCCTTCAACCTCAGTGGTAACTTTCCTGATGCTTATGGTGAGGGTTTCAGAAACCAGCCCAGGGACATTGGCATCTCTTGACCTTATCTCCGGAAAACCTCTGAATATGAGATGTAGAGAATGTCAAGGGTATCTTCAGTCACTGAGAAAGATTCTCTCAGCAGGACAAGACAAAAACAGATGACTCCTAACTTCCAGTCCAGTGGTTTTAAGAATAAGTGGAACTTTCAGTGAAACTCAGAATTAATTTTATTTT
>NW_012154079.1:0-1076 GCF_000956105.1 Propithecus coquereli
ATAAAAAAGTTAGTTGTAAAAAAATAAGAGAAATGCAAATTTAAAGTAGACAAAAATATCATTGTTTCACATGTCATATTTGCAAAATTCCAACTTTTACAACCCCATCTGTTGGCATCGCTGTAGAGAAAAGGTCAGTCACATACATCACTGATAGAGGGAGATACCGCAACACCTATGGAGGGGAATCTACTGATATCTACCAAAATTAGATTTATTCATCTTTGAATCAGAATCCCACTTCCAGAAATCTCTCCTACAGATACATGTAAATGTATGCTATCTGCTCCTGTACAAGCACATTCTTTACATTATTGCATGTAATAACAACAAAATAACAATAAAAATAAATAAACATTCATTAAATTAACTACGGGGGAGGGGTAAGGATATATCAGTGAAAGTGGTACAACAAAGACCTCAAAAAACTCCCTCCCCATCAATAAAAGTACTGACCAATGAGAGAGATATTTATTTCAGTCTTTCATAATAATTATCACAATCATTAACATGGCCACCAAAGCTTATAGTTTGTGGCACACTTTTCAGTGAATTACCACATTTGATTATTACACTAGACACTGTGATAGGTACTGTGTGTATAAAGATGACATAGTCTCAGAACTTGCTTTCAAGGCATTCACTGTATATTTGGTGAGGCTGACATCTTACCAACGGGCTCAGAAACATCTCCTGCAAATGACTAATACTGAATATTTTTGACTTTGTGGGCCTTATTCTCCCTGTTGAAACTACTCAATTCTGCCATTGTGACATGAAATCAGCCATAGATAATACATTAATAAGTGAATGCAGCTCTGTTCTAATAAAACATTATTTATGGACACTAAAATTTAAACTTAATATAGTTTCCAGGTGTCATGAAATATTATTTTCTTTCATTTTTCCCAAAAATTTAAAGAGGAAAAAACCCTGTTTGCAGGCAATAGAAAAACAGGTAATAAGTTAGCTTTGACACACAGGACGTAGTTTAACTGATCTCTGATCTAAACCACAAACCAAACTTTGCAATATACTTCAATTAATATTAAAAATGTCAACAGTATTTTTTAGTT
>NW_012154079.1:7856-8218 GCF_000956105.1 Propithecus coquereli
TAAATTAAAGGCTGTTTCTCCACAAAGATTTCTCTGCTTGGAGAGACAGTTCTCTTTGGGTGTTTTGTATTTCTGCACATCTTCTGGATAAGAGGCATTGACAATTTTATTTCATACTATGTTTTCCAGGATGCTAGCATAGCAAACAACTTTGAAATACAAAAATCGAAATCTCCCTGGGTCAGAGGGCAGATTTGTGCTCTAACTGGATTATAAAGATAATATCTTCCTGCAGGAAAAATGTTGGGAAAATGTGCTAGCAGACCTTATATAAGACTGGGGATTCCAAAGCTTAGGGGTTTCTCGGCTGTGCCATATATATATATACACACACACACACACACACATATACATATATATAT
>NW_012154079.1:8268-8781 GCF_000956105.1 Propithecus coquereli
ATTGTATAAAATTCATCCCTGTAAATCAGCACAAACTGAAATGTAGATCTGAATAAATAACCAGGTGGTTGACATGACAATAATTAATTTTAAAAACTGAATATAAATAATCAGTCATAGCATGATTCTCTCACACAATTGAGGAAAAGTGCGCATATGAAGTTGGGGATGAAAAAAATCACGTGGGAACAAGAGCAGGGTGTTTTTCTCTATACGTATCTCTCTCCGTAAATTAGGGTTAGTAATAATGTTTCCTTCACCAGCTCTGTATGAATTTCATAGGGTTAGAAGTTGAATTTCATTTTCATTATCTGACAAATATAAATAATCAGTCATAGCATGATTCTCTCACACAATTGAGGAAAAGTGCACATACGAAGTTGGGGATGAAAAAAATCACGTGGGAACAAGAGCAGGGTGTTTTTCTCCATACGTATCTCTCTCCATAAATTAGGGTTAGTAATAATGTTTCCTTCACCAGCTCTGTATGAATTTCATAGGGTTAGAAGTTGA
>NW_012154080.1:0-911 GCF_000956105.1 Propithecus coquereli
TCTATGAACTTCTGGAAAGAAAATGTCTCTTTCCTTTTTTTCATTTTTCTGCGAAGAGCTTTCAGTGGATTCTTGCAAGATTAAGAGTCACTGTGCAAAGCGGACACACACTGAAGAATCGAGAAGCGATGCTGTCGTAGTCAGCCAGCAGAGAAGAACCCACTTATGTCTGACTGCCAAGGGCCCTGCTCAGCTGCTTTGTATCAAGAGAACAGACGATCCCAGCCTGGCATATCACACATCAGCAACAGGGTGCCTTTGGACTGGTGGCTCCGGTTCGCTCCATGTATAACTGTAAACCACACCAGACTTTACTAATCAGAAGTTTTGGATGAAAAGCTTTTAGAGGAAAGATCACGTAGGAGTAGTATATCAAATGATTGTGTCTAAGTCTTCTCTGCCACTCCTATACAGAGATAGTGACTGAAGTTAAGAGCATCATCTTTCGATACAAAGAGCAAAGGCAGAATTTGACCGCGAGATAACTGCCATGTCATACCACGGAAGGAGCTGCACGTAGGGACGGCTGAGGACATTCACCTCTATAGATCGGTTTCAAAGTTTATCTAGATTGTTGAAGCCAAAACCATGGGAAAAAAGGCAACAATGGTGTTTATTCTTTTATTCCAAATATTTATCAAAGTCACGCAATAAGACTAATTTATCTCCCTGAGAAGTTTTGCGTTTTGGCCTTGACCCATGTTCTTCTGATCAAAGAGGTAGAGAATAAGAACAAATTACTTTTTCAGCAAAATTAAGTTCAGTTGCACTTTTACTCCCATAATCTAATTAATATAAAAAACTACATGCTTTATTATAATACATTTTATTTAGCTCAGTATGTCAAAAGTATTATCATTTCAGTACATAATCAAAATAAAAATTATTAATGAGATATTTTATATTCTTTT
>NW_012154080.1:961-1996 GCF_000956105.1 Propithecus coquereli
GAATAATGTTAGGAATTTGAAGGTCTCCAGACCAAAACTCTAGAACTCAGTATTGAGTTGTATTTCTTCTTAGTATAGTACTGGCCCTTGTCTAAGCACTAACAACTGAGCTTCTGCCCTGTGGCCTTTTCTTTAATTACTGTCTCAATGAACTGCTTTTTATCCCAATTATCCTATAACTGGAACACCTTCTATTTAGGAAGGCTCAGGGTCAGAAATTACAGCAATGTTATTCACTACATTAATGAACTAAAGGACAAAATCATATGATATACAGAAAACAATGTTTAAATCAATGTTTGAAAAAGGTGTTTAGAAAACCAGGAATAGAGAAAAAGTTTCTTAACCTGCTAAAAATCAGCAGCAAATTTAGTATTTGTTAGAGAAATATTAGATGCATTTCCTTGAAGGCTGAGGATAAGACTAGGACGTCTTTTAAATTACTTTCACTTTACATGTGATATTGGAAGTTTTGACAATGAAATAAATCAAGAGAAAGAAAGAAGTATAAAGAGCACAAGTAAGAGAGTCTAGAGACAGAGTTGTCATTATTTACAGATGAAATATTCACAGGAAATTCACAAGAGATTCAACAAAAAAACTGTCTAACTTGGAATTGTTAATAGAGTAAGTGAGGAAAACTATTTAGAACTGTTCACGGAGTTAGGTCTAGAGACCTTTGCTGAACTCTATTAACCTAGGAATTAACCTAACAAAAATGCACAAAATCTCTTAAAGAAATCTTTAAAATTCTACTAAAATAGTATTTTTCCAATTTTAGTGTACATACAAATTGCCTGGGAAATGTTGTTTAAAAAACAGATTCTGATTCAGTAGCCCTGAGGCAGAGCTTAAGAGCTGGCATTTCAAAATCCAGGTGACACAGCTGGTCCATGGACCATACTTTAAGTAGCGTGGTCCTGAAGCACTTCAAGAATAAGCAGAGATAAAAGGCATGCTTATGTGGGCACACCTCACCATTGTAAAGATTCTAATTCTCTCCAAACTAATCTATGATTTTTGACAAAATTCCCT
>NW_012154080.1:2916-5569 GCF_000956105.1 Propithecus coquereli
CTTACCATATGGACAGGATAAAAAATTAAATCTCTGCCTCTCACACACACAGAAAGTGAAAGACCTGCAGTTGTCTATGTTTCTGGTGGGAACTGATCTTGGGCTTCCAATCCAGAGGCAGAAAGCAGGGGAAAGACAAACCGCTTCAAGCAGGTTGACTTCCCACATCAGCACATGGGATCCACTGCTTGCCTCCTTCAGTTACTTTCTCTTGGCCTTGTCATTCTTGGAAATTCCTCTGTGGTTCTCACAACAAGCCAGTTCTTGTATATGGTCCTGGTAGATGGTATTGAGAGTTTTCAAGTTTTCTTTTTTTTCCTTTGGTCTTTGTATGTTTTTTGTTGTTGTTGTTTTGTTTTACTTGTCACTGACTTGAAGCTCAAGTTTTCATATGTTATCACGAAGTTGGAAAAAGCCACATTAGGAGCTGCTAACCACATGCAAGTTTAGCTATACTTAAGGTTTTGATTATTGAATCCAACATATTAACAGTTTTCCCCAAGTTTGTGCTGCTCACAAACTTGATTTTCATATCTTTGCTTTCATTCAAGTTCATAATGAAAACACTTGACTAGGTCAGGGTCATGGACAAAGCTCTCAGACAAATAATTAAGAAATTTTCCACAAAGCTGATTAATCAGCAATGTTTGGGAAAGGCACTTCCTGATTCTTTCGCTTTGTACCCCTCCTCTCTGTAGCTGAGGCCACTTGACTTCCATCTATGGCGTGGTCTCCCCATATATCTAGGAATAATGTTAGGAATTTGAAGGTCTCCAGACCAAAACTCTAGAACTCAGTATTGAGTTGTATTTCTTCTTAGTATAGTACTGGCCCTTGTCTAAACACTAACAACTGAGCTTCTGCCCTGTCACCTTTTCTTTAATTACTGTCTCAATGAACTGCTTTTTATCCCAATTATCCTATAACTGGAACACCTTCTATTTTAAAAAAATGTTTAAACGTGGGGTCTTTTCATCTACTTCCCAAATATCCCCATAGAGGCATCCCCCATCCCCTACAAGCCAATATAAAACTTAGAAGCCTATAGCCTGTCAATTTCTCCGTGGTGCCAACTCTTGCCTGCCTGGGTCCCCGAGTGTCATTTGCACCCAATTCCCAGCATACTGTCCATTCTTTAGTGTGCCCCACCATTTGTATTAGACACTTGCCAGCCTCCTCCATCCTCTTTGCTTGCCTGTACTATCACCTATTTGTTACCTATCATAGTACCTTTATTTTTTCTTTATTTTTATTATTAATATAAATTGACGAATTATCATTATATATGTTTATGGGGTTAATGGGGCTCAGAAAATGATACCCCTAAGTGAAGACCTCAGAAGCAGCCATTTCTCTCTGACCTTCCCCTGCCCTCCTGTCTCTGGTCCTTCATTATCTCCTGATGGGCTAGCCATAAAAACTAGCATTCCTCTTTCCCAAGGTGGGTCCTAGAAACCAGAATTCCTCTCTCCTGAAGCCAGCCATAAAAGCTAACAATATTCCTCTAACCTTCCCCCCACCTTTCTGTGTAAGAGCTAGCCATAAAAAAAATTCTCTGATTTCCATTGTTTGATCATAGGTCATAAGACCCTCATTCCCAGAAAGGGTCCTGCTCTGCACCTGGAAAGAAAGACGGCTGCACAGAGAAGCCAAAAGCAACCTGAACAGACAGGACTTGCTGGGCTTTCCTGCTCAGCCTATTCCCATTAGGTCAGACATTTTCTCACCAATCCCAGGTCTACACGCTGTTCATTCTTCATCAAACCTAAGCATATAAATGGATAGTTTTCCCTGTATCTTTGGGTCTTCATTCTGAAGGCTCCTGTGTCACGTAAAACTATGACTAAATAAATGTGTTATGCTTTTCTCTTGTTAACCTGTCCTTTGTTAGAGGAGGGTCAGCCATAAGCCTTAGGATGGGGAGAAAAGGGATCACTCCCTTTCCACCCCTACAGGGCACAAAGTGACGTCATGATTTACGTAGACAATGTGTAACCACTCAATCAAGCTCATTCACATAGCCATCACCTCAAATACTTACCGTTTTTTGTGGTGAGGACATTTGAAATATACTCTCAGCAGTTTTGAAATGTACTACACACTATTATTAACTATATCCACTGCACCATGCAACAGATCTCAAACAAAACAAAACCTTATAGCTCCTGTCTAACTGAGCCTTTGTACCCTTGGACCATTATCTCCTCATTTCCCCCACCCCCCCAGCCTCTGGTAACCGCCATTACACTCTCTGTTTCTATAAGTTTGATTGTTTTAGATTCCACATGTAAGTGAGAACATGCGGTATTTGTCCTTCTGTGCCTGGCTTATTTTATATAGGATAATGTTCTCCAATCCCACTGATGTTGTCAAAAATGACAGAATTTCTTTCTTTTTTAAGGCTGTCACAATACCTTTAAAATGCCATGTCCTGCTGACTAGTCTTGTTTTACTCTGGCATCTTGTTTTTCTTCAAAACTACATCTTCTCCTCAATATTGTCCCACCTAGTTGACAAAAACATTATAGACAATTTTATCAGATATTTGCTGAAATCCAGTATTGGATGTCTATGATTTTCCTTGATATGTAGTCTACTAATCCTATCAAAAAAGAAATGTTTAGCTTGGCACGCTTGGTCTTTGTAAATCCAA
>NW_012154081.1:0-901 GCF_000956105.1 Propithecus coquereli
AGAGGTCCAGGCCCAGCACTCTTGACATATGTTTAGTAGAATGACATCAAATACAAAGAAAACATTAAAAAATAAAGAAAACGTTTGGTAAAGCTTGATGCTCTCACACACTCATCATATCTCAATAATGGCTTAGTGTTATTGACTGGACATCTAAACTCATTTAAACAAAGATGGCTCATTGGGGTAAAAAATGGAGGGGTTCAAGGACCTGACTCCTAAGTTGGGCCCTAACTAGAAATGCAGTAACGTAAGAGAATATTTTGCAGATTCTTCTTTGCACACGTTTGCTTCCCTCCATCTCACCAAGAGGGCAAAAATGACCCTAAAGTAACTGTCCTAACTCCTTCCATTACCTTACCTTCAGGTATGAACGGCAGGAGAAAAGGTTCACCTAGAACCCTCAAGTAAAGGGGAAATCAGAGGTAACTAAGCAACAGCTTTGTAACCAGCTCATGAGGGAGAGGAAAGAGGAAGGCAGCCAGCAGCCCCATGAAAAATATTAATATTAAATGGACATGAAAGAGTTGGAGGGTGAGGAGGTGGTAAAGAAGGAAGCTTGATAGGAGTATGAGAGTAGAATCATTCCTGTCATTTTGTTTCTTGGCTTGAGAGACTATGGTGAGAAACTTTTTTTTTGCCCTTCTTCTGTGAAACAACTACACTGACAAATATCTTCAAAGCTTCATTCGGTTATTGGCAGCACATTGATAATTATCTTGCATGGCAGCTAGCTTTCTTCATGAGTCCGTCAATATTGAGGAGGAGGCCGTTCCTTTTGAGACTTTCCACTGGTTAATTATACTAAACAGGGGCCTGAATTCCTGGAAGACATCAAGGTCGTCCTTGATGTGGATGGATTTCATAACTTCTAAGAAGTCATGAAGCCCTGCCTGCCTCT
>NW_012154081.1:2646-4070 GCF_000956105.1 Propithecus coquereli
CACACACACACACGCACCCCTAAAGTTAAAAATAGTCCTTTTACCAAAAAAAGGCAAAGAGTCTTGGTACAAGTTTAGAAGATTTAAACCACCAATTAACTCTACATCTTTTTCAGGGGTTACTTGTTTGTCAAATCTCAAAAAACAAGGAACAGCTGATAAGAACACATAAATTCATCCACCTCTGTTTTCAAGTTAGGATAAAATAGGAACTCACACAAGTAAATGCTGTTCTATATGAATATAATTTGTCATTTAGCTTCTTTAGGTGAGGGTTTGTTTATAGAATAAGAAGTCTGTTAGAGACTAACCCACCCCATGCAGGAACCACTTACTCACCCACACAGGAGCTGGCCATTCAACTTCTGTTCACTGTCCTTAGTATTAGGGTCTCATTACCTAGGAGAGAGCCAGCCTGTTCCTAATGACCAGTTGTCTTGAGTTTGAACAAGAGGTTTTCTGGGACATAAGATACTAAGTGCTAAAACTGGGAAAGTCCCAGGCAAACTGGGATGGGTTGATCACCCTCCTGCTCTACATCCAGCAAGTTGTTCCTAACCTGACCCCATTCCTACCTCTCTAGTCCTGCTTAGAGGAAGAGGAATTAGGGTAGAGCTCTATAGTATAATCAGACTCAATGACTAAAAACAATTTCTAGTTGTTCAAAATGTCCTTCTACACGTTCAAAGTTTTCATTCCTGTTTATTATGTGACATCTGTTTCTGAAGGGAAAATTTAGGAACACAGCTCATAAGATGCACTTTGCTTTAAATTTTCTTTAGATTTCACCACCTGCTTTATAGCAAGTCACATTTAGACAGGCTCAATCCCCCTTTCCACGGCTATATCCAGTAGCTGCAAGACAGATGTGTCCAATGCGTTTGATTTGTTTTGGCATTTTGGGCACAAACTTAATTATGATAAACTAGTCCAGCTCTTTCTCACCTACCCTTCTCCTCAGATTGGATCATACCGATAAAGTGTGATTTAAGTATGTTTTTCAGTTATTCTAATAATTGACCCAGGGAAATTAAAATAATATTTTCCTGTTCTACTTGTCATAACCTGTTGAGATATTTTTCAAAATGTGCTACTGTGGAGAAAAAAGAGATTTTATACACATATTATTGCTGAAATTTCCTGGCTCTTTGCCTCCCAGAAGAGCAATGCATGAGATATTTATTCAAAAATGGAAATATTAAGAATTAAATGAGTTTAAACCATTCTAATTACTTTATGGGCGTTACTCTGCTGCTTAAGGAAACTCCAAATTACCTTCAGCTCTGTACAGGCTGTGTCTACTGAACATCTTGCTGAAAACTATGAGAAACTACTCTCAAATAGCCAACTTGACCGATTTAATTCTATTTAAGTAATTGTTCTCAGGATGAAGTAACTGTTTAGTGTTGAGAGACAGACGCCAC
>NW_012154081.1:13115-13625 GCF_000956105.1 Propithecus coquereli
GTAAGTGCTATAAAGGGCAGGTGTAGGATGCCCAAGCAACATGTAAAAGGGCCACCCAAGCTGCCTGCAGAATCAGAGGAAGGCACCCCAGGAAGCACTGACTCTCCTCCACAGCCCTTCAATGCTTAAAATGCAAAAGCAAGTCTGAGGATAAGACTCAAAGGAGCAGGGTCCTTGTCCTGGACTAGGAGGCCATGGAGGTGGATTTTTGACCCTCAGTTTTACTCTGTGACCCTGAGCAAGTCACTGCACTTCTCGGAGTTTCAATTTCTTGATCCCGTTGGTATTTTCAGATTCTGATATTTTATCATTTCTGGAAGAAGTAGGAATCCAGCTACTCAAAGTCCAGAGTAGAAATTAAATGAGAGATTAATGCTTACTATAGGAACCATTCAGGCTGAAGACGAATTACTTCGGCAGTTAGTGAGAGAAAAAAACTGGAACAATAGGAGGGGCTTGGGAGTGGGGAGGAGGAGTGGGGGATGGGGTGGGACTGAGGGTTTTGGCTGG
>NW_012154082.1:0-477 GCF_000956105.1 Propithecus coquereli
AGGTGTAACTTATGTGTAGTGGGAATACTGGAAGGAGACGAAAGAAAGGAACAGTAGAAATATCTGAAGCAATCGTATCTGAGTATTTCCTAAAATTAATGTCAGATACCAAATCACAGATCCAGGAAGCTCAGAGAACACCAACCAAGATACAAGCCAAAATATTAAATATCTACCCCTAAGCATATCATATTCAAACTGCAGAAAATCAAATAAAGAAAAAGTCTTGAAAGAAGCCGGGGGAAAAAACATCTTACCTCTAGAAGAGCTAGGATAAGAACTACATCAGACTTCTCTTTACAAACTATGCCAACAAGAAGGGAGTGGAGTCAAATATTCAATGCGTTGAAGAATAAAGCCACCAACCTAGAATTCTGTGTCCTGTGAAATTATCCCTCAAAAGTGACTTTCTCAGACAAATAAATAAAGACTTTCTCAGACTAATAAAAATTGAGGGAATTTGTTGCCAGTAGACCT
>NW_012154082.1:2052-3208 GCF_000956105.1 Propithecus coquereli
TGAAATGGTCTGATTCCTTGAAAGACAAAATCTGCCAAAACTCACATTAGAAGAAATAGACAATCTGAGTGGGCCTGTATCTATTTTGAAATTAAATAATAACCTTTCAAAACTGAAAGCAGCAGGCTCAGACGGGTTCACTGCTGACGTCTACCGAACATTTAAGGAATAAATTATACCAATTTTCTACAATCACTTCCAGAATGTAGAAGCAGAGGAAATATTTCCTAACTCATACTATGAGGCCAGCATTACCCTAATTCCAAAATCAGACAACATTACATAAAAAGAAAACCACAGAACAATATCTCTCATGAACATAAATGTAAAAATCTTCAAAAAAATTAGCAAATTAAATCCAATAATTTATAAAAGAATTATACACTGTGACTGAGTATGATTCAATTCAGGTATGCAAGACTGGTTCAACATTTGAAACTCAACAAGTTTAATCCATCACACTGACAGGCTACAGAAGAAAAATCAAATGGTCATATCAATAGATGTAGAAAAAAACATTTCACAAAACCCAACATCCATTCATGATAAAAACTTTCAGTAAAATAGGAATAGAGGGAACTTCCTTAACTTGATAAAGAACATCTACCAAAACCCCAAAGCTAACATCATACCTAATGCTGAGAAACTAAAAGCTTTCCCCCTAAGATCAGAAACAAGGCAAGGAGGTTCCATCTCAACAATGCTTTTCAGTATTCTATTGGAGGTCTTAGCAAGTGCGATAAAACAAGAAAATGAAAAAAAGAAAAAACATATACAGATTTAGGAAGAAATGAATAAAAAAACTGCCTTTGTTCACAGATCACACAATTGGCTATGTAGAAAATCTGAAAGAATCAACAAAATAAGCTCCTAGAACTAACAAGCAAATGTAGCAAATTCACGGGATACAAGGTTAGTATACAAAAGTCAATCACTTTCCTACATACCAACAATGAACAATTGGAATTTGAGATTAAAAACATAATACCATTTACATTAGTACCTCCAAAAGTGAAATAATTAGGTATAAATCTAACAAATATATATAAAAACTACATGAAAAAAACTATAAAACTCTGATGAAACAAATCAAAGAACTAAATAAATGGAAGACAATATATTTTAGTCCTTTCCAACTTGATTTATAGATTTGACG
>NW_012154082.1:5490-5874 GCF_000956105.1 Propithecus coquereli
TTGCAATACTATTTGGAAAAGAAAATTAGAAGGAGAAAAAATTGTCATAGCTTTAACAATTGCAAACTAAAGGTAGGAAAAGAGAAATGTGGGATGAATTCAGATTAAAGGAATGGTTATTATACTTCATGCTTATTGTACTCTAACATTTTTCTTGCATTTCTTTCCTAGAGTAAAAATTTTAAAAAGCATAAAATGAGGCTAAGATAAATGGAAGAGAACTTCTTGGCAAGTTATATATGTGACAGGTATGAATCACAGACGACAAAGAGAACACAGTGAAGGATGAACTCTTCAGCAACGTGTCCTCGGGAGAGCTCAGGACAAATGGCTGCCAATTAGGAGAACAGAGTGCAGCATGGCTGGAAGGAAGAAGAAATCGCT
>NW_012154083.1:0-333 GCF_000956105.1 Propithecus coquereli
TGAATATGGTGGCAATGGGAGTAGAAGACAGAATTGGATGATAGAAACACAAAAATACCCAAATCTAGTTATTAGTTAGAACTTGGTAACTGACTAAAAAGGCTAAAGTGAGAGGAGGAATTAGATACCTGAGATTTTAATCCTAGTTCATTTTTAGAAATGGTTACAGTTGGAAAAGAAGAAGAGCTAGTTATGGTAAAGAACTGAGTCACTACAGAGTTCACTTTGGGCATGTTCGATTGGTCCCATCAGTGAAGAAAATCTGTTCAATGCCTATTTGTTGAACATTTACTATGCTCAAACCACATAAGGAGATTGCAGAAATAATTTGAT
>NW_012154083.1:5466-6977 GCF_000956105.1 Propithecus coquereli
ACCCTTTGAAGAATGGAAAAGATATGAAGAAGCAGTTTAGGAAAGAAGAAGCTATGCATTAAATTTGTAAAATCTTTCTCAATGAGTGCACGTTTCCACACCACTCTATCTTGTTGTTCTTTAAATACAAGTTTTAGAGTAAAAATATCCACCTTGTGAAAGCTGTAAATTTATAACAATGAGGCAATTTTTTTCAGTATGTTACAGAAGTAGAAGAAAACAGAATTGATGTTGAGATTTTACGAATGAAGGTCCATGACCAGGACTTGCCAAACACTCCTTACTCGAAGGCCGTGTACAAGATCCTACAGGGAAATGAAAATGAAAACTTCAAAATTAGCACAGATCCAAATACAAATGAAGCAGTGTTGTGTGTTGTCAAGGTAAACAAAGCAATTGAGTCATGTTTTTAACTTATGCATTGAATTAAAAAAAATAATTCCTGTCTGTATGTGACTAGAATATTGCAATGTAAGGTTGAAATGATTTGATTGGTTTATATAAACTTTCTGTTTCCTATTATTCTATGCTCATTTTCTCTCTTAGAGGAAAGTCACGTGAGATACAAAACTCATTGTTCTATATATAAGGAAAACTGAGGCAGAGAAATATTGACTATTGAATACTAAATCAGATATTAGCTTTAAACAGAGTCTTAGACACTCACTTGTCCAAATCCCTATTTTATAAGAACACACAATAGGGAGAAATGGAAAAATCACTATTTGAAATCAAACCTTGACATTTCAACTCCTTTCATATTCATATTATATTTTACTGTTATCTCTCTATAATGTATTTTATAAGGGAGATCCTTGTCCTAAATATTCAGCAGCTATTCCTATTAATCCCCAATTATTCCAGGTGGCCAGTACTTTTGGATTTTAAAAATTTAATTGCAATTACTGGCTCCAAGGATGATTACTTTAACTGGACCTTATTCCTTTTGAGTCCTTCTATCCATAACTATCACTGACTTCTTGCATATCTTCCCTCAGTAAATTCTTGGAGACAACATATGATCTTAGAAGTTTTATGCAGAAATTTTGTTTCCCTGATAAGATTTTTAGAAAATGTCCTTTATTTATTGTACTACCTTTCCCTTCTCTTCCCTTCCCTTCTCTTCACTCTTCCCTTCCCTTCCCTTCCCTTCCCTTCCCTTCCCTTCCCTTCCTTTCCCTTCCCTTCTCTGCTCAGTCCCTTGGCTGTTCTTTGACACACTTCCTGTCAAAAGGTGGTACCTCTGTCCCTACCTTTGGATCTGGGGGGATTACTTCCACTATAATTATCTTTGTTCCCTACATTTGGATCTTGGGGGTAGATTCCTTCCACTGTATTCTACTGATCAGAGCGGTATCTGACCAATAGAATACAGTGGAAATAATAATGTTGAGTCCATTTCTAAGCCCAGAACTTAAAAGACTGGCAGTCCCTTGGCAGTTGTTTGACACAGCTCCTGTCAACAGGTGGGATTTCTGTCCCCTACCTATCCCCTCTCCTCTCCTCTCCTC
>NW_012154083.1:9978-10443 GCF_000956105.1 Propithecus coquereli
ACAGAAGATACATTTATTAAAAGAGAGACAAAGGGTTAAAGTGCCACTTGCTTACAATTTATATGGGAAAGGCAAGCTGATTCATACATGAATCTACCTCATTTAGGTTTTTTCTTACCTTCTCTCTCAGCCTTGACCTCTTCCTCTTGCCTTTGGAATGAAAATAATGTGTTGCACATCCTAATTAGTGAGGTGATCGGTTTTAAGAACTGTTCCCATGAGTCCAAAACATTTAGATTTTGAAAATCTGAAACTTCCTCTGAAAGAAAACCTTCATGCGAATATCACCACTTAATCACCTGCATGTGATGTTTCTTTTCTCTTGATACCTCTCACACATACCTTTAATGTAGCTCTTTCAATAGATAGGAAAAAAAAAAACCCTGCTAAACAATGGGGGAAAACATTAGCTGAGAAATGCAGTTAACTTGCAACTATTCTATAATCTGGGGTGATTAGCTGTTC
>NW_012154084.1:0-660 GCF_000956105.1 Propithecus coquereli
CATGTACTTTATAAAGATATACAACTATTATGTACCCATAATAATTTAAAATCTTAAAAATAGAATGGAGTTTAGTTAACTCCCCTCCCACTGTTAAATGTGTGCTGGGCTTCCAAAGTATATGGTATTAAAAGGGGAGGAAACAATGTAACTTTATGGTGGAGAAACCTGGCTAACTGTGTACCTCAGTCAGATGATCAAAATTAACATTATCAATAAGTCATGTTAATATCATGTGCTCTTGATATGATGGGAAGAGAATGACACTCTCCCTCTGTGATCTTTCAGGAACCCATAACCCAAGTCTACATGTGAGGAAAACACCAGACAAACCCCAATGGAGGGATATTCTACAGAATACATGACCAGTGCTCCTATAAATTGTCAAGGTCATCAAAAACAAGGAAAGTCTGAGAAACTGTCACAAACTGGAGGCACCCGAAAAGACATGACAAGTATACATAATGTGGTATCCTGGATGGGATCCCGGAATAGAAAGACAACATTAGAAAAAACCTAGTGAAATCCAAATCAGGTGTGGAGTTAGTTAATAGCCAGGTATCAGTGTTGGTTCCTTAGTTTTGATAAATGTATCACGGAGATATACAATGTTAACAATAGGGTAAACTGGATGAAGGGTATACAGGAACACTCTGTACT
>NW_012154084.1:2300-2728 GCF_000956105.1 Propithecus coquereli
CTGGGATTTGCCAAAAAATAATCTGTGGCTGGGGGGAATTAGTGGGGGTATCGATGGTATAAGACTGGCTGTCAATTGGTAATCATTAAAGTTGGGTGACGTGTACATGGGAAGATGTAGTGTTCTATCCTCTTTTGTGTACATTCGAAATTTTTTATAACCATTTTTTTTAACGTAAAAAGAACTCAGGAGCCTACTTAAAGTGATTTTTATTGGCAAAGATAGGACAATTTGAACATTATAAAATAGTAACTATTCATATATTCATTAAACCTGATCTCAATAAAAATACCAGTCATTTTTTAAAATCTATGCAAGCTGATGATGGGCACACTTATAGTTAATATGAAAAAATAAATAAGCAAAAGTAGCCAAGATAACTCTGAGAAAGAAAATGAGAGGAAACTAGTCCTATCAGATATTAAAAT
>NW_012154084.1:5136-5443 GCF_000956105.1 Propithecus coquereli
AAGCTTTTTAATTTAATCAAGTCCCATTTATTTATTTTTGTTGTTGCTGTGATTGCCATTGGGGTCTTCTTCATAAATTCTTTGCCTAGGCTGATGTCTAGAAGAGTTTTTTCAACATTTTCTTCTAGAATTCTTATGGTTTCGTGTCTTAGATTTAAGTCTGTGATCCATCTTGAATTAATTTTTGTGAGTGGTGAGAGATATGGACCCTGTTTTCATCTTCTACATGTAGCTATCCAATTTTCTCAGCATCATTTATAGAATAGGGATTCTTTTCCCTAGTGTATATTGCTGTCTACTTTGTCAA
>NW_012154085.1:0-16253 GCF_000956105.1 Propithecus coquereli
ATGCTTCTCCTGCCCCTTGCCCTCCTCCTCTCCCCAAAGGGCCCTTTGGCCAGTTAAAGGTGAGCTCGGCCTGCAGGGACAGAGGGGCCCCTGTCTAGGGGCTGGAGTCTGGCCCTCTGCCCCGTTCCCTGGCCTGGTCTGACCGGGGCTGGGCCTGCACAGGGAGCTGCGCCTGGTGAGAGCCCACCTCTGCTCCCACCGTGTGCCCCCTCTGCCTGCCACTGGCCTGCCTCCCCCAGGGATACGAGAACAAGCTGGGACCCACTCTGGGGCGGGGACCGTGACCGTATCCTCATCCTGCTCCTGGCTGGTGGCCCTTCTGGAAGGCTCTAGATTCTGGGCCAGAGGTAAAGGCATTTTCTTTTGACTAACGTTAAGAGAGGGAAGTGGGGGTCCTACATCTGTCTCTGTAGTTGTGGGCAAGGCCCGGTGACTCAGTTTCCCCATGTGCTAGCTGGGGTAAGGGCACCTAGCCCCCAGGACTCCAGGGTGCTCAGGAGATGGCTCAAGCTGGAGCCTGGGAGGGAGCGGCCCGGCCATTCCCAGGAGAGGCCCTGGGGCAGGGATAATGTTCTCAGGGGTCACATGGTGCCCATGGCAGCTTTGCCTTCTCTCTGCAGAGGTCCTGGACCAGGCAAGGCAGTGACCACGATGCTGTGGTGGGGGAGCACATGTGTTTTAGAGCTGGGCTGCCTGGGTTCAAAGCCCTGGTAGCCCCTTGATAGCTGTGTGGCCTTGGTCACATTATGCAGCCTTCCTGCCGTCTTAAGTTTCCTCATCTACAAACTGGGGGCAGTACTGTTACCCGTTTCACTACGTTATCAACCCGCATGAGAGACAGTTCAGTACAGTGGTGAGGAATGCAGCCTCTGGAGCCAAACTACCGGCTTCAGATCAATTGACAAGATGCCATCCCTTGGGGCCTCAGTCTGCCCTGCTGTAAAATGGGGATTCAGTGAACAAATCATTTTGACCACCTGGTGGGCAGCAAGACCTGAGGAGGGGCTGCCTGTGGTGTGTCCTCAGGAGTCTCTGACACGTCAGTGGTGACCGTGGCCGGCATCTCAGGGGTCTGCAGACACGGCTAAGGGAGCAGGCCGGGGTCTGCCTTGCACCAGCCACAGCACCAAGACCTGGGGAGACGCCCTTTCATTTGACGCTCGCAGCCACCTGTGGGGTGGGCCCTGTTACTCTGCACAGATGGGTTAGCTGCGGCTCGCAGGGGTTACGTATCCCGCCCGAGGTTGCCAAGCCAGTCAAGGGCAGACCAGAGTGTGAAGCTGCCGCGCTGCCCACGGTGCTGTCCTGCGTCGGTCCCCAGGGGCCTGCTCTGGGCATCTGGCTCTGTGGCAGTACCTGGGTGTCCACTGAGCTTGGGAGAGTGTCTTCTCCCTCTGACTCCCACCTCTCGCCCCTGGACGGAGAAGGTCGCCCCTGTCCTGACCCTCAGGAAGAGGGAGGGGTCGGATGAGGGCGGTGTTGCACGCAGCACAGCACCCCAGAGACCGTCGGGCTCGCCTGCGGCAGGTGTTTGGCAGGACTTCAGTGCAGGGAACAGCTGAGCCTCCAGCCCCCACCCCACAGGGGAGGGTGTGGGCCGCTCAGGCAGGAATGCCCCCGGTGGGGGGCCAGCCTCTCCAGATAGGTGGAGGCCTAGTGTGTCCGCAGTGAGGTGGGGCTGTTTCTGGAAGCGGTCCACTGCTACCTCTTCTATTTCAGGCCCTCTGGGTGGCAGGTGGGGAGGGCAGCAGAGGCCAGGCCAGTCCCTCTGGAGCCCACCAGGTGACTCAGGGGGAGTGCGGGAGCACCCAGCCAGGCAGTCGGGAGCAGATGTCATCTCTGGCCTGTATCCTCTTGAGCAACTTGTGTGCCTGGCAGTGAGGGGCAGCCAGCACTGGGCTCAGAGCTCCTGGTCCCCCAGAAAGCCCTCCTGAGACCCTGATTTAACCATCCTTTTGGGAATTACTGTATGTTTTTAACTCCTTCCTTGCTGGCTGCAGACCCCCTCCCCCGCCGCCCCCAGCTCTAAGTTCAAGTCCAGGTGTGCAACATTGTGACATGGGTCCTCTTCCACTCCCTACGGATGTCGCTGGTTGATTTCAGCAGCAAGATGAAGGAAGGAAAATCCATTTGCGGACTTCTGGCTCTCCGTAGGCAGCCCTCCCGGGCAGAGGCGCCCATGCCCGTCAAAGCCTGTCCAGTGCTCTCCTGCCATAGGGAAAGCACTGAGGCCGCAGAGGGAAGGGACTTGCCGGGGGAGGAGACCCCATGTACGGAACCCACCTCGGCAGTAGCTCAGCTGCGGCTGTAAGACCCCATCTCCCGGGTGAAGACACGGAGGTGTGCAGAGGCCAGCGATCTCACCCGGGGCCATGACGTCAGCAGGGGCGTTGGTATTTGAATCCAAGTCTGTTTCCACCTCCCTTGGAGCTCAGTTTATCAGCATCTCCCCTCCCACCGCCCCCACAGCTCCTTGTTGTCCAACTCCTCAAACCCTATGATGACAGGGAGCTCACTACCACACAGAGCGGCCTATTTCACTGTGGGATGGGGGAAATAGAACCACGGGAAAGAGGGAAAGAATTGTGCCCCTGTGTAGTGAACAGTGGCTGTGGTGGCGACAGATGCTTGGGACTGGTGGTCCATCTGTGCTTAGGCCAGGAGGAGGGGGAGTTGACAAGGGTGAAGGATAACATGGAAGCTCAGTGTCAAGCACCTCTGACCAGACAAGGTCTTAGGGCATGGGACAGTGGCCAGGGAGCATCTGCTGTCCCAGGGACTTCCTAGTCTCGGAGCAGTACCCTCTGGTGGATCCGGTGGCCTGGTGTGCTTGTCTCCAAGCAGCCGTAGCCAAACACCACAGACTGGGAGGCTCGTGCAACACAAATGTGTTCTCTCACAGTTCTGGAGGCTGAAGTCTGGGATCAAGATATCAGCAGGGTCGGTTTCTCCTGAGACCTCCGTCCTTGGCTGGCGGATGCTGTCTTCTCCCCATGTGTGCACGCGGCCTTCCCTCCGCGTGCGTCTGTATCCTAATCTCTTCTTATAAGGACCCCAGACATACTGGTGTAGGGCCCGCCCTAGTGGCCTCATTTCACCTTAATTACCTCTTTTAAGGCCCTGCCTCCAAACATTCTGAGCTGCCGGGGGTTAGGACTGCAGGATGTGAATGGGAGGCGGGATTCAGCCCATCACACCTGGGAAGGATGTGCAGTTGGATGGGTTGCGTGCAACTGGAGGCCCCAGGCCTCTGGTCCTGAACAGGGAGGAAGGAAGGGTCTAGGGTTGGATGGGGAGAGGTCGGGTTCCCCACCAGCCTCCCCCTTGCAGGCTGTCTCTGTCTCCCTGCCTTGCCCCATGCCTGCCAGCTCAGCGTTCTGGCTGACACCAGGTTTAGCAGCCTCCAAAAGCGCCATTAGCTGCTTGGCCTGAGTTCTAAAGCCCCGTGCCCAGATCCCAGCTCCCCATGGGTGGGAGCGGGGCTGCGTTTTTGTCTATGCTGCACAGAACCGTCTCCAAATTCCTCCAGAGTGTTCCAGGGCAAGCCTTCTCGGAAGCAAGCACCAAGACCAAGGGACGTGGGCTGCCTTCCACCTCTGAGGAGCTGGAAGGCTGGCCAGGCCGGGTTGCTTCACTGCCCGCCGCCTTGCTCCCACCCTTCCCTGACCTCCTGGGACAGCGGGGGTTTGGAGTTTCTCATGACTGGAAAGAGAGAATGGGGAATAGGGACTGGTGCGGGGCAGATGAGGGTGCAGAAGCAGATTGCTCAGGGCCAACGGACGGAGGGAGAGAATGACAAATCCCTGGCCTGGCTGGCGAGGATGAAGAGCTGGTGTCCATCCCACTGCGGTTTCTCCTGCATGGTGCCCATCAGCCCATCCTTCGTGTCCATGGGCAGGCCCACCAGGGCCAGGGGCTGGTGGTGGGGGCTTTGGTTTTGTGCCCAAGCTTCTCAGCCCTCGGGGGAGAGCTTTCAGCTCTGCAGGGTGCCCACCCCCTCTGCAAGTGCTTTTGTCGGGGTTGGGGAAGGGTCTCCCTGCACGGAGCCAAGAATCCTGGTCTGTGGTGACTTCTTATGAGCTAGGCTTGTCCAAGGACTCACTGATACATGTTTTCTTTTTTTGAGAGAGAAGAAAGAGGGAGGGAAAGGGATAGAGCAAACAGGCAGACAGTGAGAAGGAGGGAGAAATGGATGAGAGACATGGAGAGACAGAGACAGACACGGATGGATATGTGTCTGGGAGGCAGGAGATTGGGGTTCTGGGTGTGCTGGGTAACTCCTTTTCTGGAGCTCTTCTTTATCCCCTATTTAATGAGAGGGTCAGAGTAGACAGCATTTCTTTCTGTGCCTTTGACTGCAATCATTGTTTCCTTTTGTGACTTATGAGGAGCTTAGATGGGCCTGCTGAACTTCCCATTCAGACCTTCCCAACCCATGAACTCGGAGTGGGAAGGGGTGTGGCTTAGTGGCTGTATCAGTCAGGAGAGGCTCAGTTATGCTGCGATAACAAACAGCCCTATGTTCTTAGTGCCTTAACCCAACAAAAACATATTTTTTGCTTATGCTATGTGTCCAGTGTGGGTTGGCAGGGGTCTCTATGAAGACGACATTATGACCTGCACATTGTTCTTGCCTAGATACCTCACTCTTTCCTTCTGCTCACATTTCATTGGCCAAAACAAGCCAGATGTCCATGCCTAAATTCAAAGGGGAAGTTAGGGGCGGGGAAGTTGTGCATGGAAGATGAAAAGCGAGAAATAAGGTTGAACAGACTAATCTCTACTAGGGATTAAGGCTGCAGGGTCTAGAATCAGAATATCTGGTTCTAAGCTCTGTTGTTTATGGCTGTGTTCCTTCATCAGGTCACTTTGCTTCTCTGCAACCCAAATGTCTTATCTGTAAAATGAGTATAATAAGAGTACCTTCCTTATAGGAGAATTGTTTGAGATTCAGTGAAGAAATGTCCATGAAATGTGAAAAGTAGAGTGTTTGGTACATGCTATGCTCCAATAATTTGTGTCCGTTATTATTATTGAAGTGCTGGAGGAGAGATGATATAGATGTGATTTTGAATGAGCTTCTCCTCTTAAGAAAAAGCTCATGTTCCCCTTACCCCTCCAGTCTCCAGGAACCATCTGTAGCTGGCTCTGTTCTGGGAGCCCCAGTCTTGGGAGTCAGGAGACTTGCCTCTATGTCAACTTGCTGTGTGACCTTGGAAGAATTACTTCCCTCTCTGGTTCTCGGTTTCCATATCAGTGAATTGAGAAGGATGGATTTCAGAGGGACTTCCAGCTCTTAAACCAAACGATAGTGATGACGATGACAATGACGATGATGAGGTGATAGCATTGTGTACTTACCAGGTGTATCACTGCCTGTACGTTCTCTTGGTCAGTCCTCCCAAACACCTACAGGTGGGTGTTGTTTTGCAACTATTAGTCTGAGCAAGCGCATTGTAGGATGTGATTATAAAGCCCTTTGGTTTTTTTGCCACTGCCCTTTAAATCTACCCTGTGCTTCCCCTGCCCCTGAATGACATTAGGGAAATTCTCAACCCTTTCAGGTCACTCCCAGAAAGAGATCTTTGGTCAGTAATAAATATGCCCAAGTAGCAAGTGAGCTTGCTACTTCATTCGGAGTTAAGTTAGTTCCACCCTTTGTCAGCTCCTGCCTTGCTGCCAGCCGTGTGTGTGTGTGTGTGTGTGTGTGTGTGTGTGTGTGTGTGCAGGGGGCTTAGTAGGTTTTTCTCTCTGTTTTCCTGACTTATGCATTTAGGGTTAGGAAGAGGGCAAAGAAGAAGGAGGAACATTCTGGAACATTCTTGCCTGGCACCATGGCGAGGGTGCACAGGCATACTCTGTGTGGAGATAATGCAGCGGAAGGGTCCGAGGATCCCAGAGAGTGATACATGTGCCCTTGCATCTGAGCAGAGGGTTTTAGAGGGCAAGTTTCTAAGTGTGAGTGCTGAGAGCCTGTGACTAGGCTGGTTTTTGCTGGGAAATGGTCACCTGGCTACTGGAAAAGACAGCCCTCTGCTCTGTGCCTTCAAGGTGAGTGGGGAGAGAGGGGAGAAATTCAAAGCCGCTGCTGAAAGCTTCTGTCCTTGATCTATCAACTCATAGAAGACAAAGGGCTGGATTGTGGCAGGAGGGGTTTGGGTTAGCCACATGGCCGAGCCTCCCGACCGAGAGACGGTGGATCACCGTGGCAGGGAGATCAGCCCTCTTGGCCTCTTGGCACCCTGGGGGAGAGATGCTGAGACATGAGGGAGGGGGGTCTTGGCGTGGGCTGGACTGACAGAGACATGGATGAGACAACCTCTTGAGGAGGATTCCCGGTTCCTTCTCCTTTCCCAGGACGAGAGTCCTCTCTTGACTTACTGGCGCAATCCCAGTACTGAGAATTCAAATACAAGGTCAGCCTGACTGTGGGTAAAGAAGATGACACCACTGACCCAGCATCTGCCGGCCACCTGCCTGCACTGCCCCTTGTCAGGCGGAACTGGGTTTGTCCCGATGCCCTCAGACCCCTAGCTGGCCCCGCTCTGCGAGGCAGCTCGCAGGAGTGGGGAGCAGCCCTTCTGCCCATGGAACATGCCGTAAACCAATACCCTCCTGATGAATGTGCCTTTGGTCCTCCGTAATCTCTGCCATCGGGTGCAGGCTGGAAGGCCAGAGCCACGCTCAGAGCCACCCAGAGCTCTTGGCCAGCGGCGGGAGTGGCACAGTCTGCTCTCTTGTGCTCAAATATCCTGCTCGAGGCAGGGGAGCGGGGAGCGTGTACTCTTTCCCCTCCCACACCCTCCCTTTCTGCTCTCCTGCCACACCTGCAGACAAGTGCACGCGTGCTGGACCCGTCAAGACCCCAAGCTTCCAACTCTAATCAGATCCAAGAAATTCAAGCTCCATTAATCAAATACTTTTTCGTACCCACTGACAGCTGCTTCTCACGCATCATTCCCTCCCTCCCTCCTTTTCTCTCTCTTTTCTTTCCTCTCTTTTTTCCTCAAATACTTAACTGATCGCCTACTAGGTTGTGGGCCCTGCGCAAGTCCTGGGGGTGCCTGGAGACGCGGGGGGACTGAGTGTCAGGCCGGGGTGCTAGGCACTCTGACCCACAGCCCATGGGGTGGGGGCTCCACCAAGTGCCATGGCTTCTGGGGATGGTGGTGATCAGAGCGGCTGGCTTTCAGAGGGGCTGCGTTTGAACAAACCTGGGGGGACAGACAGCGCGGAAAGCAGAATTGCTTTTCAAATTTAAAAGTGGCATAAGGACATCGCTCAAAGTCTGGAAAGTAGAGGGAAAGAGAGCAATGAACCCAACTGCAGAGGTCAGGAAGGGGCACATCCGGGAGGCAGCCTCTGATGGTACCTGGGGCCTCATCACTCTTGTCTGTCTCCTCTTCAACCTTAGGAGGTGGGGCAGCCATTGAGTTCCGCTAATCGAACCTAGCCGGCTTTCCCCACACAACGGCTCTGGCCATCGTGGTGGGCAGGTGGGATTTTAGGGGAATACTGTGGGTGGTGGGGGTCAAGGCGAGCCGGGGGCCAGGGGACCGCTTGCAGGAGGCCCGGGAGGCGAGAACAGACGTCGTGTGGGGCTGAGGGTGGGCCAGCGTTCCCTGGGGGCCCACTGCCTTCCTCACCTCCACCCTGTGCAGGGCACCTGTGGAGACTCTGCCAGGCCACTCAGATTCCCGCCTGAGTTGGGGTGAGCTGCTACCACCCCTGGCTCTGGTGGGGTGTGTGGTTCCCATGTGGGCTTTCTTGCCCTCAGGCTGCCAGCCCTCTGTTCAGCCTACATCAGCATCTAGCTCTTTGGGAAGAAGGTTCTCTTTCCGGATTATTCCGGGTTATTCCTTGTTGGACCTGTTTGGGCTCTGGCTGCTCCTCCCCGCCTTTGGAGGCTGTGCCCTGGCCCATCTTTCTCCCTGTCCAGGGCAGTTTGCCTGGGGCTTACGCACAGGTGCTAGCTGAGGCTGGTTTGCTCTTTGGCAAAGTTTAGCTCCTTCGCTAATTGTCCTGGCCTGGCTCTGGGGCCATCAGCCTTTGAGAGGCGGCATCCTCCATGGAGCCTGCCTGCATCTGCCCACCCCTCCCCTGCCTACTTCTTCCTGCAATAGGTCCCCTCCCTCTTGGTCCGCTCTCCAAGTCCCTGCTTTCTGTCCAATGGACAGTTCTTGAGGCCCTTTATGGGAAAAGGTTCCAATGGCCTGGGGTCTGGCCATCAGTCCCTTTTCCCTTTGTGGCATCCCCCCTCCATGGCCCCAGCTGCTCACGGCTGATTCATCCCCTATAAATCTCTTTCTTTCTTCTCTGTGCCCCTCTCCCTGGCAAGAGACCTTCTAAACTCCTGCCAAAGCCACTGAGCTCACACAGCTTCAGTAATAGGCTGCCTCCGTTGAAATTAAGGACAGTTCTCAGAGTGGGGCTGGGAAGGGACGAAAGCCACATCCTTGGGGGCCATGGTCCTTAGGTGGGAAGCTCCCTGGGAGGCTCTGTTGTGGTTGGGAGCATGGGCTCGGGACGCAGGCTGCCTGGGCTCAAGCCCCAGCTTTGCGTCCTGCCTTGTGTTGACCTTGGGCAAATCATTTGGCCTGTCTGAGCCTCCGTGTTCTTACTTGTAGAATGGGGTGTGGATAGTACTTGTCTTAAAGAGTCGAGAAGTAAATGAGATAATCGGTGGGTGCTTAGCTCAGTGCCTGTTACATGGAGTCATCACTAAGCATGAGCTTTTACTTATACCACTACCGGGTCTTGGTGGGACTTTATAAAATGCTTCACCCGAGTATAAGTCAGACCCCCTTTCAGCCATCCCAGTTCTCCAGCTGGACTTTGAACCAGGGCCTCTGGCTACAAGCCTGGGGTTCTTCCCACCACAACAAACTCGGGGTGTGTGGAACCTTTTCCCTGTCATCATCCAAACGCCAGGCTCCGTTCCGTTGTGTGACTCACTCCTGCTCAGGGGCTGGGGGTTACCTCCATGAGTCCTGCTTCCTGGCACTGGGCACCGGTGACGGCCGGGCTGTGGGTTATGGCCTCGTGCACTTGAGAAAACATCAGCATGCAGGAGAGTGAGGATGATGTGATTATAGGCATAACTTGAATCCACTCTATTAAAGAAGAAGAAGAAAAAAGAAAAAAAACCCCAGATCATCTGTGTTCTTTAGTACGTGGGCTGCCCTCGGTAACGTGTGCTCATTCATTCGACAAACATTACTGCCTGCCTCCCTGGGCCAGTCACTCACTGTTCTAGATACCGGGGACGTAGCGGTGAATGAAGCAAAGATCCCTGCCCTGTGGTGATTCTATTTTAGTGGAGAAAGACAGACAATAAAAAAGTTTAAAAAAGACGTAATAAGTAAATGCCAGAGTCTATTAGAAGGTGATAAAGACTCTGGGAAAAAATTCAATGCAGTGAGGGTGATTGGGAATGGGGAGAGTCGAATGAGTTGACATTTTTAAAAAAGGTGGCCAGCCTGGGCCTCCCGGAGGAGGGGTGTGTGAGCAGAGACTTGAAGGAGGGGGGTAGTGAGGCAAGAGAATGTCTGGAGAAGAGCGTTCCAGGCAGAGGGAGCAGTAAGTGCAAAGGTCCTGAGGCAGGAGCCCACCTGGACGTCTGGGAAGAGCAAGGGGGCCAGTGTGACCGAATGGAGGTTGTATTAGGAGATGAGGTGAGAGGTCGTGGGGACCAGATCTTGTAGGGTCTGGTAGCTGTGTAAGGATTTGGAACTTTTGCCCTGAATTTTTCCAGCAAATGATATATTGGGAAGATCTTTCCATAATAGCACATAATCGTCTCAGTTTTTTCAACTGCATAATATTCTATTGTACATATGTACTGTGTTTTAATAACTAGCTTTTTAAACTGTATTTAGGTAATATGGACATTTAGGTTGTTTCCAATCTGTTGCTGTTTCCAAAAAAAATGCTGCAGTGAATAACCTTCTACATACGCAATTTTCATCTGGGCAAGTCTACAGTGCACGTTGCTTGAAGTGGAATTGCTAGGTGGAAGAACATGTGCATGTGTAGCACACAGTGCTCCATTGGCCTTCGAAAGGGTTGTCCAGCTGACGCTCCCAGCCAGCGATTTGGTTGGGGACGAGGGGAATAATCTGCCCTCCACCCCCTTTTATGTACATGTGAGATACTGTCAGTGCCCGTGATTTCTTTTACTCCTCTGTCTTTCCTGTGAGCTGAGTCGTCTTGTTCCTATTTCACAGATGAAGAAAAAGTACTGAGAGGTTCAATAATCTAGCAGCATTTGCACAGCCAGGTGGGTGTACAGCTTGGATTCTGACACCCTCCGTTTCTCAACCTGGCATTTCTCCCCATGTCTTTACAGGGCAGGAGTCCTGAGGAGCCCTGGGCCCTGCCCCATGCAGCTTGGGGTTTGGGAGCCCTGGGAATAGCCTTGCGGGGGTGGGGGGGTACTTGCAGGTGATCCGAGTCTGCTGCTGTGAGACAGGTCCAGCTCTGCCCATTGCTGTGCCTGGATCCTGGAGACCGTTGCAGGCCAGTGGCAGGGTGGGAGAGGCCAGCCTGAGGGGACGGCAGCCATAGTGGCCGAGCTGGCCGACCCTGGCCTTGCCCCCTTGTCCCCTCCCACCACCAGCCCCAGTGGTGAGGCCTGGGAGGTGGGGGGCTAGTTAATTCTGCTCTGGATGGGGAGCAGCCTGCCGCCGTCTGCCGGGTCAGCTCACTGCAGGGATTGAATGTCAGCATCTCACTGATGAAAATAAATCAGCCTCTTTATTGCCCTGCGTAGCCCGCAGAACCTCTGCAGCCTGGCGTGTGTTTACAGACTTCCTGTAAGTCACCGTTTCTGTCCTAGCCCCAGGGGTTCCATGGCTGCGACAGAAATAGCCTTGGATGAGTTTGGAGTCTGGAGCCACCCAGGCAGGACCCCGCAGGAAAGGAGAAGCGGCCCACAGCATGCAGGGGTTCTGGGAGTCAAACAGTGCCTGGTTGAGCATCTCCTCTGAGTTGTATCTTTGAGGACTGAGATTCAAGCAGGACTTCAGGGATCACTTGGTTACACTCTCCCAATACACAGAGGAGTACACTGAGGCCCATCCAAGATCACCCCTTGGTATTCTGGCCCCTTGACTCCCAGTCTCCTGCAGTTGCTCCCAGACAACGCTTTCTCTGGGTGTGTTTATTATGCCGTGCCTGGTTAGAGAAATGGGCAGAGTTGGAGAGGTGGGTTTCAGCTGCAGCTGGCGGCATGGAGGTGTGACATTCAGGAGAACAGTCTTGCAATCAGGGGGTATGAGAAAGAGGAACAGGCGGCAGGATTAGATTTTCTAGATTGTCTTGAAGTCGAGCAGAATCCTTCCACCCCACGCATCTGACTAGGGGGAACAAATGACCACGGCTGGTGGGCGTGGGAGAACAAGGCAACTCGTACAGGGTTCTGACAAGGCCCTGGCACGTTCTCTGTGCAGAGGGGATTCAGGAGTCTTGCCCCAAACTGCCCTTTCTCCTGCCCCTCTCTTTCTCTGCTCTGGCATTATTTGCACCCACAAGGCTCTCCCACAGGGGTTGGGGTTGTCCTACCTCAGATGCCAGACCTGCTGGACTGCTCTCCAGTGCTCCTGGCTCAAGGGTGCTGGGCCACGGTTGGTCAGCCCCAGGGCTGTGCTCTGGGAAGCGGCAGCAGAGCTGTCTGTGGGTCAGGGCCAGGAGCTTCTGGCTGCCCAGTCTTTACATCGTTACAGCTAGTCAATGCCCTGGCGGCTCGTGTGAGACTTGGGCCTTGTGCGCTTTGACTGCTTTAAAAAAATTGTTAATAGCAAAGTGTTCTTTGATGTGTGTTCTTCTCCTTCTCCAGGGGCAGTGAGATCAGATTTTGATATGAAAGCTCAAAGCTTCTCAGATCTTTCCTTCTTCCCTCCCTCTCTCCCTCCCTCCCCACCTCCCTCTGTCTGTATATTACTTGAGAACCTTTGAGAAGCAGGTGGGTGCTCCTCGTGTGATGCAGGGGCAGAAAAGGTGCCTTGGCTCCTGTCACCCATCCAGGCCTGTGCTCCATGGTGTTGTAGCCTCTGTGCATCAGTGAGAGTCACTTCCAGTCTGTCCCTACGTGGACCTATTAGGGAAAGAGAGCAGCGACCTACCCCCATTCTCCACCCATCCCCATGCCCACGCATGCACAGAACCACACGGACCTCCTCTGTATATAGCCACTACTCATGCATGGAACCACAAGGACCCCTCTACATACGGCGGCTATTGATGCATGGAGCCATAACAACCCCATTGCACACAGCCACCTCTCATACATGGGACCACATGGACCCTGCTGCACACAGCCACTACTCATCTATGGAACTACATGGATCCCTCTGCACATAGCCACTACTCATGCATGGAACCACATGGACCCCTATGCACACAGCCACTACTCATGCATGGAACCACATGGACCTCGACCCCACTGTACACCCCCTAACCATCAGTGTTGGGAGCTATAATTATAAAACTGCACAGCCAGTTTGGTAAGCAGTACTTATGTGTGGATGCTGAGACAATGAGTCAAGAGTGGGGATTGAACCCTAGCACAGGGATGGGTTCATTTGTGTGAATTATAAAGCAGCCCTGAGGCAGTGTTCTATGTGCTTCCAGAAATGCTTTGGGCTCCGGAAGCATCTTTAGGATGAATGCGTTGAATTCCCAGGGGACCGTTATGGCGGGGACAGCACTCCCTTGGACGCTGGAGTTTGGGCAGGTTGTTCTAAACCAGCACTGTGATTTTAGTGTCACTCTTCACTCCTTTCTGCTTGTTGGAGAGCCCTAACCCTTTGCCTCCTCCATCTCCTTTCTTGCTCCTCCTTCCTCTTTGGGAAGCAGAGAGGGCATGAGCCTCAGAGTCAGACTGGCAATGTAACCTTGAGCAAGCCACACCCCTGAGCCTCAGTTTCTTTATCAGGAAGGTGGGCCTCATGATATCCACTTGGAAAGGCAACTGTGGGACTGAACAAGAGAACACCCATTAAGGTTCAGGTGCATAGTCCGTAACTTGCCTGCCTCATTCCAATCTACTCTCTCCTTCCTCCTTGCTCCCCAAACCCCATGGACCCTCTCCCCACTCTCCTTCCATCCTCCCCAAGTGAGGACTGCTGCTGACATGACGTGCGTGCCCCGGGAGCCATAAGGGTGGGGAGAGGCAGGAGGGTGGTGAATGGATATACCCCTGACCTCGTCCAACCCGGACATCTGCCTGGGAGTTGACAATTCCCTTCCTGAGTAATCCTCTGGCACCCGGGCTCCTGTCCTGTTCTCAGGGAATATGCTCGTTAGCCTGGCCCTGTCACTGCCTTTCTAGGATGGGGGTGTGGAGAACCTGAAGGCTGGGGCCCTGAGCAGATGCTGGAGCTACCCTGCTCCTACCGCTCTGAGCTTCCGGTCAGCCTCACCTTCCCTGTCCACTGGGCTGGGAGCTGGGAAGAGGCCCTGGGAGGTCTGGGGACGTATTTTCATTGCACATGTGGTGCTGTGCTCTTCCTGCCTCTATCCCCAGACCTGTGGCACCTTGACACCATGCCTCTCCTGGGAGACTCCTCCTTTCCCTGCCCCATGGCACCCACTCTGACCATACCTTTCTCTTCCTTGATGGCTCTCCTTAGAACCAGAACTTTTAGAGTTTGCAGCTTATTTCCTTGTCCTCTCTCATTTTACCACGTTGGAGACGGAGACCCAGGAAAAGGAAACGACTTGCCCAGGGCCGAGCAGTGAGCTAGTGGCCCAGCTGGGACTGAAATCCAAGACTCCTGAGTCTTAGCCCAGAGCTCTGTCTCCCACACCCCAGGCTCCCTCCTCCCTCAGTCCAGCTCAGGGCACCTGCCCTGGGGCACCGTTGGCATTTTGGACTGGGTAATTGCTTGTTGTGGGGGCCTGTCCTGTGCATTGTGGGGTGTCTGGCAGCATCCTTGCTCTGTAGATGCCAGTAGCATTTCTGCCAGATGCGACAACCCCGAATATCTCCAGACATTGCCACGTGTCCCCTGAGGGGCACTGGCCACCCGGAGATGCTGCTCTTCCGCCAGCCCCTCATGTCTGTGATCTTCCCTCTCCCACACATAGGGTGTGAAGTAGCCTTTCACTGGGGACATTCTGTTCTGCTTCCCGCTTTTGCTCTAGGATTGGGCTACTTGGAAACCAAAACACTCAGCCATTCCGTTCCTTAAGAGAAAGAGCAGAGAGCCAGGCCTGGAAAGATGCTTCTACATCTGCCAATGAAAAGGAAGAACTTGACAGGAAGGGGCTGAGCTTCAAAGGGGGTGGCCTGGGAGGCTGGGCTCCCTCCTCCCTGGAGAGACCCCTCAGTGTGGGTGAGGGCCCCCGCTCCAGCTGCGGGTCTGCTGGCCAGAAGGCCGTCCTGGAGGGATAAAACATTTGTTCGCCCTGCCCTGGGAAGTAGGCCTGCACCGGAGCCTTCCCTCCAGTACTCCACTTTCTCTGCATCGCTAGACCTGGAGGCATTTGTGGTTCTTAAATGCTGGGGGTTCACAGAACCCTTCTGAGCACCCAGCTCATGGCATTTGATCTGGCAGTGGGGACGACTTCCCTCTGGGTCCCTTCCCAGGGGCCCTGCAGCTGTAGGAAGCTCTCTTCCCCTCCCCAAGTCAGATGGATGAAATTGGGTGGGTGGGTTGGGCCAGATGAACTCACAGTGTTGTCTGGGTTGACCATGTGTGGTTCTAGGAAATGGCCTGGCTGCCCACCTCACGGTGTCACACGGCAAATCTGGGGTCTCTAAGAATCCTTGGCACCTCAGGGAGCTGTAGAGGGTCTTCAGGTTCACCTTCCTGCTTCTGGAACCTGGGTTTCATGAAACCGCTCTGCTCAGGGCTGTCTCAGGGGATTCAGGGAACACCCAGCTGCCTCTGAAGACAGAATAGTACGATCGTCTCTCAAGTTTAGTTTAACCCAGCCCCTATCAGGAAAGATTTTTGCCTCTGCTATTTTCTATAGTTTGTTTGAACAAAAAAAGAGTATTTTTCTTTATTTTTTTCAAACAGAAAATTTGGTAAAACCAAGAGTATGCTTTTTCAAACCTGATCTGCCATGCCCTGCCCTCTGCCCTATTCCCCAGGAAGTCCCTTCCTGTCTATGTGATGGCACTGAGGTCTTGTGCATCCTTCTGGCCTCGTGGTCCTTGGTGTTGAAGCTGTCTCTGCAGGTGGGAATGGCAGTGATGTTTTCAGACATACTGTTGACAGTAACCAATGCTGAGGCAAGTCCCAGTGTTTGTTAATTGAATGACATCATATCCTTGGAGTCTGAGCTGTTTCATGAGACTTTTCTCTCTGCAGGACATTCTATGCTATGGTCCTTGAGCAGAGACAGGGCAAGAGAAATGTGTGTCCTGAAGCTTAAGCCCTGGGTATGATACATATGGGCCCAGTGAGATAGGGTCACAGAGGTGCCATTCGGGGTGGGGCAGGGCTAGAGAACGAAGATGGGGAAGTGAATGAGTGTCCCAGTGGTGATGGTCTGTGCTTCTGTGGCTGTCTCATTTGGAGCAACTTCTGTGTCCAGTGCACTGTGCTGAGAGCTTTACATGTGTTGTATCGGCCTTTGTAATACTTCCTGAGAACAACTGTTAAGGTACCTACTTTACAGATAAGGAAAACTGAAGCTCAGCACAATGAAGTCATTGGCCCAGGGTTGCACCAAGCTAGTAAGTGGTAGTGTCTGTGTTTAAGCCAGTGTCTGCCTGGCCCCTAGGTCCATGTTCTTAGCCACTGTTCCTGGCAGATGCTGAAGTGACATGAGAAGGTCTAGGAAAAATCTCAGGCTGCATTATCAAAAGCATGGTTTCCAGAAAGTGGGAGGTGATAGGCCTCTTGTGCCTCTCATGGGTCAGAGAGCCCGCGTGGGCTGTTTGTGGGTTCCTTGCTTCAGAGTGAGAAAGAACCACTGGACGCAAGTGCTTAGGTGGCAGAGAGAAGCAGCAGGAGGGAATGTCAGGCTCGGGAGCTTGAGGGGAGAGGGGCTGCCTGTCAAAGGGAGACTCGAGAGGATATGCACAGCACATTCAGCGTCTGACGAGCTCGCCTGCCGGAGAGATGGGCTTGTTCTGAGCTACTCTGTAGGACACCATGAGGCCACTTAGTAGAAAAGACAGGGCACCAGGGTGCTTTTCCTTACATTGAGCTAAAATCCACCTGTTGCAGCCATCTAAAGATGAAATGGGCTTTTGCGGGGAAGATAGTAAGATCCTCATACCTGGAAGTATTTGAGTA
>NW_012154085.1:16703-208646 GCF_000956105.1 Propithecus coquereli
TTTACAAAATAATAATATAGATGATATTCAGATGAGCAAATTAACATGAAGTTGTATGCAAATAAAATCTAGGCTAATGTTGTTGTGGGTAGGGCAGGGTGAGGATAAGTGGGTGGGTTGGAGTACCTTAACCTTTTCAAGAGCCTGAGGTTTGTTGGTAGTTCCAGAAGACTCTATGGAGATAGCAGGATAATCGCGATAATTTGTCCTAATCACAGTCTTCCCCAGTTCGAATCGTGAGGAAGAAATTCTCTCATGCCCTTCCTCTCCCCTCCCCATTCTTAATGGTTTCTTTGAAGTTCGAGACACTAAGCTGCCCCCTCACCCATCTCATCAGTGAAGATAGGATGCTGGCCAAGGTACAGGACACTGGGTACTATTTTTGTTTTCATCCTTATTTTCTTTCTTTACTCTCAAAAAGAAGCAGCCAGAGAGTGATGCTGGCAGCGGGGAGGGGCTGAGGTGTCTGATTTCCTTGTGCTCAAGGGAAGATGAGGGAGAAGGAGGTGGTCTTACCTGGCAGGGTTCTCCTGAGCCCGTGGTGCCAAACCTGGCTGTGAAGGTCTGGCACCAGGGCGGGTGCTGCAGCCCTGGCAAACCTGTTTCTGCAGAAGCCCTTCGGGGCTGCAAAGTAACTGTGGCCCTCTGCAAGGAGATGCCAGTCGCTGAAGCTCTTGCTGCCCTGGCTACAAAGTCCAGGCCACCTCCTGTCAACTCTGGGAATTGGGTTGGGAGATTAAATTAATATGCAAATAAGTCACAAATAGCACGCAAGTAAGAATGGGGATTGGGTGTCTGGCTATCAGGGACTTCTGGCACTTTTTAGGCCATACCAGGATAACAGTGGGGACTCGAGGGTGGTGCAGCTGTATTTTGGCTGAACAGTCTGCCTCAGACTTGGGTGGCTGGGGATAAGGGTGGAACATCGCCAACACCGAAAGGTTACTCTCTGCCATTCATGGCTTCCACAGAGGGGAGCAAGCAGAATCCCAACAGCCAGTGAATCGGAGGCATCTCAGGTGGCCTGGAGGATCAATGTCCAGGACCAGGCACCCACTGGTCCCCCCAAAATTAGGGCTCAAAAGGCATAAAGGCTGCCGGGCCAGAGTCCAGAGCTTTGCACTGAGAGCTTCACTCTGGGGCTCCTGTCGCCCTCCCAGAGGCCTGACCAGTGACACCTCAGTCCCTCTGTTCAGATCCTGTGCTCACTGTTGGGAAGTACAGGGGCTTGTGGGGTTTTTCTTTTTCCCTTTCCCAAGCCAAGGAAGTGTCCTGGCTCCCATACTCTGCCGTGTGGGGGAGGCGGGGAAGAGAGGGAAAAAAAGATTTCCACCTTATTGTTCAGCAGCCGGAAAATTGTTGTCATCTGTTCTGCCTTCCATTTGCTGAGAATGGAAAAAAAATGTGGAAAATTTGGGGAAATAAATCTCAGTACCCTCGTAGGAACTCTGGCTTTGCATCCCTGTCTGTCTGCTCCGGGCTCGGTCTCACTTTGCTCCCAGGTTTTCTCTGTCTGCTTCTCCTCTGGGCACTGAAGCTGCCGTGGGTTTGGGACTCGGGATGGGCTGGGCTGGGCGGTTCTGGGACCTGAGCAGGGCTGTGTCGGGCTGGGCTACACTGGGCGAGTGTTGAGCTGGGCCGGTGCTGGGCCGGTGCTGGGTCGGGCTGGCCTGGCCCAGCCCGCAGGGAGTGGAGGGCTTGGGATGCCGCTGTGATGTCATTCAAGAATTGCATAGCTGCAGGATGATAAGTGAAGCCCTGGGGACCCAGCTGGCTGGAATTACAGACAGAGTTTTATCCCACTGGCTTCCGACAAGCCAGAGTGAGGCAGAGTGAGCCGAGGGGGAGAGAGGAGGGAGTGGCGTGTGCGCGCGCGCGCGCGTGTGTGTGTGTGTGTGTGTGTGTGTGTGTGTGTGCATGGGCAGGCAGGCGGCACTGGCTCCTCCCACCCTGACAGTCCGAGAGAGCCTGAGTAGGACACAGACAGGACTCGGAGCTGCAGCCGTGCAGGAATTATTGGAAACTTGAGGCACCAGGATCAAATCAGAGCTGTTTTCCCCTTCTCTTTCTCCTCTCGGTCCAGAGGGTAAGTGTCTGCTGGGCAGTTGCTCTGCCTGTGTGTGTCCTTGTGTGGCTCTCTGCTCCATCTGGGGAGGAGGGCGCTTCTGTGCCGGGGGTGGAGGGCCAGGATCTGCCACTACCCACCCCGGGAGGATGTGAGGCTGAGCGGGGCTGTGGCCGCTGTGTTGCCTTTGGATGTGGATGTGCCAGCCCTCACTGTCCTCCCAGAGTTGCTTCTGGGACATATGAGAGCTGCAGCCTTCAGGTCAGAGGGGTAACTGGGTTGGCAGGGGGCGGTGTGTCTGAGTTGTGCTAAGTCTTTTGGGGTCATGATTTATCTTGGGCGGGAATGGGGTGGGCAGAGGGAATGTGGTGGAGGCAGGGATAGCCCGAGCGAGACATTATTCAGGACAACCCCTTCCCTCTTTCCTTGGCCTGAGCTTTGAGCACTCCCAGGGCCGACCATTACCCGCTGGCCGCCCGCGGACTCCCATTCACCGGCTTTGGCAGGGCTCTCAGCAGTCGACTGTCCCCCGGGCCAGGGAGCTCTGAGCGCCCAGGCGGGCACCCTGGCCTGGCAGAGAAGGACTTCAGCTTGTTGTGGGCTCGGAGCTATTTTTACCATCCCGAGTGTGCCCACGATATCTGGTGCCCAGATAGGCTGAGGGCAGGGGTGGGGAGCGCCAGCTCAGGTTATAGTGCCTGGTGTGGAGCGGCAGGCCAGGCTGGAGTCAGCAGGCTGGCCCTGAGAGTTCACATTCGTCCTGCAGGTGTGGGCTGTCGTGTGACCAGGGCAGGTCTCTCACCTTCCAGGGCCCTGGTCCTTCAGGTCTGAAATGAAGGTCACGATCAGGTTTTCTGCCCTTATTCCTTCTCTTTGGAGGGCATGAATTCATATAAGATGGTATCTGGGGAAAATGCCACGCTACTTCCTAAGAAGGGTCGGGGGACACATCTGTCGTCATCACTTGACTGAAGTGCCATATATCATATGGTCCTGAGGTTCTTGGTCTGCAGCCACAGTTGGAGAGTCTTCCAACACCCACCCCCTACAACCCCCCAGCCATCTTCACCCTGACGCACTGAACTTGGAGCCAGAGTCGGTTTTGCACCCCCTTGCTGGGTGACCTTGGGTGGTCCCTTGAGCCTGCAGAACTTCACTGTCAGCCTATAAAACGAGGGGTGGGCAGGGGATTAACTGATCCCCTAGGGCCCTTCAGCTCTAAAAGCCCCAAGGCTCTTAAAAAGCTCTCTTGGCTCAGCCCACCTCCTGGGCCCTGAGAGCTCCTAGTTCTGCCCCCAGAGGACCAGAGCCGCTGGTGGGAGGGGCTCTACCCTTCCTTTCAATCCAAGCTGTCTTCTTCATCTTCAAGGCCTTCAGGCTGAAATTCAGACTGAGCTCCATTTGGACATGGGCCTCAGGCCTTCCTCTTTCTTTCTTGGCAGCAGAATTTGGGAGGTAGCTAGGAGAAGCCCATCTGGGCACCCTCTCTGGGTCTACAGAGGCAGGTTTGTGGGTGACACTGGTCATTAGTATGGGGGACAGAGTCATCTGTAAAACGATTGACAGCAGCCCCAAGAAGAATCTCATTCTTTTTTGTTCACTCTCTGAAAATGCAGGGGGTTCCTTCTGATGTGTGCTATTAAACAAGAAGAAAAGACAGGTGTCAATTTTGCCTCACCTGGACTCATCTGTGCCCTGCCTACAGGGGTCAGGGCCCTTGTGCTTGTCCGTATTCCGTCAGCGGACATCTCTCGACCTGCACCTAAATCCCCTGGGCTGCACCGGGCACCTGCCCGCTTTGTGGTGTCAGGCTGTCTCATCTGTGTGGTGCCCTTCAAAAGTTCAAGGACTTCTCTTTAACCCTTAATTCTGCAGATCTTCCAAGCCCCCCAGGGAGCCCGTTCCCCTTTGGAAAGTTCAGAGCTCTCTGTGGCCTGGGCTGAACAAAGGGCTGCCTTAATCCCCAGCCGGCTGTGGATGGGAGGTCGGCATGGGTGGAGGCCAGGATGTCTCAGGGTCCCCAGTTCTTACTGGAAGCATGGCTGTGGTTCCCCATTGCCCTCTCTGTTCTTATCCCCTCCTCACAGTCTCCTCCCGGGGCAGGTAGAACCCAGCAGTGTGCTCTGGGCTGGGCCACTTCTCAGCTCCTCCAGCTGCGGAGTTTCCGTTCTGTGTGTTCTGTTTCTCCTGGCTGAAGCCTGGCATTCTCCACAGAAGTCCTGGGTAATAGACAGGGACCCCCAGAAGTAGCACCTTAATTTTTAGATGAGTATGTCTTAACTTGGGATCCATAGATGGACTTTGGAGTGTCCATCAACTCCTGGAATTACATGCAAAATTTGTGTTCGTGCATTCTTTTTGGAACTTAGCTTAGAATTTCATCAGATATACCAAAGGGTCTAAGAAAGTTAATGTCTGCTGGACTGAAGTGTGGGTGGGAGGTCTGTGGGGGACACCATGGACTCTGGCTCAACCAAGTTGTAGGAACCTCCAGTGTACCCAGCCTATGCTGCAGAATATGGGGAATACCCCTCTCTCATGTTATTTTGGCTGCATTACCTCTCTTCCCCCTTCTCTTTGAGAGAAGCTTGGGGTCCACCTAGAACCCCTGATTATTCAGTGAGTGGCAGTGGAAGAAAAGTATCTCCGTGGCTGACAGGACTATATAAAGCTCTCTGTGCCACTTAATGTAATGCAGAAACATTTATGGTATACCTAGTATGTGCCAGGCACTGTACTTCCTTGGTTCATCCTGTATAGCCATCCAGGTTATGCAATGGATTTCAAGAGGCACCATTCATGTAGACCATGTTGTGGATGGCACCATCTGGGAACCAGGCCCTAGGGACATAGAGAGAGAGAGAGAAATAAAGGCCATTCCTCAAGGAGCTCTTGGCTTAGTGGGGAATAAGCCAAGGACATGGACATCAAGAATGACCGTTTCTGGGAGATTGGTGTCACAGTAGAGAAATCTACAAGGGACAACAGGAACATGGTAAAGGTTTACTTGAGTCTGGGGACAGTAGAAAAGGGATTAGGTTAAGGCGATCTTCCCAGAGAAGTTCAAACCGAGGCTGACAGAGGAGGAAGAGACTTACTAGGGAGACTGAGAGTTTCATGGGCGGGGTGAGGAAAGGCATTTCATGAGAGGGAACGGCATGTGCCGAGGCACAGAGTAGGAAAGAGCATATAAATAGTTGAGTAAGAATAGAGTGGAGGGTGTTTGGGGTATTGAGGACAGTGAAGGTAAGGCTTCCAAGGCAGGCAGGGGCCAGACGATAAAAGGTCTAGCAAGCCCAACAAGGGGGTTGGGCTTTACTCTGTGGGTGCTGAGAGCTGTTGAGAAATGTCAAGCAGGGAATGGGGAGGGGAGAATATAGAGTGCTTAGACGTGCCAGCCTAGCTCACGTACTTAGCTGCTGAGTGCTGTCCCTCGGCAAAGCTGCAGGTACGCATTCAGATCCTCACCCGACAGGCCTGGAGGCCCGGCTCGGATGGGTAAGTGGTTGACGCAGGCTGACTTGGCCAATCAGGATGGGGACCATTTTCCTGAGTGCGGGTGTGTCTGGCTGCTGAGGTGGTGGGTGGAGGGCACACTTCCCCTCCGTCTCCTCTTCAGAGCCGCATCCCTTGTGGCCTGCCCTGGTCCCTTTCCCAGGCCCTGGTCTCCTGCCTCCCTTCAAGCTGGGGTAGGGTCTGGGGCTAAAGGGCTAACATGTCCGGAACTTGCTTCCTGATGTCCTCTTGGCCAGGCCTCACTTCTGTCAGAGCCCACCTACGGCTGGGACACACATGGCCTGAGATTCCCCACTCCTCCTTTTAAGGAGTTCTGCCCAGGCTGCCTCCAAACTGCCAGTGTCCAGGGTGGGCACGGTGCCTCTTCCTATTGGCACAGCATTGATTTTCCTCCGCGTTGGTTGATCATCACTGCTCCAGGTAATGTATTTTAATGAATTGTTATTTGCTGGACGTGGACCCAAAGGACTTTTTATCATGAAGGGCCCCATCCTGAAAACCTTAATAAATCATTCACTCTTCAAAACAGACCTGCTGGTTGGACAGGGCCTCTCATTGAGTCATTGCCAGTGGAGAAGACGTCTTTCTTATGGTCAACCTAGCTGACACCTTTTATTCTGCATGGTTGGGCCATCTGTCCCAACATCTAAATAAGGAAAATCTCCCCACTTCACAGCAGGATGAGAAGTGGGGGCCCTTGACTTCAGAGCTTCTCAAGGTGCTGTCCACCGTGTGTGTGCCACCACGCCTGGAGAGCTGGCGAAAATGCCGATTCTTGACTCCACCCAGGCCTCTGAGTGAAAATTTTTGGGGGTAGGGCCCTGGGACCTACATTTTTAACAACACCAGGGGACGTTCTTCTGGACGTCAAAGTTAGGAAATAGCAGCCCCGAAGCCATATATCTTTAGCATGCCCTGTTTATTTCTGTTGTTCTTTTTTAAGTGTATTGACGGATGTGTCTCTCTTCCCTCCTGTGTCCTGGCCTCTGCTGTTCTTCTAGTGCCACGCACACCTCTGTGCTATTTACTAGGGGGGTGCCTCAGGGAGTGGGTCCACATCCAAGTCAGCTGGGGATTTTCCTCAGAGCTTTCCAGAAGCATGACTCGCACATCTGGATCACGGCCACCGTGGAATAAGGGCCCCTCAGTGCGATCGGGGCAGCATCAGCGGTGGAGTCTGGGGCTTCCCGCGGCCGCTGAGAAGAGCGGGGAGATGTGCAGATGCAGCACGCAGGGCCCTGAAGAGACCGTGGGCCCTGCAGCTTCCCTAGAGACGTGAACAGGGCGCTGGGCTGCCCAGAGGCAGAAAGGAGGGAGATGGCCCATGAGAGAGGACGTCCAGGCTGACCCGGGCGTGGGGCCTGGGACCTCTCCACCTGGGGCTGCCTGCAGCTGGTGTTTCTGCTGCAGTCTGTCCTTCTACTCCGTTGTCACTCATGCCAGTCCCCAAGGTCCCCGGCCGTGCAGATCCGTCCCATGCCTCCTCCTGCTGGCTGTTCAACTTCCCTTCGTCTGAGATGAAGGCTGTTAGGACTTCGACAAGATGGCTCTGGTGACCCCTTAGCTTATGAGCCTTAAAGCGACCTTCCCCAACCCCCTTTAAGTCTCCTCTCCACCCTCCCACCTCATTTCACTCCTCGTCCGCTCTGCCTGCCTCTCTCTTTTGCCCTTCCTGCCTTGATAGATTGAAACCAACATCATATTCCGGCTTCTTGTGGTCCCGGTAAATAGCTCTTAATGTGGCCGTGGTGGACGGGGAGAAGGCAGTGACGAGTGTGTACCGGTGTGGGGGCTGGGGGCACGTGCCTTCATCTCTGATGGGAGGAGGAGGGGAGCGTGCCCCACAGGTCATGCCCCTATGCTAGGGTTTCAGCAGAGCCCCCCCTGGATGGGCCTGGGACAGGCCTGGGTGTCCTCAGAGTCTCCCTTTGACACAAAGAGGCAGAAAGCTCAGCAGGGCGCAGATGGCCTGGCCTTAGCAGTCCATGGGGCCAGCACGGCAGTCAGGAGCAACTAGCTCCTTCTTTGAGGGCAACAAGAGACGTTTCCACTTGTAGTTAGCAAACAGGATTTAATTAAACAATTTATACCTCTTCGATTTTCTAACTGAGCCTTAGTGGCTTGGCTATTATCGTTCCTGATGTTGTTGCTGCAAACGGTAGCCCATGTGGGGATACATTACATGGCAGAATAAGTTTCATATTGACATTTTCAAAATCGATGCAGAGTGGGGCCTGGCCACAGGGCGATGAAGGGCCAAGATATCAGGTACTGGATTCTCCCCCTGCCTTGGGGACGCTTCCATAGCTCTCATGCTGAAAGCTCTTCTGTGAACCACTATGAGTCGGGAGGGCAGCCACGCCTGGATCTACATCTGAGCAGCCTTTGGGGGTCCAGGCGCAGGGCCAGGGTGGTGGAGATGCAGACAGTTCTCAGCCAAAACCCCTTTCCAGTTCAGAATAGCACCCAGCCCCAAGAGCTCTGGTCCTCTGCAACCTCCTGGCCCTGTGTCACTCTGAGCTGGCTGCTGGCTGAGGTCCCGAAGCCTCAGGAAAAACTAGGGGCAGAGAGGTGATTCTGGAGAGTTCAGTGACTGGGCAGAGCACCTAGCGTGTGCGCGTGCGTGCGTGCGTGCGTGTGTGTGTGTGTGTGTAGGGGGATGCACGTACCTGGTGGAGCATCTCTGTGCGCCCTCTTGGTGACGTAACTTGGCTGCCTGTGGTTCATGTGTGTGTGTTGATCAGGATATTCATGTTTCGTGGTCGTCTGAGCACTTGTTTTTGGCGATGGGCTTCTGTATGAGTGTTTATTTTTGGCGGCTGCCACATCTGGCCTAAGGGCTAATCTTTGCACGTGGTAGGAACATTTGTATTTTCTGAAATGCTTGTGGCTTTAAGTTTAAGTATTTATTTTGGGGTATTCCTGTCTTTTATGTGTTTATTCAACTCTGTGTGTAAGTGTGTGTGATACGAGAGAAAAGTAGCGTGATAAAAATTGCATAGTCTTTGAAGTAGACGAGTCTGATTTCAAATCTCGGCTTTACCAGGTACTATGTGTTTACATGTAAATAGTTCCCCTCTCAGAGCCTCATTTTCTCCATCTTTATAATACGTATAATCCTGTCCGACTCACAGGGTTAGAAATCACGCGTGTGTAAAGTGCCTAGCACCGTGTGTGGCACGCAGGAGGTCTCACTGCATGTTGGCTACTGTCATCACTGTGTGCACGCACACACCCACGCCCGTGCTTTCTGACCGTGGCTCTTGGCGTTGTGTGGGCACTCAGCGAGCGCACATGTCTGGGTGTTTCTGATTTGGGTCGGTGTGCGTGTCTGACCGTCTTTGTGTCTGGCCCTGTGTGGGACTGCTGGTGTCTGGGCTGGAGCTGGTGCAATCTTTGGAAGGGGGCTTTTTCCCTTGCCAACTGAGGGCTGGATTGGAGAGAAGGGAGGGAGGCGTGTGTGCGTGTGTGTGTGTGTGTGTATGCGTGTGTCAGGGCTGGGGGCTGGGCTGCTGACTGCACAGGGTGTGAGGTCACTGAGTTCCTCTGGGCGGGGGAAGTTCTTCGCTCCTGAGTCAGCCCTTTGGCCCCGAGCCACCCAGCGCTCACTTTTTCCTTTCAGAGAAAGTGCAGCTCACGGGGGTCCCCAGAGCTGTCTACAGACAAAAAGACACCTCTCCCTGACAAAGACCTCTTGCTTCTGTGTTTTTGATCCCTAAAGTCCTTCCCCACCGCCCTGGTCCATGAACCCCCTGCATCAGCACCCAGTGGGCCTCCCGGCGTAGGGACTGCTGGTTTGCTGAACCCCGCCATGGCCCAGCCCTTCAGGGGTCCTCGGCTGGCTGGGAGCAGCAGCGCTCTGGACTCCCCTTTCTGCAGGCGGGCTCCCATCCCACCTGACTTACCCGCCTGACCAGGGCCCCTTCCTGGGAGGCTTGGGTGGTATGGGCAGTGCTGAGGGAGGAACTGGGAGAGGCCTCTGAAAATGTGGCAGTGGGTGGGATGAATGGCATTGTACGTCTGAACAGTTCTAGAAAATTCTTTGTGTTGAACCAGACAGACTCAGCTGTGGAGGCGTGAGAGCAAGTTTGTCTTAGAGAGTCTTAGCCCGCCCCAGCCTCCCCCCACCTACCTTGGCCGTGGTGGACCTCTCATGGCACCCTACTGCCCTCCCAGGCTCCCCGCTGATTTCCCTGTGCAGAGGCTGTTCCCAGGGAGGATGGATCTCCACACTTACACCTTCCTGCACACGCAGGGCTACGGCTACCTCTCCTGGCGTTCCGCCCCTAACCCAGGGTGGGAAGTCCAGGAATCAGAGCAGGGGCAAAGCTTTCTGCGATGGGGTGGCAGAGGGGACCTGGGATGCTTTGGAAATCACCATTCAGGAATTAATTATACTCACGATGGCGATGGTTATAGCTCCTAGCTGTTGAGCTGTCACCATGTGCCAGGCACTGGTCTCAATGCATGTCACGGGTCAACCCTTTTAAACTCAAAGCATTATGTGTTTAATGATTATTGGCAATTTCATATAGTTCAACCAGATTCTATTATTTTCCACATTTTACAGATGAGGAAACTGAGGCCCAGAGAGTAATCCACGCCTCTGTGGTTGGGGAGGGAGATGTGGAGCTAAGCTTGGACTGCTCCGTGTTGGGCTCCACTGCCTGTCTCTGAAGCCAGTGGGGGTGAGGGTCCTTTGGTCCTTGTCCCTCTCCCCCACCTCTGAGTGGTGAGAGGAGGTTTTAGGATCCAGGAAAGGGAGCTCTTAGCTCCTTCCCTTGGGAGCATGGATGATGTCCCTGCTTCCCACTGACGTCTGCTCTCTCTTGTTTCCCCTTTGGCTCTGCCCTTGCAGAGGTGGTGGGACACACCCAGGGGCCGTTGGACGGAAGCCTGTATGCCAAGGTGAAGAAGAAGGACTCCCTGCACGGCAGCACTGGGGCCGTCAATGCCACGCGTCCCGTCCTGTCAGCCACCCCCAACCACGTGGAGCACACACTCTCGGTGAGCAGTGACTCGGGCAACTCCACGGCCTCCACCAAGACTGACAAGACCGATGAGCCTGTCCCCGGGGTCTCCAGCATCCCTGCTGCCCTGAGTCCTGAGGAAAAGCAGGAGCTGGATCGACTGCTGAGTGGCTTTGGCTTAGAGCGAGAGAAGCAAGGCGCCATGTACCACCCCCAGCACCTCAGGTCCCGCCCGGCGGGCAGCCCAGCTGCGCCCTCCTCGGGCCGCCATGTTGTCCCAGCCCAGGTTCACGTCAATGGCAGGGCCTTGGCATCTGAGCGGGAGACAGACATCCTGGACGATGAGCTGCCCAACCAGGATGGGCACAGCGTGGGCAGCATGGGCACTCTGTCCTCTCTGGACGGGGTCACCAACACCAGTGAGGTGGGCTACCCAGAGGCCCTGTCCCCGCTGCCCAATGGTCTGGACAAGCCCTACCCCGTGGAGCCTATGGTCAATGGTGGGGGCTACTCCTACGAGCCCGCCAGCCGGGCAGTGCCGGCCCATGTCAGCCACACGGCCCCCATGCGGCCCTCCTACTCTGCACAGGAGGGTTTAGCTGGCTACCAGCGGGAGGGGCCCCACCAGGCCTGGACACAGCCAATGACCACCTCCCACTGTGGTCATGACCCCAGCGGTATGTTCCGCTCTCAGTCCTTTTCGGAAGCTGAGCCCCAGCTGCCCCTAGCTCCAGCCCGTGGGGGAAGCAGCCGGGAGGCTGTGCAGAGGGGGCTGAATTCATGGCAGCAGCAGCAGCAGCAGCAGCAGCAGCCTCGCCCACCTCCTCGCCAACAGGAAAGAGTCCCCTTGGAGAGTCTCGTGACCAGCAGGCCCAGCCCCCAGCCATTAGCAGAGACCCCCATCCCCGGGCTCCCCGAGTTCCCAAGGGCAGCCTCCCAGAAGGAGATCGAGCAGTCCATCGAAGCACTCAACATGCTGATGCTGGATCTGGAGCCGGCCTCGGCCGCTGCCCCCCTGCACAAGTCCCAGAGTGTCCCAGGAGCCTGGCCAGGGGCTTCCCCACTCTCTTCCCAGCCCCTCTCCGGCTCCTCCCGCCAGTCCCATCCACTGACCCAGTCCAGATCTGGCTATATCCCCAGTGGGCATTCCTTGGGAACTCCTGAGTCGGCCCCACAGGCCTCCCTGGAGTCTGTCCCTCCGGGCAGGTCTTACTCTCCTTATGATTACCAGCCATGTCCAGCTGGGCCCAGCCAGGGTTTCCGTCCAAAGAGCCCAGCCTCCTCCTCCTTGCCCGCCTTCCTTCCAAACTCCCACACCCCTCCAGGGCCTCAGCAGCCCCCAGCCTCTCTCCCTGGCCTCACTGCTCAGCCACAGCTCCCACCAAAGGAAGCGACTTCAGACCCCTCCCGAACTCCAGAGGAGGAGCCATTGAATCTGGAAGGGCTGGTGGCCCACAGGGTAGCAGGTAAGAGCTTCAGGGACCATCAGTCCTGGGAATTCCTTCCTAACCCCTTGTTTTTTCTTGCTGGGGGGAGATGTAGGCACAGCTATGACCCCTCAGCAGACGTGGCTTTGGCCCGGGGAAGAGGCTGTCAGGACCCCATGTGTCATCCATCCCTTACTGCATTCATTGTCTATTAAGGCACCACCAAGCCAGGCACTGAAATTCAAAGATCGGTGTCTATCAATTTCTGCCCTCAAGGAATTTACAGTCTGGTGAGGGGATGCGTACCCAGACAGATAATTCTAACAGAGTGCAATGTGTGCTATGACAGAGGTAGGGATGCAAGACGTCAGAGCCTGGGAAAGCAAAGCTTACCACCTAGGGCAATCAGGGAAGGCTTTCTTGAGGAGGTGACTTTGGGGTTGGTGTATACATTTTCTAGACAGAGAGGAGAGTCTGTTATTGTCTGCTGTGCTGTCTATCCTCAGACTTCATTTCCTTGGGGAAAGCGTGAAGAAGACTGGGGGGGTGGGTTGTACACTCAAATTCCCTCTTGTGCTCTCCCAGAGGCCATAATGAAGATTTGGCTCTTCCTAGGGGCCTTTTAGGATATTGTCTTTGAGGGGAGGCCAAGGTCCTCTGTTGGCTTTCCTGTTAGTGCTTGCTTCGGACCAGCTGTGTATGGGAAGCAGGCATTAAGAGATGAAGCTCCTTTTCCTATCAGAGAATGGGCTTATCTTTCTGGAGAGAGGAGGGAGAGGGGACAACCAGAAGAACTTATTGTGAGGGACAGCTGTGGGGCTTCCTTCCTTCCCACTGGCCTAAGCCTCTGAGCATTCCAGAGTCGGCAAAACTGGGTGGGAAATCGTGTGGGTTGATTTTATTGTGGAGGTGAAGCCCAGGCAGGGATGGACCAGAGACTGTGGGGTTAGGTGGGCCTGTGCCCAGCCACTCAGCTGACAGGGTGGTGGGAGCTCAGTGGGGAGAAGAGCAGCCTGGGCAGCTGACTCTGTCCTCCACCCTTTGTCCTAAATTTAGGGGAAGCTGAATCACCATGCCAGCTGCAGGGAGGGAAGGAGACACCCTCCCTGGGGATGGGCTGTGGGTTTGGGGAAGCAGCTCAGGGCAGGCCAGGCTGGCTCAGGACCTGGGTGTGGGGACATAGGCACCCTGCTCCTGTACTTCAGAGCAGAGCGGAGTCCCCAGTTCCACTGTTGACATTGGCCATAATGGGAGTGTTTACACCATGGAAATTGGCCACCAGGGCTTCTCCTCCCTGGGCCAGCTGGTCTAGTGGTGCGTCATTGCTTTTACCTGGGCATCAAAACATAGCATGAGCAACTCTGTAATCCTAGGGGTGAAATGCACCATGGGGTGGTCCAGATGGAGCTTCAACTTATGCTTTCTCCCACACCTGAGCTCCTGAGATAAGAACACCCCCTGGTTGCTCTGTCAGCAGAGATCCCTTTCCTTTTGATTTCATTGAGGGGAGAGGAATAGGGTTACCCAAATTCCCTGGGAATTTAATTTCCCTCCCATTATTTTACAGAGTTGGGGTGGTGGCCTGGACACTAGTGACACTCTATTCTAATGATGGGCAGGATCTGGGAGACTCCTCTCTGGGGAGCTGAATGAGTTTCCCTTCTTTCCTCTCCCTACTGGAATCCTTCTATATAGCTCTCCTGGAGTTTACTCAAGAGGAAGACACAGCCCTAACGGCCCTGAGAGAATGCCCATCTTGTAGTGGACCTCCCTTCAGCCCTTTGTCTTCTACCAGCTTCTGAGGTCTTGACTGTCAACTTCCATATCCTGCAGCCTTTCAGGCTTTGGCTGCCATGAAGTCATAGGGAGGGAAGGATACTGTTGGCACAGGGTCTGTATTCCCTAACCGTCTTACCCATCTCCTCCACCAACTGTGAGTGACTCAGTCAGGAGACAGGATGAGATAGTATAGAGGGGGAAGTTATATTTGGTTCCCAGGGCTATGAAGTGCCTATTTAGTCCAGGCTCTGTCATGAACAGAATTTATTATGTCAGCAGGTCCTGCTTATATACTTCCTTAGTAGCTCTTTAGGGTGTGTCTGCGGTGCTTAAAGGCACACAGGCAGGATCAATGTGTAGAACAGTCTGGGAGCCAGGGAGGATAGAAGTCCAGTACTACCTCTTTTTGCTCATTTTGCATTTTGCTACAATAAGCTGGAACATAAGCTTTGACATGAGTAACCTGGGAAGCTCAGATCTGAGGGAGAACCTCTTCATGGCCATGAAATTGATCTGGTTTCTCCTGGCATTTCTCCCTCAGGTCTGCCCTTTCCTCCTTGGCTATTTTCCATACCTCAGTACTGTGTCCCTGGTTCATTTCACTTTGATCCAACCACCAGTCTGATTTCAGCATAAATCTTAGAGAATGTAGGGACAATTTTCTTAACTTGATAAAGGGTAGGTACCAGAAACCTATAGCACACATCATACTCTCTTGTGAAACATTGGAAACATTCCTGTTATAGCCAGGGACGAAATAAGAATGTCTCTTATCACCACTATCATTTAACATTGTATTGGATGTCCTAGCCAATGCAATAAGATAAGAAAAAGAAACAAGAGCCAGAGTTGGAGAGTCTGATCGAGTTATCTTATGTTCCTGATTCTGTGACTGGACTGATCTCAGATGTCTCTAGAGGTGGATATTTCAATGCATGTTGGAAATAAGATATGGATCTTATCCTTAAGAAGTCTAGAATTTAGTAGAGGAGAAAAGAACTGGAACATTAAAATGAAGTCGTTTATAATAAGAGAGGTATGGAGAAAGTTCTGTGGGAGAGAACTGAAGAAATCACTATGAGCTAGAGAGATTGGGGAGGCTGTTTTGAGTGTGGGTTTTAAACCAAGCCTTGGACGATGGAAAGGATTTTGAGCATGGGTGAAGTCACCAGACGGAGAGGGTTCAGAGTGAAGACAGGAGAGCATAGGAAATATTTGAAATTGATTTGACAAGAGGATATGGGAATAAAAATTTAAAAAATAAATACCAAAAGGAAACGTTTAAAGAATAGTGACTAGATCGAGAGCATATAGGTTGTGTAAGGGAAAGTCAGGAAAGGTAGCCTGGGATCTGTCTCAGGAGGGTCTTAAATACCAGACTAAGGAGCTTGAATTTTACCTAGCAGCAATGCAAGAAGTCCTCACTGTAGGTTAGTCAGGGGAATATGCCATGATCAGAGAGGTAGTTTAGGAAGATGTGTCCGGTGGGCCTGGGCAGGAAGGTTGCTACATGGGAGAGACTTAGAGCCAGGAGATGCTAGGAGCTGATTAGCTAGGCAAAGTGATGGGGGAATGGATTAGAGCACTGTCCATGGGAATGACAAAGAGATGATGCTGAGAAACTGTGGGAGTAGACCCAGTGTGCTTGTGTATTGGTTGGCTGTAGTGGGTGAGGGAGAGGGAGAAATGGAAAATGAATAGAAACAGAGTGGTAGTTCTGTTAACAAGCAGGGTGTTGGAGGAGTGGCTGGTTTGGTGAAAGATGAAGCACTGGTGTTAGGTACGTTGAGTTTGTGGTGGCAGTGGAGCCTCTAGGTAGAGATGGATGGGGAAGATGGTTGAACATCTAGAACTGGAGTTTGATGATTTGGGGATCATTCTCACAAAGGTGAAGGTTAAAGCTTGGGGTGTGGTTGAGATCTCAATGTCAGAGGGCGTGGAGAGAAAAGAACTGAGGATGGAATGGTCATGAGGAGAAGTGGAGGCTGCAAAGGGGAGTGAGAGTGAATGGTCAGGTGGTGGCAGGACACCAGGACAGTGTGTCATTGTAGAAGTCAAGACGGTAAAGGGTTTCAAGGGGGAGGGGCAGGGAGTTAGCAATGTCCGTCTGGTGGGAGCACGAGGAGGAGGACTGAGGAAAATCCACGGGCTTGCCAGTTAGGTGGCCCCTTTGAAAATCATCAAAGGCATATTTTCAGTGTGTGGTGGTGACAGAAACCAGACCGTGAGAGATTGAGGATGAGTGGAGAGGGAATGCAGATGGCAAACTAACTATTCTTTTGAGTGGTTTTGTGATAAAAGGGGGGAGAATGGTTGTTAAAGAGGGTAACAAGGGATTGGGCACCACTTTTTTTGTAAATATAGTAATCATGAGGATGTTTTTAGGTAGAGGAGAAGGAGGGGGGAGGTTGAATATGGGGGGAGGAAGGAGAAGAGAAAGATAGAAGAGAAAGAAAGAAATTGGTGAAGGGTAGTTACCAGAAACCTACAGCACACGTCACACTTTCTTGTGAAACATTAAAAGCATTCCTGTTCCAGCCAGGCACAAAACAAGGACAAGAATAAGGTCTCTAAGGAAATAAGAGGGTGTAGGTTTTGGAGCCCAGGGGGATAATTTAGGCTCAACCAGGAAGTGTGATACCTCTTCATGAAATAAGAATAAAGGATAAATAAAGATGTGAGGAAATATTGGTGTCAAGCTTTGGGAGCTTGAATTGAGAACCCATTATTTACATTTTGTTAAGAGTTCCGGGCTTACTCAATCATTCGTTCAACACCAGCTTCTAATCTATGCTACTTGCTAGTCTAGGTTTTGGGAAAATGGTGGCAGACAAAACAGGTAAAAGTTCTTGCCCTTATGGCAGAGATGGACACTAAACAAATAAGCAAATACATATGTGACTTGTCAGGTGGGTGGTAAGTGCCATCGAGAGGAAAGAGTGAGGGGTGGGGCAGGTGGCTGCGCTTTACATAGAATGGTCAGGGAAGGCTTTACCGAGCAGTGAGGGGATGCGCCATAGGGAGCAGCAAGTGCAAAGGCCCTGAGGCAGGAGTGTGCCTGGTGTGGCAGGAGCAGAGTGACCGAGGGGAGCCTAGTGGGGCATGGAATGGGGGCAGCTCGCAGAGGGTCTTGCAGGTGGCCATTAGAACTGTGGCTTTTACTCTGTGTGGCATGAGAGGCCTTAAGAAGGATTTGGGCCCAAGAGTGGCATTATCTGACTTGTTCTAAAACAAGTCAGGCCAGGATGACAGGCAGGGGGCCAGTGAGGAGGCTGCTGCTCTTGATCTGGATGGGGGCCGTGGAGGTGGGGAGAGGTGCTCAGATTGTAGACAGATCTTGGAGATGGAACCAGCAAGATTTACGGCAGACTAGATGTGGAATGCGAGAAAGAGAAAACGCTCAGGTTTGGGGCCTGAGCAACTGAGGAATGGAGTTGCCCTTTGTTGAGACGGGTAACGGCTGGGAAGGTTTTGCACACACGAGGTGTGGGATGCTCACGAAACATCTGAGATGGCTGGATACTGAGCCAGCAGTGTAAGGGGGAAAGACTGGAGCTTAGAAATGTGGGAGTTGTCAGCATAGGTGTGCCACATAAAGCATGGTGCTGGCCGATTCCACCCGGGGGTGAAGCTAGGTGAGGAGAGGGCCCAAGTTCTGGGTCCTAGAGCCTACTACGTTTCAAGGTTGCAGACAGAAGGAGAAGCCAACAAAGGAACGGGCACGGAGCAGCTTCCGAAGGAGAGGAAAGGTGAAAGGCCATGAGCCCTGGGAGCCAGGACAGGGGCAGTGTTGGTCACTTGTGGGCCCCTGTGGTGTCAGCAGGGGGACAAGAGGATGGCACAGCGGTCCTCCAGTGCAACCTGGCAGGCTTGTCTAAAGGACTTTCTGGTGCTGCCTAGCAGCTTTGTGCGGGAGTAGAAAGGCACGAGGGCCTCCCCAGGAAAGAGGACCACTCACGGGTGGAGGGCCAAGGGCCGGGGGGCCAGGATGCTCGGGAGTGTGACCCTGGGGTACAGGCTGAGAGGGTCACCTGGGGCCAGGGAGAGGAGGGGAGGCCAGGGCTGGACCTGCTGCCTGTGACAGCCTGTCTGAAGTTTCCTGGCCCCAGGCCGGCACCTCTTCCTCCGCCCTGGGGCTAGAAAAGAGAGGGACATGCCACCCTGCTGGCCAGCAGGAGGCCCACCTGCCTTTTGGAGAAGCAGGACACTGGATCCCCCCTCTTCCTGTCTGGTACCCTCCCCAGCCCCTAGTGTGTGGCCAGACTCCAGACTCAGAACACCAACTCATCTGGATCTTCTCTTTGTTTTTGTCTTGTTTCGTCTTGTTTAATGCCTCGTCCCCTGCGTTCCCTGTGTCACCATGTGCGTCTGTCCCCTGTGCCATTGGTGGGGTGCCTCCCTTGCCTGCTGTTGTCCCTTCCCGCCTGCCTCCCATGGCCTGCCGGCTCCCCTGGGGTGGGGTGTGCAGCCTACAATGCCAAACTGCAGGGCCTCGGGCACAGCGGCAGCTTCCGGCCCTCACCTCTGCACCGGGCTTCCTCCCTCTCTGGTGGGTCGCTCTCCTCCCCTCTCCCTTCGAGCTCCTCCGCCTGCTTTTGAGCTCAGTTTCTCTCTCTTCCTCTCCTTCCTCATGTGCTATTCCTTCCAGACCTTTGCCCACCATCTTCCCTCTCTGCTCACTTTGCCATTGCTTCGTCTGTCTTTGCCCTTTCCTCTCCCTCTTCTGCTGTCCTCTTCTTTCCATCTCTTTCTCCTTCTTCCCCCTTTCTCACTGCACCCCCTTTTCTGTCCGCATACCTTCTCCCTCCTCCCTCTCTCCAAAGCCTCTCTGCCTCCTTTCTGCATGAGCCAGAGCTCCACTTCTGCATGGACACAGGCCTCACGCTAGCCTTGGCCTCGCCCGCTGGGAACAGGGTCTGGAATAACTGGTCCAGCCTTCAGGGTCCCCCATGGAGACGCAGGCCTTGCAATAAGGGTGCTCAGTGAGGGCTCTGGACAGCCCAGCACTCCAGCCACCCTGGCCAGACCGCCTGGGCTGCAGGGCCAGGTCTCAACAGGGCTACAGGGCACACGACAGTGGTGTGGTGCCCAGGCCCTGCCGTTCTGTGCACTCTTGAGCGTGGTGCACCCTGGGGACAGTGCACCACCTCTGACCCCACCCCTAATCTCGGCTCCTAGGACCCATGGCCGAGAGTCAGAGGCCCTGGGTTTTGGTCCTGGCCCTGCCTGTCACCACCTCTGTGACCTTGGACAAATCCCTTAGCTATTTAGAGCTCAATTTCCCCATTTGAAAAATGGACAGATGATAGCTCTGTCTCGCGTATTTTACTCAGTGGTTTGACATGTCCCAGGCACAATGGACGCTTCGTCAAGGTCATGTTACTTTGAGGATGATGTCGTCCAATAACATCTACCTTCTGTCTCTTGGACATGCAGGCCCACAGGCTTTGAGCCCTGGGAGGGAATTGCCCCATCCTTTCTCTGCTCCTCTGAACCTGGGGGCTGGGTCAGGGAGGAGAAAGACGGTGGCTCAGGCTTGCCCCGCACCATGGCCTTGAGCAGCTCTAGCTGCTCCAGCAAAGGCTTAGGGTGATGGGAACTGCCACAGTGGCAACATGTGGCACCTCTGCAGACTCTCTCCCCAGTCTATGGATGATCAGGAGAGGCTCCAGCACACGCCCCTTCCCCTTTCTTCTTCCTCATCCCTTCCTTAGCCCAGTGGTGGGGAGCGCAGTGTTTAGAGGGGCCTGTGGGGTTGGGGTAGGTTCTGGGGTGGAGGGTATGCCCGGAGGGGAGCTGGCATGGCTTGCTGTAGGGCTGTTAGTGTGATCACCGTGTGGCTTTCTGGTGCCCTGGCCCAGCAGGTGGCCTCGTGGATGTCCTCGCTTCTGGAGCCCCAGGCATGCTGTCGGACACCCAGCCCCGCCACCTGGAGCTGAGGAATCCAGTCTTTTGGAAATCGGAAGGCTGGAAAGAAGAGTTGGGTCTGTGGGGGTAGCAGTGGCCAGTCTGGGGGGTGTAGAGGAGGTGCATGATGAAGCCTGACACCAGGGTATTTGTCCCCGTGATCCAGGGACAGTGGGCAGCAATGCTCTGCCAAAGTGCTCGTACTGATCTGTGTTAGGGCTACAGCTCCCAGAATCACAGGGCGTGTGTGTGTGTGTGTGTGTGTGTGTGTGTGTGTGTGTGTGTGTCAGATGAAGGGGATGAATTGCCTCAGGTCCTCTCACACCAGGCCAGCCTTGGAGAGAGCTGTCACTCCAGCACAGCACCATCCTGGGCTCGGAGCGAGGACTCCCTGGGGAGCGAGGCTGTTCTGGTGCCCTGCTCCCCAGGTCTGGGACCTGTCCTCGTGAGGTGGCAGGGAAGGCCCAGTGTCGGCCCTGAGTGAAGCAGCCCTTAGGGGATGTGCTCTGGACATAGGGTGTGTTGATCCTAAAGACACTTTCTTGCCTTAAGGGCACCCCACTCCTCAGTCTCCTGGGAGTGGAGTGTGGGACTCCCCAGCCTGGCTGCAGGACCTTCCTGAGCCCCCCGGGCAGCTTCTCTTCCTTCCTTTCTTCACTGTTTGCTTCCGACTGCAGGGTCTTCTGCTGTGGTGGGGGCTGGCCATCGAGGCTCTCAGGGCGACCCAGTGGCCCCACTAAGTACCCCCCTCATCCCAGCATCCTCCCGCCCTTCCTGTCAGGCTACGGCTGTGTGTGTGCGCGTGTGTGCGGGCATGTGTGTTTGTGCAAGGCACCTGCGTCTGCCTGTGTGCACGTGGGAGACAGAGGCTCTGAGAGAGGAAATGAGGCCAAGAGACTGAGAAAGTCCTGGGTGGAGGGTGGTGGCGGGAAGGAAGGACATGGGGAGAAGGCCTACTTTTATTATCGGTCCGTCTCCGGGACATGAGAGAGGGGTGTTCTCTCTTTGACACTGGCTGTCAGCTTGTATCCAGACATCCCGGCTTGGCTGAGGAACAATGGGGCTCTCTTCTCTCCCCTCTGCCATGCCAGCCTTTCCTCCCATAGAGAAAGACGACAGAGAGGGAGCATGGCTCTCCGGGCAGATCTGGGCTTGCCAAGAGGGACAACAGTAGGACACTGTGTTCAAAGAATGTGAGTGGCCCTGACTGGCCACTGGTGCCATGGGGCACTCTGTGGGGGGACGGACTGGCCCGTGGGAGTGGAATGAGGGGTCTTCTGCTTCTGCAGAGAGAGGCTCTGCCCTGCAGTGCCTTAGCTTGTCGTAGGCCATTCTGTCCATCCCCCTGCCTCTAGTCAGAACACGTTCCCACGTGCCAGTCTGTCGTGGTGGAGAGGGGAATTGAGGAGGTGGGACGCACTCTCAGGTGGCTGACTGCCTTGTGCCAGGGGCTCACAGCCTCCACCGCTGGCAAGCCCCTCCAGCACCCTGAGGCGCTGCTACTCTCTGTGGCCCCTGACCATGGAGGGTGCTCTGGGCAGGTGGAGGAGAATGTTTTCTGTTCCTCCAGGAGATTCAGTCAATGTCTCAAATGGAAACAGACCCATTTTTCAAGGGCAAACATCAGATGCCCAAAGAGGGAAGCTGGCCTCCTCTTGAAAAGGCAAAGGGATCTGCCAGAGAGAGGCTCCTGGGGGTGGGCGAGCCTGGAACTGAGACCAGCCCTAATGCATCTCTTTTAACCTTGGGGCTGAACTCAGTTCCAAACCCCAAGAGCCTTTCCTGAACCAGCCTCCTTTGTCACAATTATTATTAGAAAATCAATGGCTACGTCTGTTTCTCTGTAATGTTTTTGCCAGGAATGAAACCGGCAGCAGCTCTGGTCCAAGCTGCCCAGGAGGCCTGAGTGGGGCAGGGGGCTCGGTGGCAGGAGGACAGGCGTGGCTGAGGCCAGGGCACCCGCCGGTGTGGTGTGAGCTGCAGGCCGCCTTTCCAAGGCCTGGGGGCCTGGGATTCTGTAAGATTCCGGGGTGCAGCTCGCTCCTCTCAAAGGCACGCCCTTCGTCCCTCCAGGTGGACCCTCCTAGCAGCTTCAGGGTGGGACTAAGGCGACCCCCTATTTTTTTATTCTGAGGCTTAGGGCACTTCAAGGCACAGGGCTTATCTGCTTTAAGGGAAGCAGTTTGCGGATGGCAGAGCGAAGTCAGAGTCCAGTTCACTGTCCCCATCCGGGGCTCTTTTTTTCTCAGCTAAGATGGCAGCAAGGCTGTCTCTGAGCAATAAAAAGCCCAAAGTGGGGACTTGGAGCACCAGCCACTTAATGTGCAAGTGCCAGTCCTGCTTCTCTCCCGCCGGGGCCCTGCTGGAGCCCCTTAGTGTGGGAGAGCATGAGGACGTGTCTCAGAGTGATTGTGCATGTGCGGGTGAGTGTGTGGCCGCCCCGGCTTGGCAGACGGCAGCCTGCTGTCCATGACAAGTAGAAGGCTTCCCAGCCAGCGCTGTTCACAGCAGCCTTTGTGGCTGTGCCAGGCTGGGAGTGCTGGGGGCCGCCTGGGGCATGCAGTCCCCACGGTGGACGGTAGAAGATGACTCAGTCCGAAAGAGGGTGATTTCTGCCTGGCTGCACTGGCATATCCCTAGGGGCTGGCAGTGTGTGTGTGTGTGTGTGTGTGTGTGTGTGTGTGTGTACCCACATGCATGCACGCATATGTGCGCCATGGGACCGTGTTCCCAGATGTATGTTCAGGGCCCTAGTCCCACGTGACTCGAGACCTTTGGTGAAGGCAGGGTGGAGAATCTCCTCCCAGAAGATATTCAGGACTCAGAGCCCACCCTTCTGGCTGGGTCTTGGCCTCTGGGACCTGGGCAGCAAGTATTCTAGGATTCTGGGAGCTGGCTCAATGAAGCAGTGGATTCCGAGCCCCAGCCCAGCTGTGAGAAGAGGGGGTGGGAAGGAAGGAGGGTGAGGTTAACAGCACCCCCAGGCCTGTGGAATGGGATTGGGATGGGAAGTGCAGAAAAGCAGATGGAGCATGTGACTTCTCCTCGCCTGCTCTTCAGCCAGGAGGGGCAGGGTGGGATCCTCGGCCATCTGTGGGGAAAGACAGAGGGGTAGGTAAGGGGTCAGTATAAGGGGAATTGGAAGAGGTTTCAGAGGTGCCCTGGATGAAGGTTGGGGAGCCCCAGAGAAGGCAAGAAATATCCCAGGGCCCGGCTGGGGCTAGGGACTCCATAACAAGACTTGGTCATTTCTTTGTTTCTCCTTGAGAGCACCATTTGCAAGATGATGCAATTTAGCTCTTTCCAAGAGCTCTTCCCCATGGGCTTGATGTTGCTGGTTGGTTGATGCAGTTGCCTTGGAGACTCTCTTCCCTTCCCCGCCCTGCCTTGTCTAGAAGCTCTGGCCCTCCGCCTCCGGGGTTGGAAGGAGTTGACATCTGTTTCTTGTATCAGTCCTTTGTGCTCTTGGTCCCAGCCCTGTGTGGAGTAGATTCCTGTTGGAGGCTGAGTCAATCTAAGCAGATCCCCCACCCTGCAGAGAAAAGTGGGGGTGTGAGCCGAGCTGGGCACAGTAGGGCTGGAGGGAGATGCTGGTGGGGGGTGGGGCGGTGACAGGCCACCCCTGCTCAGCCCCTGAGCTAAGACATGCTGCCTTCTCTGGGGGGATTGGCCTGGACTGGTCATTTCTTGCACAAATGCTCATTGCCCTCCATGCCCTGATTCCTCCCAGGGGTACAGGCTCGGGAGAAGCAGCCTGTAGAGCCCCCAGCCCCTCTCCGGAGACGGGCGGCCAGTGATGGACAGTATGAGAACCAGTCTCCGGAAGCCACATCCCCCCGTAGCCCTGGGGTTCGCTCTCCCGTCCAGTGTGTCTCCCCCGAGCTGGCTCTTACCATCGCCCTCAATCCTGGAGGGCGGCCCAAGGAGGTGAGTCCGTGAGCTGTGTCCTAGGGCCACAGAGGGTAGGGGAGCCCACCTTTCATCTCCAGGAAACTGATGGCCACCTTGTCACTGACCTATCGGTAAACTCAGTAATTCGTCCCTCCCCACATCCTCACCCAGGGGCTCTTCTCCGGCATGTTTACACTTCCTTCCTTAAATAGCTTCATGCCCCCACTTCTTACATTAATACCGAGATCGAAGTTCCCTTCTTGATTCCTAAAGAGAGTCCCTTAATAGGGTGGTAAGGATCTGGGCTGATGTAGGTGACCACAGTCTTCAACCTCTAAACCAGATCATACAGACTGGCAAATGTGTTTTTGAGACCTTTCCAAATAGGAGTTTTCTTGAGAGATTTCATTTTCATGCCAAAGTGTTTGCATTTCTGAGACATTTCAGTAGTTGGAGGCAGTGGGTCTCAAACTTCAGTATGCATAACAGCCCCCAGGGAAATTGTTGAACCCATAGGTTCCCAAATCTACCTCCAGAGAGTCCAGCATGGTTGATATGGGACAGGACCCAGGAATCTGCATTTTAAATGTGCACCCTGGAAGATTCAGGTGCAGCTCACAGTCTATGAGATAATGTACTATCCTATAAAATCCAGGCTAAAGAATCATTCTAAGTATAAATGGCTTTCGGACATCTGTTCTCTCCTGCCTTCTGGCAAGACCCCAGTTCCCTGCCCCTAGACCCCCTTCTCTTTGGCCCTGAAATATTGCCAAGGTAGATGCTCCTGAATGCTGCCCGTGCTTGACCACGGCCTTGCAAACAGTCACTCCCCTACTCTCTCAACTGCAAGGAGTTGGGGCTGTAAAGGGCTGGGATCTCCCTTTGACCTCTGCACTTACCTGAGCAGCAGTGGGGAGTCAGGCTGCAGAGGAGGTTTGTGGGCTGGTTAGCTTGCTGTCCTCCTGCCCCAAGTCATCTGAAGGTCCCCTCTTTCCTCCCTTGTGTTCCCTGCAGCCCCATCTGCACAGCTACAAGGAGGCCTTCGAGGAGATGGAGGGAACCGCCCCGAGCAGCCCGCCGCCCAGCGGGGGTAAGACTCCCTGCTAGCTTCTCTTCCCTGTGTCCCCCAGCCCCTCATCTCGGCCTTGCCTGGGGAAGTGCCTAGGTTTGGGGGTGGGGGGAGCGTGCCAGCAAAGTGGGGTGGGGCTGGATTTGCGGCTCCTCACCCTGTGGCTCCTTCCACACCCCCTTCTCTTCCATTGCTTGTGGCCATCCTCTTCTCGGCCATCCACTCTCACACATCCGAGCGTGCCAGGTCTACGATCCAGACTGACTGACTGTGGGACCCTGGGCTTGTTCAGGGTCTTCTTACCTTCTACGCTCAAAAGAGCCCATCCTCACATGACTCTTTGTGACTTGACTTTGACCTTGTTTCTGACCCCCATTTCTGTCTGCATCCAGGCACCTCTTCTGTTCCAGGCAAGCTAGGGAAGAAAGGAGGAGAGAAAGGGCCAGGACCCTTGGGCTGCAGAGCCCCCATCTTGTCCATCCTTGGCCTCCAGGTGGGGGCATTTAGTCTGTAGCCCCCAGTACGCTCAATGGGGAGGCAAATACCCAAAGGACAGAGACATGTCCACCCAAAGACGAGACCTGAATGATCCCAGGAGTGGGGAAAGGGCCCCTTTACAGGAGGAGAGACGTGAGGAGGAGCTGGAGGAGGTGGTTGTAGGGAATGAAGTGAGGGAGAAATACCAGCCGTGGGGGACTTGCGGTCCCCAGGGGAGGCCCGGTCAGCATGGAGGGAGAGACGGGCGATGCTCAGGGTCATGCTGGCTGGGAGAGGAGGGGTGGGTGAGGAGGGGAGAGCCAGCCCTGGCTGTGCATCCCCCTGGGAGCTGGCTGTCCTGTGCTGGAGAGGAATGTGGCCATGGTACCTGGCCCATGCACCAGCAGAACTTGTGTCGGTGCCACCTTGGGCACGAGGAGGCCGACCCTGGGACTGGTCCGCAGCCCCTGGAAGCCGCGGCTCTCCCTACAGCAACGCTGTCCAAAGGAAATATCATATGAGCACATTCGTCATTTAAAATTCCCTAGTAGCCACATTAGAAAACATAACAGGAAACTGGTGAAATTAGTTTTAATAATATTTTTATTAAATCCAAAATATCCTCATTTCAATGGGCAAACAAATCAATCTAAAAATATTGAGCTATTTTATAATTTTTTTAAAATGTAGAAAGAGATTAGTGAGATTAATTTTAATGTTTTATTTAACCCCAGCCTAAAATATTACCATTTCAACATGTAATCAATATAAAAAATGTTGAGATATCCTGCATTCTTTTTCATACTCAGTCTTGGGACTCTTGTGTGTGTCTTAGACAGCTCATCGCAGGTCCTGCTGGCCGTGCTCCAAGTGCAGCAGCGTGGCTGCCATGCCGGGTAGCACAAACCTAGAGCAGTCTGCTCAGGAGCCGGCTCTGCGGCTCTTGTGGCTCAGTGGGACCTCTCTCCCAGGCCTTCCCCTTCCATCCTGACACCTGCTCCCACTCGCTGTCAGGTCCAAGCAGCCAAGGGCTGGACATCCCTGTCTGGGTTGGAAGCCGTCCGCACTATGTTAGAATTGAGTTTTGCCTTCTTCTCTCCCTGCTTGGCCAGCTGTGGGTTCCTGCGGGGAGAAGGATAAGTTAGAGGTTTCATAAATACACAGCGTTGGGGACAGAAGACAGAAGGCGGAGAAATGCGAGGAATTTTTCTCTCAGGAAGCCGAAGTCTTGCATGGCCTCAGTGCCGCCCACTCTGGTGCCTCAGAGGGGCCAGGCTGCCTGGGAACTGGGGCAGCGAGGACCTCGCGAGCTGGAGGTGGTGGGGAAGGAAACCAGCAGAGACCCCAGCCCTCTCTCGTCTTCTCACCCCCTCCACCTCCTCTCACGGGCCCACCTGCACCTCTGCTGCACCCACTGGGTGGACATCTGCACACTGCGGGCTGGGGCTGCTTCGCGGTGGTTCCATGAACAGTAGCTGCTGAGGCTGGGCACATTCTTTTATAATTAATTATGTTCAACTCTCCATTCATTTGACAAACATTAACAAGGGCTTGATAGGTGTCTGTGAGCAAGACACCCTGTTAGGAAATGGGGCTGTGGAGGTGGTAGAAACTGAATCTGTTTGCATGTGTGTGTGTGTGTGTGTGTGTGTGTGTGTGTGTGTGTGTATAAAGAGGGAGGACAGACAGACAGAGAAACGCAGGCCTAGATCTGCCCTGTACCTGCAGGTATATGTTTGTATGCGTTTGTCCCTATGCTGTACTTGTCCATTGGACATCTAAGGACAGAGAGCTGGCGGAGCGCAGGGGTCGGCCACCCACCTGGACCCCTGTGCTGTCTCCCTGCTCCCCCCGCATGTGGTTATGCAGCTGCCCCTGCACAGGTACGTTTTGTATGTTGCATCGAGAGGGTATTTTGTTGTTGCTAGTTTCCTGTAGGTCTCACTGTCTGCTGGGAAAAGCAGGAGTGGCCAGGGAGGGGTGTGGAGCTGCTGGGTGGTTCCTGGGTGTCTGAGGGCCACAGGTAGGCTGCTGAGGCCCTTGGGAGGCGGGGAGTGTCCCCAGGGGCTGCGGCCTCTGCCGGCTCCGGAGATCACTGTCAGGAGACACAGAGCTCATTTTTTACTTCACCTTGGAGCAGTGTTGGGAGACGTGGCAGCTGCCACCGAGACAGCTCGTGACTAGGCATAACAGCCACCCTGTGGATCAGCTCAGAGTCTGGCCAGGTGCTTGGCTGACGGGAGAAAGCCCGACAGCCCTTTCTGACCTTGTGTGTTATGTGACACTGGTAACCCAGATGGGCAGCCTGAGAGGAGCCGGGCTTCGCACAGGGAATGGGTGCTCCTGGCCAAGGACTGCGGGCTCCTCCTCCTTCCAGAACACTGAGGTTTGGTGGGGACAGAGCCCCACACTGAGTTCTCTCCTCCTGGGATTCACAGGGGACACACATAGCTGGGGGCCGGCCCCAGGTCTCAGGGTTGGTGTGGTCTGGCCCGCGATCTCCGTCTCCTGCCTCTGCCCTTCACGGGGTGTGTCATCCAGAGCCTCCATTTTCTTTTGTTGTCCTCTGAGTCCATCCAGTGCAGGGTTTAAAAGGGCTCTGTGTGTGTGTGTGTGTGTGTGTGTGTGTGCACGCATGTGTGTTTGGGGGTTGGGGAAAGGGACAGGAGGAGGGGAGAGAGAATATGACGGAGAAAGTCAGGGACGGTCTGAGAAACCTGCATCGTATGCTGTGGCAATGCAAAGGGACGGTAGGGAGAAACCAAGGCCCTGGGGTAGAAATGATTCTCTCAAGGCTGAGGCCAGGGCCGGGACAAGGGCTCCATTGCCTGACTCTTTCCCTTTCTCCTTTAAACTGCTGAAATGTGGAGGCCCCTGGAGACAGGACAGGGCAGTGGAGCCAAAGCGGCCTGGCACCACCTGCTGCCCAGCCCTCGCCAACCCGTGCCCTTGCATGGTGGGTCTGGCCCTCCTGCCCCACCGGCCTGCCTCTCACTCCCTGTGTCTCCCGTATTCTTTCTGACACAGTGCGATCCCCGCCGGGTCTGGCCAAGACACCCCTGTCTGCTCTGGGCCTGAAACCCCACAATCCAGCGGACATCCTGCTGCACCCCACCGGCGGTGAGTGACTGGCTGGGAGGGAGGTGGTTCTGGGCGGGGCCCCGGGCCTTGGGATCTGGTCAGCAGCTGGCTTTGTGCCCATAGGAGCTCAGGCCCGGGCGGGGGCTCTCTGTGTAGTGGTTGCGGGTGACAGCCTTTGCAGCCTTCCTTTCTCCTCCGACTGGGAGATGTGGAGGCCTGGGTCAGTGTCCTTGGAGTCGGTCAGGTCTCTGCCAGAAGCCTGGTGCCCCACATCCCTGGTGCTCAGGCCCTTGTGTACACGCACATGTGTGCACACACACACACGTACACATATGTGCGTGCCCCTGCTGCTCTATGCCAGGGCCCTGCTTGCAGCCCAGCTGGCTCTTCCCTGAGCGTCCACGTGACATCAGAGGCCAGGCCACTGGCATTCGGGAGTTCTCTGGTCTGCCTCTTCGAGCCCACCAAACACTGCCTGAGAAACCCTTGACCGGGCAGCAGCCACTACTGTCTGCACCTCCCGGCCCTCTCACCTGTGGAAGGACCTGCCACTCTCCCTTGCCTGTGCTCCCCCTCCTTGATCCGTCCACGTGGCAGCATCTTGCTCTGCTGCTGAGGACAGGAGCCCTAGCTCTGGGGCCTGAGGCAGGAGGGGGACTGGGACACGGCTGCTCAGCCTCCCTGGGGCCACACACGGTCCTGGTTATGAAGTGGCGGGCGAGGCCCTGGGCCTGTCCCGGAGAAGGTGCCCCTCCCAGCGGACGCCACCTGGGCTCACAACTCCTACTCCTCCTTCCGATGGGGTGGGGGAGAGACAGAGGGAGTCCCTGGGCCTTAGCTGCAGGTTAGAGCTGGCTGAGCCCAGAAAGTTCCTCCCTAGGCTGGTTTTAGGGCCGAGTGGGGACTTTGGGTTCAATGTCACTTTTTTCTTTAGTCACCAGAAGAGTGATCCAGCCAGGTAGGCAGGCAATGGCATGCACTGTGACCCACAGAGACACACGGCGGGGCACAGCCTCCCACCTGGAGTGTCAGCATGGCCGGGGACACTGAGTCACCGGGGAGTTGGTTGAGGGGTTTGGGGGCTGCCACTCACCAGCCAGCACACACCTGCCTGAGGCTCGGCCCACGTGGGCCCTGAGCACAGGGCTGCGAGAGGGTCGGGCTCCGGGGAGCCGAGGTCTCGCCTGGGCACTGGACCTCGGCCCTCTGCCCGGGCTCCTCTGTGGAGAGCCCCGCTGGGCCCAGCCTCACCCCAGCTTTCCTGCCTCCCTTTTCTCAGCAAATTCTCTTTCTCAGGAATAATCCCTGTTAATCAACCTCTCTCTCTCTTTCCTCTGCTCTTCCTCTCATCTTCAACACCTTCCTCTTTCCTGCCTCTCCTCTCCCACCTCTCTTCTCGCCTTCCCTCAGCGGAGGACGAGGGGAAGGTGGCGGTCCAGCCTCCTGAAGGTAAGTGCCAGCTGCCTGTGCTGCTTCCGCGGTCTGGGTCAGGGCATGGCATTTCACGTGGAGCTTGAAAAGGCTGGCTCGGGCCACCCTCTTTCCTGGCTGGGTCTCAGGTGACCAGGCACACAGCCTTCCTGTCCCCAACTCCTGGCGATGAGATGGCACTCTGGGCGTGGCCTGAGTCCTGAGTGGGGAGCCAGTAGCCGCACAGCCAGCGTCCAGGGGCTAGTGCAGCGCTGCCTTGCGGGCAAAAGCGCCCCTCCTGCTGCTTCCTCTCCTCTACGCCAGTCTGCGTGGGATGCTGCCACCCACAGAGGTAGACAGGGAGGGGCTCCCATTCCCTTTCTCAGGGTGTGTGCCACAGGTGTATCTTGGAGCAGGGATTCTCAAACTCAGCATTTTGGCCTGAATATCTGTGCACTGTAGGTTGTCTGGAGGTGTCCCTGGCTTCTACCTGCTAGATGGCAGTTACACTCACCCAGTCATGACAATCGAAAGTGCCTCCACCATTGCCACTGTCCCTGGGGGGACAGTCGCCCCTGGTTCTAAAAGCCCCCATCTTAGAGCCGTGATTTGCCCTCTTGAAGCCCCCGCCTGGCTTCGTATCACACAAATTACCACGTCTGTCTTTCTGGGATCTTGGACACAAAGTGGGGATTTCAGGAAATCTATGGACTCACCCCCTACAAAAATGCAACAGGACACCCATGCACATAATTTCGAAAAACAGTTGCCAAGAGTTGGCATGTCTGTGGATCTCAGCGTAACCCCTGGTTTAGATGGGCCCAGCACTGGGCACTGGGGAAGCAGAGAGGAGGTGTAATTGGGTGGAAAGCCTTAAACGCACTAGCAGCAGAGCTCGAGTGAGGACTCAGGGCAGCAGGTGAACAAAGGGGGTGCAGCCTGGGTGGGAGGTCAGTGTATGGTTCTGGGCACCGGTGTCCCCATCTCCACCAGGAGCGGTGGGACGAAGTGGGAGCTGAGGTGTTCTGTGTTAGGCATTCTGACTTCCCACCTGGGCCCGTGTGGCTTCCCATGGGCCCTGGGCCCGTGTGGCCTGGTTTCTTTAAAGACTGGCTTTCTCAGGCCCACTTCCCAGTTTCCTTTGCACTCAGCACCTTGATCTTCCAACCCCCAAAGTGGGCATGGCCTGTGCCTCTCTAAAGCTGACGTCACCCAGGTGAGATGGTTGGGGTTTCCCAGAAGGCTTGGCCTGCTTCTAACCAGCCAAGGTTCGGGCAACAACATCAGGCCGCTTGGGGGTTGTGAAACGAGACTACTCCCAGCAGCAGACCCCAGGACATGCTCCCTCTGCTGGGAACGGCCCTGCCTGCTCCTCTGCAGCCTCGTGCCTGGGGAAGGGGCTTTCTCCCAGGCTGGAAGCCAACCGCTGGCTCCGGACCCACCCGGCAGTGGGGCTGGGAGGGGAGTCTAGAGTAGACTGGAGACTGGAGCCATGTTCCTGTGCTTCCCACGCCAGACCCTGCAGTAGGCTCTCAGCTCTCCTCCAGGCTGGTTCACTTGAACAGCATGGGGGATCTCGAACACTGTCCAGTGGGAAGGTCCAAGGGGTGGAGTATCCTGCAGGCTGAGGCACCCTGGTGATTGTCTCCCACTTTGGGATGACTTCAGAGGTGCGGGTATCAATAGAACTAAGCTGAGATCTACCAGTCCTGCCTCAGAAATGACTCTCAGCCTACAGGGCCCCAAGTCCTCCAGCTGGAGCCACCGAGTTTGGAGGGGAAGGTTCTTAGGGATCAACTCAGCCACACCCATCTTTGTCGCAGATGTGGAGCTGAGGCCAGCATTGTGGGTGGGGGCAGGGGGTCTGCCCAAGGTCACAGTTGGGAGGCAACAGAGCCAGACTGGAGTCACTGGGCTCCTGTCTCTTGGTCAAGTGGCTGTTTCAAAGCCCTTCTCCCGCCTCCAGGCACCATGCCCCGGGATTCCAGCGTGGGTGGCGGAATGGAGTCGGAATCGCTGCCCATGGCCTGGGGACGGGGCCGGGGGGTGGGCAGGGAGCAAGGCTGTGGGCTCCAGTTCCATATTTCCTGACTCATGTGCCCCTCCCGGGTCAGGCTAAAGTGCATTCTTTGCTGACCCTCCGAGGCTGTGCTCGACTTCCCTGCCGACACTTTGATGGGAAATACAGAAAAAGATCTGTAAGGACAAGTGACCAGAGACAGGATTATTCAGCCAAGGGGAAAGAAAAACTGGGGGTGGGGGAAGGCTGCTCTGTCTAAGCCACTGTGCTAAATACTTGACATTCACCCATTCTTTTATTCATTGCTTCATCGATTCAGGAAACATTTTGTGCACCTACTGTGTGCCAGGCACTGTGCCAGACTCTGGGGCTATACACATGGGTGAGGTGGGTGGGGAGGAGGGAAATGCCAGCAGACATTTCAACGTTAGTTAGAAGCACTGAGCGGGGCAGGAACAGGGTGTCGGAGGAGGGGTGTATGGCCCAAACTGGAAGGTTCGAGATTCTGACTGTCGAGCTCCTGGATCTGGTACCCGGGGGTTTCCGTAGTGTGTCTCTTCTCCCCGGTCTCCCTTTTATTTGGGTGGGTGGGGCCCTTCTCTGCAGGCCAAGACCCTTTCCTGGGGGGCAGAAAATGCCCTTCAGGGTGTGGACGAAGAGCCGACCGTGCACGGGGCTGGAGGAGGCTCACAGCCACCCTTGTACTGCAGCTGCTCTCAGCCGCCAACAGCCACTTGGCCTGGGTTTGGGCTCCCGGAATGTTCTCCATGAAGCAGCACCCTCCCTGACCCCACCCTCCTACCCTTCCCAACTCCCATTGCCTCTGGGTGCAGCTGCACTGGGATTGGAGGAGAGGAGGAAAACAGCAGCAGAGAGGGTGCCAGCGAGGGGTGGGGGGTGGGGCAGGAAGGGGCACAGCAGGATCCAGCCAGCAACAGTGGGGCTGGTTCTAAACACGGGCTGGGAATAGCAAGAACGAGTTATTAATAGGAGGAGATTTCCCGTCTCTTCTCACTCGATCCTAGCTGGGCATGTGGGTCGTCTCATTCCCACTTTACAGATGAGAAAACTGAGTCCCAGAAAGGGTCTAGTAAGTGAGAGAGAAGGGGGAGGGGACCTGCAAGAAGAAGTATATTGCCTTGAGGTGGAGAGGAGAGAAAAAGCCAAGGAGTAGACAGAAAAGGAAGCATTTCCAGCATGGAAATCTGAGTCTGAAAACTTGGGAGCACTAATGTCTGGAGAGGAACTCAGGAAATCAAACAACGTCCCAAAGGTCCTGCCTGCTCTGGGTCCTGAGGAGCGGAGATTGCATGGAAGGACTTCCCTCATTTCTAGCTGATCTGGGACTGCAGGGGCAGGCAGACCACCTGACCGAGGAAGAGGATGCAGTGGGAGAGGAAGAAGGAAGTGGGGGTCCAGGTGAGGGCAGGGCTAGGTGGGCTGGGTCTCTGGGTGGCCTTGGCTAGGCTGGCCACCCAGCACGCAAGGACACTTCCTGACATCGTGGTGGGAACGTGTGCTGCTGCTTCTCTCTGGGTAAGCAGTCCTGCCCCCCCAGGTTCAGACTCCTAGTCCTTTGAGAACTCCTCTGGTATTCTGCGGTTTAGGAGCTGAAGGGTGTCGGAAGGGGCCAATGGGACTGCTGCCTTAAGACCTTGGCCCTCCTATAGCCACCTCAGGGTTTCTCATATACTGTCCCATCAGCCTCTGTGCAAACTTATGCTCAGGCCCCCAGGCTTCAGCTCAGGTCACTGTGTTTAGGCTGCGGCAGTTAGTGGGCACTCAGCCCTGACTAATGGCAAGCAGGCCAAGTGGCAGTCAGGTCCCAGGCTTGGCTGTGTCCTGACTATGGGATGGCGTGTTGTGGCCCACCTTATCTCAGTTTTACTGTTGCTAGAAGGGGTGCTTTTTTAAAGGGATAGAGGATAGAGTAATACAAGTTGCTTACCCAATGTATGAGTCGGGGTTCTGCTGGAAAACTGATGGTTCATTCCAATGGGGCAACGAAGGAGAGTGTAATGGATTATTAAAAGGTCTAGACAGACCAATGAGGGATGGTGACGCACCTATGTGCTCCTGGCAGAGCAGGTACCATCCACCTCCGGGCCTGAAGGAACCAGGAGAGAGCTGGAGGGACGTAGGTGGGAGGTGAACATTGACCTTCTCTGCTCTCTCCCTCTCATTTCCTGCCAGTCCCAAAGGCAAAAGCTATCTGAAGCCACCGAGCAAGGGGTACTGGGTGACACAGTGGGTAAAGGTTGGCCCTCAGGGATAGATCAGGGTAGAGAGTGGATCAGGAGGACGTCAGTGGGCAGGAGAGGAGCACAGACCGTCACAGTGTCACCCATGTAGGTTCAACTTGAACTCCGGGGAATGAGAGGGATGAGTGGACTCTGGCCTGCAGTGTCGTTTGCAAGTCTGTGCGTGAGGCACCCTCTCACCGTCCGTTCTCCCAAGCTGGGGCACCGCCCCAGGGCAAGGAACCAGTTCCCCAAGACTGAAGCTCTCAGCTCCCTGATTCTCAGATGGTCATCTGTGCAGTGGCCAAGGGCAGATCTGGGCCAGACTGCTCGGGTTCCTAGGCCCCCTCTGCCACTTGCTAGCTGTGGCCTGGGCAAGGTACTTAAACCCCAAATCCTACTCTCCTCGTATAATTGTTTGCCCTTTTTATCATTACAAATCGCCATATGGAGTTGGCTCTTCTTTGGCTGATGGGCCGGAGTGCCAGGCAGAGCCAGCTCTGGGTGTCCCATGCGGCTGTGGGCCCCCTCTAGGCTGCCCAGAGCCAGCACTGTGAGTCTGGAGACTGTGGTACTAGTGTCCACAGCCACTGATTGCTGTGTGTCCTGGGGCTCATTGCTCCACCTCTCTGGGCTGAGGAGACACGTTAGATCAGGGGTGAGAAAACTATGGCAGCTGGCCAAATCCCCACCACCACCTATTTTTGTAAAGAAAGTTTTATTGCAACCCAGCCTCACCCATTCATTGACCTGTCATCTATGTGTGCTTTCATGCCACAATGGCAGAGCTGTGTAGTTGTGACAGAGACAGTCTGACCCACCAAGCCTAAGATATTTACCATTAGGTCTTTATCAAACATCGTGCCTCCCTGGTCAGAGGATCTCCACATCGTCTTCTAGTGCCACCAGGTCCTTGTGCATGGATGGCGCGGAAGCCATGCCTTTGATGTGGATTTGGCCTCGGGCTTCTGCGAGGTGGGTGGTGGCCTGGACTGGTGGAGGGAGGCTTTCAAGAAGGCCTCGCTGACTCTTCCCACGTGGACTCCAGCTTTGGGTGCTGAGGTGGCTGGTTCTACATCACCCTGTCCCTGGAACAGACTGTCCCACACCTGCCCCTTTGCAGAAGTTCTGCCCCAGCCCCATCCACTGTCCCTGCTGTTCGTTGGAGGCAGCTCTGTGTGGAGGCCAATGACAGACTGGTGGGCTCTGGCTGGAGCTATACACAGACCCCACCGCGGCCCCCAGGACCTGCTCCTTAAAGGGCCCTGGGCTGAAGGACTGTCCTCGCCCCACACCCAGGGTGGCCTCTGGACCTGGTGTAGTATGTCAGGCCTGGGGGCCACCTCAAAAGCCACACCCGGGGACTGTGCTCCTATGCAGTGAGGGCCCGTGACTAGGCACCTTCCAAATGAAGATTTTCTTTGGGGTGAGGGAGGGAGGTTTCATTCTAGCTGGCTAAACCCTGAGCCTCTCTCCCTGAGGGGCCTGGACGAGGGGGCTCTTCTCCACCTCAGCGACCCTCACAGTCTTGGCTTCTTCCCCAGGGCTGCGCAGACTCTGGGCCCTGCTGGATGAGACAGGGACAGTGCCAGGTTTGGAGGTGGCAGGAATGTCATCTCTCTCCATTCAAGTGCGCTGTTGCTGCTGCTGCTGCCTGTTTAATACGGAGTTAGTTTTGAGCTGGCCTCAGAGGCCGTGGGGGAGTCAAGCACTCTGGGTCCTGGCTGAGCCTCTGGGCCTCAGTGTCCTCATCTGTAAAATGGCCTTTCTGGCTCTTGCCCCAGCCCACTAGGCTGTTCTGAACACCTGGTGGGGGAATGTGTGGAAAGGTTGTCTGTAAACTGCTCAGTGCTACAGAAACTCCAGAGGTGGGTGATGGGACGTCTGGCTCTGCGTGGGGACGTGTTCCTGCTGTGGGTCTCTGGAGGAATGCCGAGTGTGTCTGGCAGAGGTGGGTGGGTGTGTCTTGGCATTCAAGGGGCTAGAGAGTGCGCGGTGGCCCTGCTGGCCATACTACACAGGCCTGTTGCCAGGTGCACAAGCCCGTCTCTGGATTCTAGGCCCGTGTCAACCCTAGTGCCAACCCGAGATATGGGCAAGGTGGGACTGGAGCTCTGGGCCCACTGTCAAGTGCCAACCTTGAGCGGTGCCTGGGGAACCTAGAAGGGCCTGGGGGTTGGATAGTGTGGTCATTGAAGGAAGGGAACAGCTAAAGGGGATGCCACCTGTGGACAGACATCCTAGTTCTTGGAGGGAAGATTCCCTGATGGCCCTGTTCAGAGGCAGAGCCTGGGTCTGTTTTGGGGAAGCCCGTCTGAGCAAGGCCCTGGTTACAGGTTGCTGTGGGGCATGGTGGGTACCAGAGGTGGGAGCCCCAGGAAGGTGCTCTTTGCGTCCCCTGGGGGCTGTCCCCGTGCTCCTTCCCCAGCTGGACTGTGTTCCCGGGCAGGTCGGGTGGCGTCGCCATGCACCCCTGTGCACCTGCGCTCACAGTCTCCGTGCCCTTGCCCCTTCCAGAGCCCCGGAGCTATGTGGAGTCTGTGGCGCGGACAGCGGTGTCTGGACCCCGAGCTCAGGACCCTGAGCCCAAGAGCTTCAGCGCACCAGCTGCCCAGGCCTATGGCCATGAGGCACCCCTGAGGAATGGGACCCTGGGCGGCTCCTTCGTCTCCCCCAGCCCCCTCTCCACCAGCAGCCCCATCCTCAGCGCTGACAGGTAAGCCAGGAGGGGGCAGCGGGCAGGGGCTGAGAGTCCAGGGCTGGGATGGAGTGGGTGAGGCCTCTTGGCTCTGCTTAGGGTGTGGGTGGGCAAAAATGACACACAGATCACGGCACCCTGCAAACCACTCCATCAAGGCGCATTGAGAGCGCATCCTCGGAGTGCTGCATCCTGTGTGGGGCGCCCGGGCTGAGTGAGCGTGATTCCCCGGATGCTTGCAATTCCACCATCCGAAACTACGCAGGAAGGAATGAGTGGTACCAAGGCGCATGTGGCGGGCTCCTCCCAAATTGAACATCTACCGACAGTAGTGACTAGTACATAAGTGGGCACTTCTGGGGCGCCAGGCACTCTGCTAAGTGCTTCATACGGTCACTTAATCCTGGCGGCATTCCTAGGAGATGAGCACTATTGTTGTTCCCACTTTTCAGAAGAGGAAACTGAGGCACAGAGGTGCCATAGCTTGCTCAGCGCTAGCAGCAGCGGGGTTCAGACGGAGGCGTGCGGTTCCGGAGCCCACGTCTCTACCCTCATTCCCAGGCCTGGGCTGCGGCACCCACCTGTCACAGGATGAGAGTCATGTGTGCCCAGAGCTCACCCATAAGTGAAGGGCTGGGAGCTCAGAGCAAGGGCCATGATTTCTGGCTAGGGAGGCAGAGGGGATTTCTGAGGGCTGGAGGTGTTTGTGGGGGGTCCAGAAAGACGAGCAGGAGGTTGACAGGGCATTCCGGAAGGATGGCCCAGCAGGGACAGAGGGCTGAGGTGTGGCTGTGTTGGGAGTGCGGGGCTGGGGGCACACAGCCTCCCGGCGAGGGGTGCCTTGGTGGGTGGGCAGCTGGCATCCATCTGTCTGAGTGCGTTGGACAGAGAGGAAGGCCCAGAGTTGGGCAGGGGAGGGTGGATAGTCCCTGCTGATAGGCTCAGTGGAGGGAGGAGGGCCCCACATTTGGGGTGGTGGGGGAGAAGGCTTTGTGCCACGGAGAGGGGAAGACGACATAGGAGAGGGAGGTTGAGATCGGCTCTGGCAAGGCATCGAGTGCCAGGCAGGGGAGAAGGACCCGCTCTCCCCTAGGAGAGAAGACTCTGCCTGGACCATCCTCTTCCAGCCTGGGATGTCACAGGGCCTGCAAACTCCTCAGCCAGGCCCCATGGACGCAGCGTTGAGCCCCCTCCCAGGTGAGGGTGGGGCAAGCGGCTGGGGCGCGGATGAGCAGAGGCAGCTTCCCTCTGGATTCTAAGAATTCGGAAGCCTCAAGCCAAGCATGTGTCCCCGTCTCCAGTCCACGTTGCCCCATCCTCAGCTTCGAGACGGGGCGGCAGCTGCATTGCTCAGGGGGTCTGGACCTGGCAGGGGCTGCGTTCCCTGTTTTAGAGGAAAGATGATTTTCCTAACTTGCTCCCGCTACCCCTTGCTGACGCTCAGTGAGCCCTGGCGTTAGGATGTTGTTCACTGTTCCTCACTCAAATTCTTCCTGCCCTGGTGTGGTTCCTTCCCAGGAAGCTGGCGTTTCTCCTCCAGCATTAATCTTCCAGAACTCTGTTCTGTGCCCCCCACTCCCACCCTGCTCTGCTCACCCTGGCTCTGTCTCCCATCCCTCAGAATCCAGTTTATTCCAAACCAGGGGGCGGCCTTCTGCTTTGGCCCCCTCTGACCTTCTCCCTGCCCTTGGCTCTTGCCTGGCCCAAGAGCACACCCCCACCAAAACCTCACATCACCCAGGGAACCCGGGTGTAGCCAACCTGATGCAGCCGACACGAAACTTCAGCCTGCAGCTCCAGGTTGGACCCATTGGCTATGTAGACTCCGTCCACGGAGGCGCCTCGTGCACAACCTGCCTGCCACCTCCCTGCAGTTGCTGGTTTACACAAGGCCCCTGTCAACCTGTGTATCTCCTGCCCTGTCATAGATGGATAGACGGTTGGGTCTGGAAGGAGTCAGGGTCATCTAATCCAGCCCCCTTATTTTCCACATGGGGAAACATTAAGAAGCAGAATCCAGATTTCCCAACTCACTGGCCATTGCATTGTATGCCATGCTTCCATCTGTCACTCCCTGTGGACTTGGACTTAACTGTTCAGGGGAATCTTTGACTGTGGCTATTACCTGAAATAGTCTTCTCTGAACTGAATTTTGTCAGAGTCTTAGAATTGGGAGTGATCTCTGAGCTCAACTAATCAAACCTCCCAACAGAGGAAATTCCCTATACAACATTCAGCCCAATAAATCTGTCATCCTATGCTTAAATGCTCCTAATGATGGAAGTCTCATTACCATGCAAGGCAGCTTGCTCCATTCGTGGCCAGATCCAATTATAAGCAGACCTTATAATCAACTGAATTCCCCTTATTGGAAATTTCCCCCTCACCTCCATGGTTCCTTGTCTTTGCATTTTTGGAGCCACCCAGGAGTGAAAGCCCAATTTTAGCACTCTCAGTGTTTAAGGGTGATGATATCATACCTGAGGAAGCTGAGTCAAGGCAGGGCTACCCCCAGTAGGAGCAGGAACAGGAAACTCAAGTGGGAGTTCTGTGCTGCTGGAGGCTACCAAAGGACGGGCACCTTCAGTTTGGATAGGAGAGATCTCTTTGCTTTGATGTACGGCTCAGGAGTCAGCGTGGTGCAGTGGAGAAGTGTGGGCTTTGGAATTGGACATGGCTGAATTGAAACCCTGGTCTTTTATGAGCTGTGTGGTCCTGAGCCTATTGCTTAACCTCTCTGAGCCTCAGTTTCTTCTTCTGATGGTTCCATAAGGTAACATACAGAAGCCCTGCCATTTTGCCGTGCTGCCAGGGAAGCTATTCTTGCTGTCATTAGTGGTTGGAAGGAGAGCTGAGTGCCCCCTGAGAATCCCCCCTTCACCACATGCCATCTGATGTTCCACCTGCCCTCTCTCCCTAGCACTTCAGTGGGGAGCTTCCCATCCGGGGAGAGCAGCGACCAGGGTCCCCGGACACCCACCCAGCCTCTGTTGGAGTCTGGCTTCCGCGCTGGCAGCCTGGGGCAGCCCAGCCCTTCAGCTCAGAGAAGCTACCAGAGCTCTTCTCCTCTCCCGACGGTGGGCAGCAGCTACAGCAGCCCTGACTACTCACTGCAGCAATTCGGCTCCTCTCCGGAAAGCCAGGCCCGGTCTCAGTTCAGTGTGGCTGGAGTCCATGCAGTGCCTGGGAGCCCTCAGGCACGCCACAGGACAGTGGGCACCAACACTCCCCCAAGTCCAGGCTTCGGCCGGCGGGCCATCAACCCTAGCATGGCTGCGCCCAGCAGTCCCAGTTTGAGCCACCGCCAGGTGATGGGTCCACCAGGCACTGGTTTCCATGGCAACACGGTCTCCAGCCCCCAGAGCAGTACAATGACCACTCCGGGGAGCCCTAGCCTAGGCCGGCACCCAGCGGGGGCCCACCAGGTTTCCAGCCTCCATGGCAGTGTGGCCACCACTCCCGGGAGTCCCAGCCTGGGCCGGCACCCTGGGGCCCACCAAGGCAACCTGGCCTCCGGTCTACATGGCAATGCAATAGCCAGTCCAGGAAGCCCCAGCCTGGGCCGTCACCTGGGAGGGTCTGGATCTGTGGTTCCTGGCAGCCCCAGCTTGGACCGGCACGTGGCTTATGGTGGCTACACCACCCCTGAGGACCGGAGACCCACACTGTCCCGGCAGAGCAGTGCCTCTGGCTACCAGGCTCCTTCCACGCCCTCCTTCCCCGTCTCCCCAGCCTACTACCCCGGCCTGAGCAGCCCTGCCGCCTCCCCATCGCCGGACTCGGCAGCCTTCCGGCAAGGGAGCCCAACGCCGGCCTTGCCAGAGAAGCGGAGGATGTCCGTGGGAGACCGAGCGGGCAGCCTCCCCAACTACGCCACTATCAACGGGAAGGTGTCCTCGCCTGTCGCCAGTGGCATGTCCAGTCCCAGCGGGGGCAGCACTGTCTCCTTCTCCCACACTCTGCCCGACTTCTCCAAGTACTCCATGCCAGGTGGGCCTCTTCTCCTCCCACTTCCACCTCTCCTGCTGACAGATTAAGTCCAAGAGTTAGGATATCTGTCCTGGTCTCTGTTCTGACATTCCCTCGACAGACAACCTTGGGTGAATCACTGACTTCTGGCCTCAGTTTCCTTATCTGTATAACAGGAGCTGGAGGTGTCCTCAGAATAAGTGTGCATGGTCGTGGGTGCTGTGATGAGGATGTGGATGCAGATGCGGGTGATGATGGAAATAATAACAGCAGTGAATGGTATTACTGTCCTGATTATCACCCCCATTGTAGCCACTGCCACTTTTTGAGCACATGCTATGTGCCAGGCTCTGAGCTAAGTACTATCTCATTTAATCCTCACAGCCACCTGGTAAAGTAGGTACTATTATCCCCATTTTTCAGAGTGAGGCTTACAGAGGCTCTGTCATTTGTTAGTGGCATACAGTTAGTAAACGGCAGAGCCAGGCAGCTAATCCCGGCCCATGCCATCCCAAAACCAATGCTCCCGAAGTGTAATTGGAGCTGTCGTTATCATGTGTCCATATCTTGAGGCTTGTTGTGATTTAGCATAATCTTGACCATAGCATAAACTTGCCTCCCAAGCCTGCACCTCCATATCTTTTGCCACCCCCATGGTCCCACATCACTTGGAATAGACCTGGCAGCCAGGTGTGGCCTGGCCAAGGCTGAGGGTTGGGCGTTCTCACTGGAGTCCGGTTTCTCTAGACCTGGCTTCACTGAGGCCTGTGCAGGTTTGTGCAGTGCATTGTTTACCTATCGCCCAAACTTGGCATCCGTGCCTCTGCTTAGAGAGCTCATCGTGTAAATGCAAAGTCAGGGCTTCAGCCCATCTGCGGCTTCTGGGGCAAACCTCACACCTGACTGAGTACAGAGCGGCCCTGGGGCGCTGGTCATTTGTGGTAGATTTAGACTGTTTCAGGCAGCTGGGATGGGCCCCAGCTACCCATATTGTCCCTGTGTCACTCCCAGTCCTGCCCTGAGCCTGCCAAGCCGGGACACCTAGAGTGACCCTGCACCCCCTGTTTCCTGCCGCCCACGGGGGACATCTGGTTCCCAGCTCCTCTCCTTGAAGGATGCAAAACTTCTAGTAGTTGGGACACTTCCTGTTTCCCACCATCTTCCCTGCTTAAAATAGCCTTTGGAGTCAACACAGGAAGGCACATGGGACTGCAGCCGCCTCTGACAGCTCGTTAAACAGGCCACAGCAGCGGCGGGGCCTGGGGCTTCGGAGCAGGCAGAGGCAGCTTGCGGCGGTTGCACAGCCCAGCTGCCTAACCCAGAAGCCTTCTTCAGCGCACAGCTGCCAGGAAAGGAAGCCGACCTCTCCCTCAGGGTCCTGCAGACGCAAATCCCAGAAGCCGAAATGAGTGTAAATCACTAGTTGAAATTAACTAAGCACTGGAGACCAGTCCGTGTCGCCTGTCTGCTCCCTTAACTATACAGTGTCTCTAGCACAGGCCTCTGTCTCTGAAGACAGGAGAGGAAAAATGCAGAATTAGAATATTCCTTTTTCCCTCTCCTCTTCTTCTTCCCCCAGCCACCTTTCTTTTTGTTTTCTTTGGTACCGAAAGATGAAGGAAGAGGATGAGGGCTGAACGTGCTATGACCTAGACAGGGAGATAGCCGAACTGGGTGCCAGAGCCTCTTACCTGAGAAGGCTTCCCTGGTCACCATGCGTGACTTGGGCACGTCACTTCCCCTCTCTGAATCTCTCCTCATTTGTCAAATCCAGCAGCTGGGCTCTGGCCTGTCCAAGCTCCATCCAGAACCTAACGTTCTCTGACAGATTCCAAGGTCTGTGCATTGGGGGTTGGGGGACCTGTCTGCCAGAGAAGCGGGGTGCGTGGCACACAGCAGATGGCCTCTGGGTTCTGGGCCAGCCGCCTCCTGTGTGTCCCAGGGTGGGAGCGAGTTTTTGCCCTACGTGGTGCAGAACACAGGCTGTCCCCATGGGAACTGAGGAGGGACTGGAGAGAAGGGAGCAGAAATGGATCTTTCTGCCTCATCTTCACGGTGGTTATGCTGAAGTTAGGAAACTGAACCTGTGGAGAAAAGTTCTAGAAGGCAGGTCTCTTAGCCCATGGGAGAGAAGCTGCAGGAAAGACTTAGTCGGAATCTTCTAGGGAAAGGGGGAGGTGGGGTGGTGGAAGGGCTTCCGGTGGGCTCCGCGTCACCAGGACAGTGGCTCGGCGGAGTTAGTGGGGCACTGCCGGTGGACGAGAAGGCCGCTCAGGGCTGCCCGCGCTTGCTCTCGTGGTGTTAGAGAAGACTGGCTTTCTGTGCCAGTTTCCTGGGGCTGCCATAACAAAGTCCCACACGCTTGGTGGCTTAACATGACGGAAGTGTGTTCTGTCCCAGTTCTGGAGGCTGGCAGTCCAAATTCAAGGTGTCGGCAGGGGTGGTTCCTTCCTGAGCCTCTCCCTGGCTTCTCGTGGCTGCGGCAGTCCCTGGTGCCCCATGGCCCGTAGACGCATCACCCCAGTCTCTGCATCCTCACCTGGCTCTGTGCCATGTCTATTTCTTCTCCTCTTCTTAAAGGACACCAGTCATATCGGATTAGGGCTCACCCTCATCCAGCGTGACCTTATCTTTATTTGTTCACATCTATGAAGACCCTGTTTCCAAATAAGGCCACGTTTTCAGGCATGGGGGGTTACAACTTCGACATATCATTTTTGGTGACACATTTCAACCCATAACACTTTCTTTTCCTCCCCTTCTCGTTTAGACAACAGCCCCGAGACACGGGCTAAAGTGAAATTTGTCCAGGACACTTCCAAGTATTGGTACAAGCCTGAGATCTCCAGGGAGCAGGGTGAGTGCGGTGCTCTGTGGGCCATCAGAGGCCACAGCTGGCTGCTGCCCTCCACCTCTGCCCTGGGCAGGGAGCTGAGGCAGACGCAGTCCTCTTTGCAGTAGGTCGTGGTCTCAGAGAGGGGCCGGGACGGAAGTCAGGCAGTAAGAAGCACCGTCCACCGTGAAGTGTGGGCCGGCAGAAGCAGTGGTTGTAGACGCTCCTTGGAAGGGTCCTTAGAAACAGCAAAGCCTTGGTTTTCCTGCGCAAAGTAAAAGATCAGCCAAGACGCTATGAAACCTCAGCTCTCTATCTGCGAGATGTGGGAGGTTTCCGCGTTGTACAGAGAAAAACAAAGCTGGGAATGTGGGGCCGCAGACAAGGCTCACCCCGGTTCCAGAGGGCAGCGTGCATGGGCGCGGGGCGGGCCCAGGTCTGGACACTGCCCATGTGTGTTCATGAAGTCTCTTTGGAGCTCACCCGCACCTGTTGGCTGACATCCTGTCTGAGGCTGCTTTCGTGCCGTGGTGGCAGAGTGGGGTGGTTGTGACCGAGACTGCGTGGCCTGCAAGCCTGAAATACTCTCTGGCCATCTACAGAGAAAGGATGCCGGCCCTAGGACAGGGGGCCCCTTGGGAGTGTTTGAATTCTAACTTTAAAGAATGTCGTCTCACCCAAGACAGAATGACGCTCCATAGCCCCGATGAGACGTAAGCGAAGCCCGTGCCACCGACTTCTCACTTTCTCTCCTCCCCTCGCCCCTGCCAATCCAGCTATCGCACTCCTCAAGGACCAGGAGCCAGGGGCCTTCATCATCCGTGACAGCCACTCCTTCCGAGGGGCCTACGGGCTGGCCATGAAGGTGTCTTCGCCCCCTCCGACCATCATGCAGCAGAATAAAAAAGGTAATCTCACCTCCCGGCATGGAGCTGAGGACAGGTGGGCTTTACAGTGTCGAACCCTGAGGTTCAGGGAGGCCCCGCGTGCTGAGCAGGACGCTGCTCTCACGGGACTCTTTGGAAGAGCATGTCTTGGGCTTGGTGACAGTTGGGGTCGGAGGGAAGCAGGACTGCTGGGCTGCGTTTCCTGAGGGCTGAGGGAGGAGCGGGGGTCTCTCTGTTCCACGGGGTTCTGGCCATGTTGCCTCTTTGACCCTTTCTCTCGCCTGGCCCTGACCATTGGAGAAGTTATGAAGCAGTCTTGGAGATGGTGGGAGGAAGCCAGGAGAAGTGACTGGTCCTCATTTCCTTCTCTTCATCCCAGGAGACATGACCCATGAGCTGGTGAGGCATTTCCTGATAGAGACCGGACCCAGGGGAGTCAAGCTGAAGGGGTGCCCCAACGAGCCGAACTTCGGTGAGTGCCCCCCACCCCGCTCTGCTGCTGTAGCCTGGCTCAGTCTCTTCCCTGTCCTGGGGTCCTCCGGGGGTCTGACCCCAAGTTCCACCATGGGCTCTGCCAGTCCCCCTGTCACAGACTTAGCAGAGAAAATAACAGTGGCAGCTTCCCTCCCTCTGCACTGTGGCTCCTTACCTCTGCCAAATTCCTTTCTGTATTTATTTGTCCTGTCCAAGGGACTAAGACTTATTATCGTTGTAACTGGAGTAACAATTAGAACAACAGCTGCCTTTACTGACCACCTACTATGTGACAGTCACTGTCTCAGTGCCTTACACTGCTCTGGTCTCACAACAATCCTGTATGGTAGGTGCCGTCAGCCCCCAGTTCACACATAGAAACTGAGGTTCTTCGAAGTCAGGCTTTACCCAAGAACACACAGATAAGTGACTGAGCTGGGATTTGATCCCACAACTCCCTGATACTTCTAATGCACTGCTTTGAGAGGGGCTCCAGTAACTGGAGGGACTGACGGGAGATGTTAGGAGGAACTTTCTGCAAAGGCAAGTTGTTAGGTAACCCTGTGATTGCTAGATGAGCCTTTGGAATCTTGCCCCTTGGATCTTGCTAAAAAAGAGGGGGTGAATTTTCTGCTTTGTTGGGGGATCGAGGGAGAGGTGACTATTCCGTATGGCAGGGTGGAAATGGGCTTCCTCCCTGCCCTCCGCGCCCTCAGCCTCCAGGTGCACTCCCCTGATGCAGTCTCCCTCCCCGCAGGGTCCCTGTCTGCCCTGGTCTACCAGCACTCCATCATCCCGCTGGCTCTGCCGTGCAAGCTGGTCATTCCAAACCGAGGTAGGGACGCGAGACTCCTGCTCACCAAGCACACCTTGCGCTGGCCTCCTTCGTGTCTCGGCCCTGCCCACCGCTCCAGAACATGGGCCGGCATTGGAGGGTTATTTTGCCAACCTGGGGAAACTCAAAACCACTCTCCTTTTTTTCCTATTAAAAAAAAAGAAGAAAAAGTTCATTAAGAAGCTGAACTCCAGGAACATACCTCAGTTGACTTGACAGATTGTTCTGGAAAATCCTCTGCAGGCTTCAAGAAATTCATCCTGAGTCCTCAGGCTAAGCCTCATCCCAGGGAGGCATTAGAAGTCGGAGCAGTCAGGAGAGGGCCGAGTCCTGGAGGATGATGGGAAGTGGGAGGAGGAGGCAGGTGCAGGTGTTGAGGGTTGGTGTGGACGGAGAGAGCTCCGGGGACCTTTCAGAGGAGGAGGTGGCTGGGCTCCGCGTGGCACAGGAGGGAAAGGGCGGGGACCCCCTGTCCCTGGAGTTTCTTGTCTGTGTGGCTGGAAGGGCATGCCGCAACTGGGGGGACACGGAGCTGGGGAGGAGCAAGTCCTCTTTTGATTGTGGGAAGTTTGAACAGGACCCAAGAGCATAAGGACACACGGGGTGGAATTTGAGTGAGACAGCAGGGCTGGTGCGGGAGAGTTCAGTGCCTCTCATAGAGGTGTGCCAGCCCTGGAGGGTGGCAGATGAACGCCCAGAACTCCTACCAGCTCAGGCCTCTATCGCCCAGTCCCCAAGCACACAGGGCCTCCCTGGGGGTCATGGTGCCTGGCCCTAGCTCAAGGTCTAGGCGCTGGGGGCTGGGTTGCCTTCGCCACCTTCTCTGTTCACTAAGTGCCCAAGGCTCTGGCCCTGGGACTTTCTCCAGCCTCTCTTGGAGCCCCTGGAGTTATGCCCACATGTAAAACCTCAGATACTATTTGACAATCTCTATTTATCCAATTCAATTCATTCAATTATTAATGATAATTGACTAATATTATTTTAAAAGTTCAAATACAACTTAAAGAGAATTATTAGCCACACAGATTTAGATAGTAATTGAATTATATTTCTATGGGATTTACTGTAGTAGTTCAGCAATTAAAAAACCATTTGATATTTAAATTGTATAAACCAGTGGTTCTCCAAGTGTGGTCTCAGACTAGCAGCTTCAGCATCTCCTGGGAACTTGTTAAAAATGAGAATATTCTCAGGCCGACCTAATCAGAAACTCTGGATTGGGCCAGAAATCTGTATTTTACCAAGTCTGCACACCAAAGTCTGAGAAACACTGTTATAAACAATACTCAATTCTTAATTTTTTCTGATTTTTTTTTTTAAAATTAATGTATAGTTGACAAATAAAAATTGTATCAGGTATGGCATACACCATGACATTTCAATACATACACATTGTGAAATGGTTAAATCAAGCTATTACGTCCATCACTCAATTCTTATTAATATTGAAATTATAGTTATGTTGCATCAATGGTTTATTGAATTAGGGGAATTAGGGCGCTTATTGATCTACACAAAGACACATCAATGAGAAACAACAGCAACACCAATTGCCTCTTGAAGGCTTGCTGTATGCTAAGCACTGGGCTAAAAACTGTACGTAGGGTGTCCCAAACACTCAGTGACGTGGCCACCATCATCATCATCTCTGTTTTGTGGATACTTAGCAAGTGCTGGGGTGGGGGTTTGAGCTCAGCTCTGCTGGACTCGAGAGCTCTCAACCAGCGTGCTGGATACTGAGAGCAATCGTTCGACATTTGTGCTGAACCCGACACAGGGCCGACTGCCAGGGCCTGCTGTGAAAAGCAGTGTCCCTTGCACGAGGTATTTGCAGAGCTCGCCTTAGGCCCAGCCAAACCTGTGCTTCTTTCCAGCTCTAGGGTTTTAATTCCAGCTGAATTTTTGTCTCAGACCCCACAGATGAATCGAAAGATAGCTCGGGCCCTGCTAACTCAACCGCCGACCTGTTGAAGCAAGGGGCAGGTGAGTGGTCACCTGAGACTGGATCCCTGCCCAGGCCTTTCTTTCGAAACCTCTCCCACCCTGACCCCTCCTGCAGGTGCGGGCTGGACGTCTCTCTCATACCCAAACGTCTCTGGGCAGATCACATTCTATGTGCAGGTGCCTTGGCCCAAGGCTGGCCTGAAATTCACCTGCTACCTTCTCCCTGAGGAAGGGACCTGGGGTCTTGTCCCCACCCACCTCAGCTGCCATGACTCCTCCGTGGGTTGATTTCTTCCAGCCTGCAATGTGCTCTTTGTTAACTCTGTGGACATGGAGTCCCTCACTGGGCCCCAGGCCATCTCCAAAGCCACATCGGAGACATTGGCTGCTGATCCTACACCAGCTGCCACCATCGTTCACTTCAAGGTCTCTGCCCAGGGAATCACTCTGACTGACAACCAGAGAAAGTAAGACTCCTCTCCCTGTGTCTGTGTTGAAGTCTCCTTCATGTGACCCACTCACCCACCCATCTACCCATGGATCCATCCCTCGCACCCGTTTACTCACCTATCCACCCATCCGTCTATCTTACATCCATCTTCCACCTACCTGGCTACTCCTCCATCCATCCATCCATCCATCCACTTGCTCACCCTCTCACCAGTTGATCCATCCATCCCTGCATCCATTCACCCCCTCATCTATTCTCCCCACCCATTTGTCCATCCATCTGTGTCTCCCCCCGTGTATCCATCCACCCACCCATCCACCCTTCTACCAGGATCCGCCTGCGTCGTCTGTACAGCTGTAAACACAGCTAAGACTAAGCCGCTGCTTCCTCGGAGCAGAGCCTTCCTCTTGGACTCTCTCCTAACAGTGTCCCCAGCCCCTTTCCTTCCTCCAGGGCCCCTTCCCCCATTTCTCATTCCTCAGTGCTAGTTTCTTCCTTCCTTTCCCAGCCTCAAGCATTTGGGACATGTCCCTGTGGCACATCTGTCTGTGTCTGTCCCCAGTGAGCAGCTCAGGCCGTCTTACATAAGTGAGAGGCTGGGTGACCCATGACAGCCACAGGTGGTAGAGGGGTGGCCTGAGCTGCCGGGGAGGGAGGGGAGAAGCAGTCACTTGGGTGCTCATTCTCTGTTTCTCTGATGTTTGTGCTGCAGGCTCTTCTTCAGACGACACTACCCCCTCAACACTGTCACCTTCTGTGACCTGGATCCACAGGAAAGAAAGTAAGTCTCTTGCAGACACCTGGCCTCCCACCCGGCTCTGTAACACTGAAGTCTGTGTGTGCATGCGTGTGGGTGCGTGCACGTGCATTCCTGGTTCAGCTGGAAGAGCTGCCAGTGTGAGGAGTTGTGTGGGGCGTCTTTTGAGTAGTCCCACCTCAAATGTGGAGACCCTCGTGGGGACTCAGTGCCCACTTCCGCCCCCTCCGCCGCTCTCCGACCCTGAATCTGCTTTGCGCTACGTTGGGGAGGGCACCTGGGAGGCCGCAGCGTTCTCTCCGCCTTGAACGCCCCCCTTGAACGCCCCGCATGCCTGGGAATGGGGCACTTCTGCCTCCCGCAGGTCAGGCGTGGGCGGGCTGGGCTCCGGGGGAAGGGATCGCGATTTACCTGTGATTTACTCTGCGCTGTCCTCTCCACAGGTGGATGAAAACAGAGGGAGGCGCCCCTGCTAAGTAAGTGTGGCTTCTTTACCGGACCCGGCGGGCCTTTGTGTGTACAGGGGAGCAGGGGGCAGGTTTAGGATCCAGGGCCGGTGGGCAGGGGGATGGCAGAGAGGACCTTTGTGTCAAGGTCACTCAGTTTTGGAGAAAAGCTTGACAAGGCAGCCAGGCCTTTGGCCACCTTCTCCTGGGAGCAGAACCAGCAGGGATCCTGGGAACTGAATAGAAAACTAAGTTTTGTGAGAGGTGGTGACTGTGGGGAATGGGGTGTTTAAATGATCTTTTCTGCCCAAATCCTTGCTGCTTTTATTTCTGTTTTTGCTTTCTTGGTGGGCTTCTGTGCTTCTCGTGGCTGGGCTAGACCTCCTCATCAGAATGCGGGCGCCCGTTTCTGAGTTCTGGGGATGGCCCTGGGGCCTGTGGGTGGGTTGTTTCATCCATTCGGCATATCCCAGGTATATCTGAGGAGCTCAGAGCTGCCCGGGACCCCGACTCCACCCTCGGGAGTCCCACTGGCATGGCAGATAAGACAAGCGTATAAACAGCACTAAGATGTTTCTGTGGTTTTCAAACTGTGTTGCAAGGAACCCTAGGACCCTAGGGTTGCAACTGCTCGGAAGGGAGGGAAAACCCTACTACTACTATCAGTAAGAACCAGGATTTTCTCAATATCACAAACCCCAAACCAAATACCGGAATAACCCGGGGTCTGAAGCTGACATGAGGCTGTCACTGTGATTTGTAATTCACATTTCACTTCCTTGGGCTCATCCCAACAGCCCCATTTTCCTCACTGATTTACTTTATGGTGGGTAAATATTGTGCTTTCGAATTGATACATTTGTAGCCATAAAATACTTCTTTCACCTTTATATATTTGGACTTCATACAAGATTATTTTGGAAAAAGAAAACTTTCACTGTTATTTTAAAAAACGAAGCATTGCTGGATGAGACATGGCAGGAAGTGTAGCTCCCCTCTGGGCGCTGATGCAGGAGCCCACGTCCGGCAGGGAGAAGGTGGGAGAGGTTTGGGGAAAGAACAGGTATTTTTAAATGGATCTTAAAAGACAGGTACGATTTGGACAGGTCAAAATGAGTGTGGAAGGAGGACAGAGACTGTTTCGGGGGGCGGGGCTCACAGCAAGCCCCCTGCAGGCAGGAGCGTGTCTGGCTCATGGGAGGCTGATAAATATTTGTGGAATGAAGAAATGAGGGAACAGAGACTGCGCAGGGGAGAGTCAGGAAGCGGCTGCAGGGAGGCCTCCTTAGAATGCATGGGACGGACTAGCAGTCTGTCGCATGATCAACCGTGGGGATTTCAGGGGGGCCACATGGGATGGAGCGGGGTCCAGTTAAGGGGTCCAGTCCCGGCATCTCCTTGTGTCTGTGCCGGCCAAGCGGGCGGCCAGAACTTCGTGTTTGAAGGTGCTCGGGCTCCTGCCTCCGTGAGGGGCAGAGGTGTCAGGAACAGAAGGGAGCTGGGCCCCAGGCCTGGAAATACCTCTTTTTTTACCTTCAGGAGCTGCTTTTGGGCTGAGCTTCCTGCCAAGGGGGCTTAGATGGGTGGGGCAGAAGCTGCACGGACAGGCTGAGGGGACAGAGGCCTTGAGCGTGGCAGGTGAGGGACTAGGGTGGGGCGAGGGAGGGATAAGCTCTCAGGCCTGCTCCCTGGCCTTGGCGGCTGAGCTTTCTTGCCTGGATCCACCCGAGGCGGATGACAGCGTTGGGCGACTGTTGGGTCAGGTCCTGAGAGCCTTGGAGCTGCCGAGGAGATAAACAGAAGGGAGAGCAGGTGTGTTCAGGGCCAGCGTGGCAGACGCGTCTCCATCCTGGCAGACACCAGCAGCTGGGGGGTGCTCCTCCCCGCTGGGGGCTGGGAGGTGCCCCTCGCTCCTCCCGACCGCCCCTGGCAGCACAGGCCTGAGCCAGCCCAGGAAAGGAGGTGCTGGGGGCTGCTCGCTGGACCCTGCTTCCCCACACCCAGGCGTTACCCCAGGCCTTTGGTCCTGTGTTCCAGGCCCTGAAACAAAGCTGTGAGAGCAGAGCTATAGGACATGCAGGGTGGTGTGTGTGTGTGTGTGCGACATGTATAGTGTGCACATGTGTGTGGGATGTGTGTGTATGTGGTGGGTATATATGTGTAGCATGTGTGTATGTATATATGGTGCATATGTTGTATATGTATGTGTGTGGTGTATGTGCATGGCATGGTATGTGTTATATGTGTGGTATGTATGTGCATGTGCTATGTGTGGTGTGTATATGTGTGATATGTGTGTATGTGGTATGTATGTATCATATGTGTGTGGTATGTGTGTGGTGTGTGTATGTGTGTGGTATGTGTGTGGTGTGTGTATGTGTTGTGTATGTGTGTATATGTGTATGTGTATGCTGTCGTGTGTGTGGTGTGTGTATATGCGTATTGTATGGGGTGTGTGTTGTGTGTGTGTGTGTTGTGTGTGTGAGTGTATGTGTGTGTGCTATATGTATGTGTATGTGTGTGGGGTGTGTGTTATGTATGCGTGTGGTGTGTGCGTGTGTTGTGTATGCGTGTGGGGTGTGTGTGCGTGCAAAAAGACACACACAGCAGCCGGCAGAACCCAACCTTGCTAATTGTAGCTGCCGTGGTCCGGTCCTAGGGAGAGGGGTTTCCATCGGAATCTCCAGCTGTCCTGATTTCCCCATCTCACTCTAATTAGCAACACGCCGGCTGGGAGGGGACCTGGGCTCACATTCTGTTCTCTGCCCTCGTATTTTTAACTCTGTTTTGCAGAGGGAATGCTAGGTCACTCTAGCTGCGGTGCGGGTGGGGGACGAGTGTGGGGGACGGGTGTGGGGGACGGGTGTGGGGTCCACCTCCCTTCCTACTCTCTGGGATTCCAAGCCTCTTGAGCACAGGAAAAATAAGTGCATGTGTGTTGAGGGGGTGATCTGCTTGTCCTTCTGTGTCCCTCTGACCTTGTGGTGTCTGAGGAGGCCAAGCCCTTTGCAGGCAGATGGCATTCTCTTCTTTCGCTTGTGTGCTGTGTGGGGGAACAGTCAGTACGGGTGGGGCTGGGGTGGGCAGGAGAGAAGCCCGTCTAGGAATGTTCCCATTTTATTCTGGTCTCCTCCCCATCCCTCACTGTCCAGTCCCGTCACTCACATCCAGCTCCCCTCCCACCCCTCAGAGTGGGACTCTGTGGTCAGTGGGTGGAGAGAGGAGTCTCTCGTGGGCCTCCCCCGTCCCTGCTGCTCGGCAGGCAGGAGGGATGGGCTGGCCGAGCCCTCTCGCTCACCTGGGCTGCTCTTGCCCCCCTCACGCCGCCCCTCCCGCCCCCACAGGCTCTTTGGCTTCGTGGCCCGGAAGCAGGGCAGCACCACGGACAACGCCTGCCACCTCTTCGCGGAGCTTGACCCCAACCAGCCAGCCTCTGCCATTGTCAACTTCGTCTCCAAGGTCATGCTGAGTGCTGGCCAGAAGAGATGAGCCCACCCCTTGCCCTGGGCCAGTGCAGTGGGGACGGGGCCCATGGGGAGGGGACCCAGGAATCCTGACCACCCTTGAATCCAGAAGGAGGACTTTGGGCCAAGTTTGGAGAAGGAGAGAAGAAAGTGCAACGTGGGGAGAGGGAAGTGAATTGCAGAGGGGAGGGGGGGAGAGAGGGAGACAGAAAGAGGAAGATGGCGGAGAAGAACTCAGATTCCCCTGGGTGATGGAAACTGCAAAAACCCAAAGCCTCCAAAATTAACCAGGTCCCCCAAACTCCCCCTTCCCCCCTCCCAGAGGAGAAGAAACAAGCCTCCTTGGGGATCCATATTTTTAGGGGAATGGAAAAGCCCCATCTTCCTAACCCAACTGCTTTGCAAGGAGAAATCAAGCTTTTTCTGGCCACCTGTAGGGTAGGTTGTCAAACCAAACAGAACCAGTGTGGGACATCAAGTGGTGGAACTTTCTCTTTTCAAAGTATCTCAGACCCAAGGCACCTCAGGTCTCTTTGCTGTGCCTCTGATGTATTGCTGTGTGGGTGTGTGTGTCTGCACCCACACCTCACGTGTTGATTCGTACTTGCCTCTGTCGGCTAGATTTATAAACAGCTGTCCTCGTCTGTGTCCCATGTGTTTGCAGACACAATGTCCAAAGAAGGTTAGGGTTGGGGGCGACAGGGCAGCAGGGAGGGACAGAAACCCTCTTTTGCAGGAGTACCCAAGCTGTGGGTGACAGAGGCTCTCTCTCCTGGTCCCTGCACCTGCACTCTCGTGGCCCCTGGTACCACCGGCCTTTCTCCTCTACAAAGACCCCAGCAGGAGTGGGGGTGGCCACCCCTGCAGCTTACCCTGTTCTGCCTTAACTGAGAGGCGGGAGCTTTGGTTTGAGGATGTGGAGATACGTGTGTCTGTGGCCTCGGGAAAGAGCTCTGCCAGGAAGGGCAGCTGCTGAGCTCGGGGCCTCTGCCCTGAGGTGTGTAGCCCAGCAGCAAGGAAGGCAGGTCACCCCGGTCGGTGGCCTGGACTCTGCCTTAGCTCCCACCTCTCAGCCCGTTCTTGGGTTTCATGCCCCAGAACCAGCCTTATCTCAGACTTGCTTATCTGCATGATGCCTTTTTGGGGGCTGGAGAGCGAGCCTTCCTGCTCTGCCCTGCCCTATTCTGTCTGTCCTACAGGGTCTCCATGTTGGGGTTCATCCTGGGAACCTGTTTCCCGCTCAGCAAGGCCCAGGGGAGGAGCCTGTAGTCCTTTTCCTCCCCTCGGTACATGTTCTGCGGTCTGACTTTTGCAGGTCCCTTTCTGGCTGGGCTGCCCAGGGTGACATCAGAGAGGTCCTGGGGCTGCTACCTGTGTGCCACATGGCCTACCTACAATGCCAAAGCCTCACTGTTCCCCATGCTGCCTTGGTTTCCCCAGCTGAGTCACGCTGCCCATGTAGCAGTGGGGCAGAAGACTTGCATTTAGGCCAAAGGGCCTTGGGCCCATTTGGACAGTTGGGAAAAACCCTGACCACCACCCAAAGACATTAAGCCAGAATGGAAAATTCACCAGGACTCCATTCTTAAGCCTAGAGGGGTTCCCTAGAGAGAGGCATTGTACTGATATATAAATATATATAATATATACATGAGACATACTGACAGAATCTGTAAGCTAATAAAATATAAGAAAAGGTAAAAAAAATAATAGGTAAATTGACAAGAAGTATTTATTGTTTTCCCATATTGCTTTACTGCCTTCCTTGGGCATAAACCGATTCTCATTCCTTTTTATATGTCTAAGGAAAGCCTGAAACGTAGGCAGCCTCTATCCTTGGAGCAGCCGGGGGTCTCCTGGCCCTGGCCCTGGCCTTCCCTAGACTTTGTCAGGGCTCAGTGCTGGGGGGCTGCTCATGTTCCACCTGTTTGGCCCCCTTATTTTCTGGCAGACCAGAGGCCTGGCGGTCAGCTCCCAGGACGTGAGTGTGTGAGCGTGTGGGACGTGACTATGTGTGACACACAGGGCTGTGTGTGCATCTTTTGTACTTTTCCTCCTCCAAGGAGCCGGATCAGTGTGGACATTCTGTTTCAGGGAGTTGGAAACGACAGTGGGGAGAAGGCAGCAGGGAGCAGGGGCTGAGGCCCCACCGGCTGCCGCTTCTCCAAGAGTGAAATCTTGTGCTTGGTGACCGAGGTCCCTCCAAAGTGCTCTTCCTTCTGAGATATTCAAGCCCCAAACCTGGATTTCCCCTTCTCCTCGTTCCCCGGCTAACCCCAGTTCTCTTCCAAGATGGAAGGAGATATGCTATCCCTTCCTTTGTAAATATCTTCATGCCCCCACTGGACAGCCCAGGAGCCGCCTCCTGGGTGGGACGTTCTCTCCACACTTGTGGCTGGATGGGGCGTCCTACCCTTCGGTAGCCAGACTCAGCCCGGGACTGAGTCTGGGATCAACCTTCACACGCATGACATCCCGCCACCGCCCACCACAGCCCACCTCGCAGGCATGGCGGCCCCTCCACGCCAGGCCTGAGCCGTGTGTGACCCTGCAGGAGGACCCGGGTCGATGCTGGAAACCTGGTAACTCACTCCCAGCATCCCTCTGGAAGGAGCCGGTTTCTGAGAGTTTGGCCATGCCAGGAGAATGATGGGGAAGTGTCCCCAGTCTCCACGGTGGCCCCACCTTTGGGCCCCACACCAGAGCCCTCCTGTGTCTCACAGGTAGGCGTGCACCCATGCACACACCTACGCACACACACCACTCAGCTCTGCAGTATATTCTTGCCAAAGATTTCCTTTAAAAGAAAGCACTTTTACTAATTATTGTTATTATTTTATAAATGTTTATCCTCTTTGTTCCTCTCCCTCCCTCAACCTATTTTGCTGTTGTTTATTGTTGAATCTGTTTGTCAGCCAGGAGAGTGCTGTCTGGTCTTGAGTCTGGCCTGGGGTGGGGAGAAGCTGGCAGGAAAGAGCGGGAGAGGCGTGGCCATCCCGAGATGCAGTGGTGCAGACCCCACAGGCTCTGGCCCTGGCCCCAGGCCCTCGCTGCCTCTAGCTGTCCAGCCAGGTGTCTGTGGCAGGCCTGGGGCCTCGCCCCAGCTGGCTCTTATAGGGTCTGGAGGCAAAAGGGCAGGGAAGGGACATCTCTGATTCAGCTAGAAGAAGGGCCCAGTGAACTCCATGTGGCTCTTTCCAGGGGAAGAAAGAGGGAAAAATTGGACATGGGAACAATGGAGAGATTTCCCCCCGCCCCCCCCCCCCCCCCCACATCACGGTGTCCTGGGTCCTTTATTTCGCCAGGTGTTCAAGGGAGAGACACATCACATCCTAGGTTTGGGAAGGGCCTTTGACCCATCTCCTCTGAGCCTCTCTCCAGCAGCTCTGAAAAAGCCCGTGGATTCCTTCTCCCCTGGTTTTCGAGGAATCCCTGGTTGTGTCAGAGACTGGCCAGGATAGGGGTGGTATCATCTGGTGGCTTATGACAGCAAGGGGGGCAGCCCGCTGCACACGTGTGATCCTGCTATAAGGGCTCTCAGGCAGATGGGGAGTAGGGGATTCTTTTGCCTCGTGCTGATGGGCCTGCGCAGAGATGGGGCAGGCTCTCATGCTGCCCTGGGGTGCAGAGGGGTCGGTGTGTGTGACAGCATCTGTCCTCTCTCCGACACTTGTCCACCACCCCTGCCTCCTGGGTCCTCTCCCCCTTCCCAGTTTGTTCCCAGCTTCCGAACCTAGAGTTCAAGTGGGCCAGTGCCCCAGCCAAGGAGCAGCCCACCCCTACCACCACACTCAGGGTCCTTGAGGAGGTTGGGGGCCAGGGTCCCAGACCCACCTTTTCACCCAGGTCCGGGCCCTAGAATCCTGAGACTCACGTTTCCTTGGCCAGTGGTAACATAGGACGTGCGTGTGTGGGTGTGCAAGTGTGGATGTACGCGTGTGCGTAGTATTTTTCACTCGTCTCTTTAGGGAACTTGGGGGTGGGGGCTGGAGGTGGTGGGCAGTGGGCGTCAAGTCCAATATCACCCAGCAGCAAGGGGAATCAGGAGGTGAGGCCTGCAGGGCCACTGGTTGGTGCAGTCTCAGTGTTGGGGGGGATCGGGCCACAGGACTCAGGCACATCTGGTCCTTCTTGACTCCTCTGTCCTCCAGTGTCCAAAATGTTGGAGGACCTCTGTCTATATCCACACCTGGGCTCTTCCCAACAGCGAAGGTATTGTAAAGGGATGTCTCAAGTTTGTTTTCTAATCAGTGTTAAGCCATTTGAAACTCTCCTGTGTGTCCGTGTTTGGTGTGTGCGTGTGAACGAAAGAGCACGTCAGTGCATGCATGCTGTGTGTCCCCGTCTCTCTCCTCCCTTCTGACCTGTCATTCAAAATAAATGCAAGGAATTCCTTACACCACCCTCCCTGCCTCCCAGGCCCTCTGCAGGAAAAACAGAATAACCCAGCATCCTCCCCGTGGCCTGGCTGTGTATTTATATAGATGGAAATATACTTTATATTTTGTATCATCCTGCCTATAACCTCCACCACCTTGTATAAACCCTGGTGTATGCTACTTGTCCTGGACATGAATGTATTGTACACTGATGCTGTCCCCTCCTGTACAGCTGCTTTGTTTCTTTGCGATCCATTGTATGGCTTTATAAATGATAAAGTTAAAGAAAAATCTGTGCTGCTATCTAGCTGTGTTGTTTGGACATGGGTATGCCACGTCTCTGGTGGGCAGAAAGGGGCCTCTTCCAGGCACCGGTGGGCTTCAGTGATGCTTCTGGTGGGCAACTCACCCCAAATCCTCCCAATGGCTTCCCCACCAGCCAAGTCTTAATAGAAGCAGGAATTTGTGCCCATCGCTTGGTTCTGAGTTGGCTTAATTCTCAGGCAAGCTGTCCCCAAGAGGTGGTGCCACCGGATGCCCCAGGCTTTCGTGCCACCAGCTCGGCAGCTCCAATAGAAGAGGGCTCTTTTCTCCTGATGTTTTCAGCAAAAACCTGGGGCAAATCTCATGGGCTCTGCTAGGCCCTGCTCGGCTCATATCATTAACTTGGAACCAATCACTCTATCCAGATCTGGGTTACACCACTGCCTCTGGAGCCTTCTGAGACCACAGGGACTGAGAATGGGGAGTGTTGGTCCCTGAGGAGGAGAGGTTTATCAGAAGAAGGGGGACAGAGGCTGTCGGGCAGAATCTACAGGTGCCCGTCAGGTGGTACGTGTGTAGCTCGCTCATACACCAGGCCCAGTGGTCCTGGGTGAATTCTTTGGAATTCGGAAAGTTTGGGTGTGGTATGCCTAGCACAGCTCAGGGGTTTCTGGGAGACACAAAAATACACAAAGAACATGGCTCCGGTTCTCCAGTGTGGCCGGGCAGAGGCTCAGATCAGCTGATGCAAACAGGTGTGGGCTGAGCGCCCCTCAGTGGCCAGCACGGCCCTTGTACTGGGGGCAGCTTCTCACACGGTTGGGTCTCAGGACTTCCTTATGCTCTTAGGAATTATTCAGGACCCCAAAGAGCATTTGTTTAAGTGAGCTAAGTCTTTCGATCTTTACCATAGTGTAAATATACATTAAAACTGAGAACATTTAAAACATACTTATTAATTCACTTCCGTGAAAATGAATTCACTACCTGTTAACATAAATAGCATTTTTACGAAAAATAATGACATTTTCCTGAAACAAAAAGGATTGGGTGAGAAGGGTGACATTGCTTTGCATTTTTAAAAGGCTTTTCATGTTCTGCTTAACAGAAGACAGCTGGACCCTCCTCTCTGCTTCTGCAGCCGGTCTGCTGTGAGGTCACACATCACGGGCTGGTGGAGAACACTGTACATTTGTGAGAAAATGAGTGGAAAAGACAAATAATGGCTTAATATTATTAAGAAAATAGTTTTGATCTCACAGAACCCCTAAGGGGTCTCAGGAACCCCCAGGGGCCCCAGACCATACTTTGGAACCTGCTGCTGTCAGGGACACAGGACACGGGAACCTCAGCCCCTGCCTGTGGTGGGGACTTGACATGGGTCGCATCCTGCTCTCTGAGGGCATTGTCATGCTCAGTCTTCCCAACAGACCCATGAGGTAGGTATTGTTACACACAAGGGACACGTCAGGAAACCAAGGCTCTGAGAGGTCACGTAGCTTCTAACTGGCAAAGCTATTAGTAGTACTCAGTGTCGTCACTGCCGGTGACGGCTGGCACCCAGACAACACTTGCTAAGTGCTGGAGTCTGTGCTAAGCACTGAGGTGTGTTTTCTCATGCGCATGCACCTGGGAGAGAGGGTTATCCTTGTCCTCATTTTGCAGGGGAAGGAACTGAGGTGCAAACGTTAAGACACTCACTCAGAACCACAAAGCTGGGGTGGGTGGGAGATCCAGGCTATGAACCCAGGCGCGCTGACTTCCCAACCCTTGCTAGCTCACACCTCTCTCTCTGCTCTTGGGGCCAACTTTCGAGGGGACACACAGACCCTGGTGGGCGATGGGCAGGTGGGAGAACAAACGAACATGAACGGTCAGATAGGTGGTCGGGGTGGGCCGTCGGGCTGGCTTCCCAGGGAGTGGACCAGGGCGCCTGGGTGTGTAATGGAAGACAGAAGGTCATCCTCCAATGCCACGCAGCTGTGGAGGGATGCGGGTGACCCGGGGCTGGGCCTGGCTCAGGGGAGGAGCATCAGATGAGAGAGGTAGTCCAGGGCCTGTGAGCTGAGCTGACACAACCTGCCTTTGAGGGAACTCAACAGCGAGGTGGGGCTGGCTGTGCTCCCGGTTCCCCGACTGGGAGGACATGGACTGGGGCTGCAGGAGGAGGCTCCGGGTGAGGGAAGGCAGATCTCCTGACACCTCATTACACAGACGACCCAAAGGACCATTGTGTTTTCTACACGAAGTGTGGCCCATGCACGGTCTGCGGCGGCATCACCTGGTACGTGTTAGAAGGGCAGGACCTCTGACCCACCCAGGCCTGCAGAGTGACCTGCGTGTTGACCAGATCCCCAGAAATCTGTGTAAGCCACTTGGGTGTGTGTGTCTAGAAGGCACGGCTGAGATGCTCAGCCCAGCATCTCCTCAGCACCACCTGAAACGTGAGGAGCGGGAGCTCTCGTCTGGGTGTCCGCGGGAGGTGGGTGCCTTGCTGACGAGATGCTGGACTCTCTGCTGCCTGGGGCTGGCCATGGCTAGGCAGGGGCAAGTCCTGGCCCCAGTGAGCAGAAACTCTGGTTGTACCAGCAGTGCAGGGTGTGAATAGAGTCCGTTCTGGGAAGAGGCAGGGATGACAGCCAAGGGAGGGCAGGAGGGGCAGAGGGACGGTGCTGGGGGAGAGTGGGCCAGGAGTCTCTCACTTGTCCTCAAACTCGGCTGAAAAGTACGGAAGCCTGGGCCCTACCCCGGAGATTCTGAGTGAATCAGTCTGGGGTCCAGCCCGGATGCTGGGATGTTTTTTATCACTCCCAGGTGATTCTGTGCACAGTCAGGGCCAAGGACCACTGTGGGAAACTGCAGGTTGGATTCTGCCATGGCAGGCATGTGTGGGCAGGCCATGGGTGTGCACTGGACAGGGTGCCATGCTGAGAAGGTGGGGAAGAAGGTGGAGATGGGAGAAGTCCCCTCCGGACTGGCTTGGACCCCCGCCTCTCCTTCTGGGGGTGGGAGAATGCTGTCCCCTCCCCTCATGAGTGGAGCCTCCCGGTATTTTAATAAATTCCAGGCCTGGAAGGGACCTCAAATGTCCCTCTTCCTGCATCCTGGGGGCGGGGCTCTCTGAGAAAGGAGGGGAGTGGCAGACTCTCCCGGGACTCACCCCAGAGGGCATGAAGATGCTGGGTGGGAGGGGTGGGACAGAAGGCCTGGAAGACGTTGTAAAGGCTGGCGCTTTACCCCAGGGGCTCTGCACTATCTCCTCGTGGGTGCTGAAATCAAGTTCTGCTTTCCTCTTAAGCAACTGGATTTTCTGGGATGTTCCCTGTTAGTTAGTGCTTAGCAGTTCACATGCAGTTCAGAATACGGAGAGGATACAGCTCATTCTAAAAGCACTGACAGTAGGTGTGGGACCAGAGACGCAGGTCTGTGCACGTGTGCACCCACACATGCCCAGGTGCACATACACACAGACACACAGATGCACACACACAGACACAGGAGACCTGGCCCCTTGGGCTGTGCTGCGTCTCCATGTAGGCACCTCCTGTCCTACCTCCTTCCAGCCAAGCATCCTGGTGTCCAGCCATCTAACTGGATACCCAACTGACTGATGGGTTCGTTTCAGGGCTTAGGGGGCCATCGACGGGGCAGGGAAGTTGTCTCACAGTGAGCGACCCCCTACAACACAGGAAGAGTGGCAGGATCAAAGGAGGGGAAGCTCTGCGGATCAGACCAGCCGAGGGCCTGGTGTGCACTGGACGTGGGATGTGGGCGAGCTGGAGTGTGGTGGGAAAGGGTCGGAGCCCCGGAGCACTCGAAGTACCTGAGAGCTCTGCTTGCAGAAGACGAGGCCCATGGAGGACAGGGTGCCAGCCTCCGGTGTTTGACGGCCTCTGGGGGCGTCAGCATCCTCTGGGCTCCAAATGTAACAGGTGAGAGCTGCAGGGAGGCCAGAGGCGGGAGGAGCTGCTTGGAACGGAGAGGGGTGCTTTGAGACGGGTGAGCTCCTGTCCCGGGAGGTGTTGCAGCTGGAGGCTGCAAAAGGCCCTTTCCAGGCTCCGTCCTGGTTTGGCTGCAGGCACATGCTAGCAGAGCCTCCTCGTCCGTCTTGAGCTGAGAGTGCAGATGTGGCTGGGCCCTGAGACCTGTAGAAGAGTCCCTTTGGAGTATGACCTTCCTTGAAAGGCACTGGCTTCCGAAGCAGGCATTGCTGGGTCTGGTTCTGGCTTTGCTGGGACCTCAAGAATGTTTTTCCCTCTTTGGGCCCCAGTTTCCTCGTCTGTAAAATGGGATAACACCTACCCCGAGGGCTGGCACTAGGACGGAGACCCCATGGCCCCTAGCATGGCATGGCGCTCGGCTGCCGGCTGGCCCTGCAGGCCTTTAGGAAATCTGCACTTCCTTTCCGTTTCTGGTGCCTCTGGCCTCCTCCACGCCATTTCCTTAGGCCTCTTGGGAAACTTGGCAGCAGAAAGGAGTTGGAGCAGAAAGCCTCCTGAACGATATCGATCTGGCCGGCTCTGGACTCCAGACCACAGCGCTTGGGGATGGTGGTGCAGCCGCCTCCACGGCTCCAGCTTTCATGGGGTTTGAAAGATCATCTTTGGCCATCAAGACAGGATGTCCGGGTTCTGGGCCCCTCCTCTCAGCCTCTGCTCCTTTCCCTGACTCCCAGACGGGTCCTGGGAACCCTCCATTCCGGGGAAACCAAGGGGTGCCCTTAGGGCCACCAGCTCTCTCCCAACCCCAGTCCTCCCTCAGCCCATATCCTGCATTTGTGGAATCTGACCTGGCCACACTGTCACCCCTCCCTCAGGGGACGCAGGCTGGTTTGGGATATCAGGGGCAGGGGGTGCATGGGGCAGGGGTAGGAGACCACCAGGGAAGGACGGAGAGAACTTCAGAGCCACGGAGCTTTAGAGCTGTGGAGACCACAGGCTTACCCTGGGGTAAATCAATCAATCAATTAATCAATTGCACACATATGTTCGGGCACCTATTGTGTACAGGCACTGTGCTTGGCACTGAGCAACATGGGCATGTTTGTTTCTCTTATGGTGCTTTGGGTCTAATGGGAGTGGGGAGAACATATAAAGAACCAACAGATATATAATCACGCTGTGAGAAGTGCGCTGGAGGAAAGGTATTTCTGCAGCGAGAGTATGGAAATGGATTCGGGTGGTCTAGGCAGAGAAGAGAAGGTGTCCCTTAGAAAGTCACACACTGGAATGTTAGGGTCCAAAGCAGGAACAGGAGTTGATTGGGCAAAGAGGGGAGAACGGGTGTTTCAGGCAGAGGGAACAGCACATTAGCACATGCAAGGCCCAGGGCAGGAGGTCTTGGCATGTCTGAACCCCCCAGATATCCCCTTGGCAGCACGTTTTACAGTTGTAATTTGACATTCATTTAACGGCAAGACAGAATACTGGTTAAATGCACAGGCTGTGGTGTCAGACCACCTGGGTTCAAGGTCTTACTCCATCCCCATTAGCTGTGTGACCTTGGGAAAGTTTCTTGGCCTTGCTGTGCTTCTGTTTCCACATCTGTAAATGTGGGATGATAACAGTAGTACCTAACTCAGAGGGTTGTAGGAGCGGAGAACTTATACCTGTAAAAGCAGATTGGAACAGCATCTGGTAGATAGTAAGTGCTCAATAAATGTTAGCTATGCTTATTATTTATTTATTGAACTTCTTTTTCTTTCTCCCTCACTAGACCTTAAAGGTCCCAAGAGTACGTAGCCAGGTCGGCCTGTGATGCCTCAGCACAGGGTCTGGCTGTGGCAGGCCCTCTTTCCATGTTTGTGGAGGAGGAGAGGTGACTTCAGGGTCAGTTTGGCCAAAGAGGGCCAGGGGGAGGCTGGGGAGGGTTGGGCTATGGAGGGTGGATGGGTTAGGCAGGGCTTGGTCACAAGAAGTGATTGGTGTTTGTAGTAAGAGAGTGGAAATGTTTGAAGCTTCTGCATCAAGAGGGATGTGGGATCAGGTTGGCATTTTGCAAAGACTGGGCTGTTGGTTTCAACATCTGTTAAATCCCAACTATATGTCAGATGTTGTATTAGGTGTTTTATTAAATGTTATCTCATTCATTTAATAAAATGATCCTAGGAAATAGGTACACAGCTAAGGAAACTAAAGCTTAGAAAGATTAAATAGTTTTCCCAAGACTTCATAGCTGGAAAGTGCTACAGAAATGGACTGAAGATCTCTTTAGCTCTGCATCAGTTCAGCTTCTATAACAGAGATTTCAAATTACCAAACACTTAAATGTGAAAGTTTATTTCTCTCTCAAGTAAAGGCTCTCACTTATATCACAGCTTTCCCGATGAAGTTGTTCAGGGACCCATGGTCCTTCAGTTTTGTTGCTTTGCCATCCTCAATATGTGGTCCATTATGGTTGCTCAGCTCTGGCCATCACAACTGCATTCCAGTCAGAAGAAAGCAGGAAAAGAGGAAGGAAAGGGCATGCCCTTCTTTTTTAGGATATGGAACATTGTTTATATTGTACACATCATTTATGCTCAGATTACAATGGCCAAAACTGTCACATGGCCTCAACTAGCTGCGGGGAAACATCACTTTTGTGCTACGCAGGCATGAGTGCAGCCATACTTCTGCGGACTTATTACTAAAGGAGAAGAGGAGGGTGGGTATTGGGAAAAACTGGGAATTTCTGATTCACACTCCAACACGTGTGAGAAAAAGAGCTCCTCTGTCCTTCCAGGGGCAGGAGGTGAGGGGCTATGTGGTGTTTCTTTCTGGGGCCACATTCAAAGGACGCTAAGGGGGTAGAACTGGAAATGCACAACCACTGCTTGGATAGTGGAGGGTGATGGGAGGAGAATCACTGAGAACCACTGTACATTAGTAACACACTGAGTTGAGAAATACTGATTTGGGCAGAAGGTGTCGTGCCTGGAGCTGAACAGTTGAGAGGAGTGGCTGTGGGAATTCCACGTAGGGGAAATGTCCACTTGGCAACTAGAAATGAAGGGTCCAGGCTGGAGGGAAAGATTTGGAAGTTATACTAGATAGCAGCTTGGGTAGCGGAACAGCTTAATTGTCCTCCTCTTTCATGGGAAGGGCCTGACATGTGGGATGGCCCCCAGGGGCCATGACTGTGTACTGGGATAACCTGACCACTTCCTCCAGTTACACAGCAGACTGGTCCAGGGATGAGTGCAGGACTCAAGTTGGGTCAGTCCAAGTGCCTCCCTGGACTGGGGAAAGGAGAACAGAAAGGGAATGGGGTTGGGATGGGTGTCTGCCTGGGCTTTGCAGGCAGAGAGGTGCCCACGTTTATGCATGGGCTCTGCCCGTGTGCTTACTCTCTGGGTCTGCAAGGTCAATCTGTCCATCCCCCTGTATCTCAGGCACAGAGCAGGAGGACTGGGGCTGCAAGGCAGAGCTTCCTGTGCTCCACGTGTGGCCCCAAAACTGCAGACAGGGCAGCTTAACTCATAGGGCCACACAGACCAGATGATGGACATCTCAGGGGGTGACCCCGGGAACAGAGGACTTGAGGGCCAGATGGGCTTGTCTCAACACCTTGGCACTACCCGAGCTCCAAGTATTAGATACAACTTAAAGTATCTTGCTAGCTCAGTGGAGAGGGTTATGTAATGTAGAAAATAAGTTGAGTCACAAAAAGATTGCTGTGCCTTTGCAGGCTGCAATTCATCCTGACATGGGGCACTGCAGAGAGAGGAGGGTTGTGGATGGAAACAGGAGATGCTGATGAGTAAGGGACGGAGGAGGAGAGACTCCGTGAAGAAGACAGAGATCTCGGAAAGGAAGGAGAAGCTAGAAGGAGTGCTGTCTTGGAAGATAAAGGGGGGATGTGAGGGAGAATTTCTAGAAGAAAACAGTACAGTAACCACTGTAGGATCCAGTTGAGTGATCCCTGGGAGAAGGTCCTTGAATTTGGCCATGAGGAGGTCATCCTTGTCCTTTCCTTTGGGAAAATAGCGACGGTAGCATGGAGAGGTGCAAGACAGAGGAAGTGGCTTAGCACAGGGACATACTCATAAAGTCTAACGATATTTGCAGAATTGGTGACTCCGTGATTGAATAGGAGGCAGAGAGACAGCAATTGTAGACAGCGCTTTCAAAGACCTTGATCCCCATCCACCCCACAGCTTCTGTTCCTGAGCTTTACTCTCGGCCTCGGTTGGTCACTTCGGCCTAGGGTTTCACCTGCACAGAAGTCGGGATGGGGAGGGCGGAGACCAGGAAGGAAGAGGATTTGTCCTGCAACGCTGAAGCCCCTTTGGGGCAGCCTTTCAGAAGAAGACGTCTGATACCTAACCTCGATCTTTCCTGCTGTGGTATCAGCAGGTGTCAGCTGGGGAAGGAGAAGTTGTTTCTGAATGACCGTCCTTCAGAGACTAAAAACAGCTGAACTCTATCCCAAGTGGAGATAAGAGGGGTGAAAATCAGGTGAGAGCAGCAGCCGAGGAGTAATTCAGAAGGGCAGCGTTAGCCTTTGTGAGCGCCCGGTGCTAGATTACAGCATCTTACCGCACTTCCTCTTCTCCGGTTCCTGCTCCAGGATCTCGCCCTCCCAGCCTCTAATAACCGCGATCCTGGATCGACATTTGGGAGACTGGGGCTGGGCCAGGTAAACAAGGCATGCTGGGAGCCACAGCGGACACCAGAGGGAGGGGTGGGCCCCCCTCCGGATAGATGTTTGGGACCTGCAGAAAGAGCCAGCTGGAGGTGGCTGAGTTAGATTTTCCATCCTAAGGGCTCCCCCTTGGGGTCCCCTCTCTCTCTCCTGTTTAGCTCCTCACCTCTCCCTGTGTGTGTCCCCTCTTCCCTTCCTATCCTGTCTCCTTGCTTCCCAGCTCATCTGTCTTTTCTGTCTCCCCAGCAAACCCCCAGTCCCTGCCCAGCCGAGGCGCAGCGGGCAGGGCTTTGGCGCCGCTGCTGACAGTGGTCCTCCACGGAGGATGGACGCCAGGGGACCCTCCCTTTCCAGGGACCTCTGAGAACAGGAGGGGCCTAAGCTTGGGGTGTGGCAGCTACGGGAGAGATTTGGAGTGTCCAGACGGGGCCGGATTCTGTGACCCCTTGGTTTTCTCTTCCACCCTATCAAGTCCAGCCGGGGGAGGGCTTCCCAGCGCGGTCACGGGCGTACAGCTCCCCCCAGTGGCCGACTGGGGAGCCGCGGCCGCGCGGTGCCCGCTCCCAGAAGAGGTCACAGTGGGCTGCAGCCTGAGCCAGCTTTCCAAGGGTCTCAGAGACATGATTAATTGAGAGCCGGAAGCTGAGGGCAGTTGGTCACTTAGAAGCCGGCTGTTTATTAAAAGCTCCAGGGGAGCAGTGAGGACAGAGATCCAGTGGCCTCTGTTCCCATCATCACTTTCCCCTCCCGGTGGATTGGAGCTGGCCCTGAGCTCTGCAATGACTAGGCCCGTGTGGGGGCCTGACTGAAGACCACTTCGGGGGGGCAGCAATGGCAGGAACCAGTGAGGCCTTGGCCCCTGGGTGTGGCTCCATGGAAGGGGCGATGGACATACTGGGGCTGGGCAAGATAATTCCCCTCTCAAAACCTCTGCATCCTCTTCTCTAACAGAGGCCTAGGGGACCGCCGCTGTCTCTGGGGTGTCTTCTCACAGCCCTGCATGGTCTACACCTGTGCGCTTGCTCCCTGGGTCTTTAAGGCCGAGCTGTCACCCCCCGCAGGTGGCCTGCTGCGCACCCTCTGCGTCCACCTGCAGACGAGCCACCTGTGGCAAACCATGCAGCGCTCGGTTCCACTGGACCTTTCAGATGCTCAGATGCCCTGGAAGTTCTACTCCACTCGCCCTTGTTCTTCCCCTCTATGTGCGCACATTTCTGTGCCAGCCCCGATGGAGACGGAAACGCTGCTCTCCCTCCTCGGGGCTCTGTCTCTGAGAACCTGGAATTCCCACCTCTTTTATTCCCCAGGCTTGGTTATTGGACTTCTCCCCTTGTCAAAGTCAACGGCCCCCACAGAGAGAGAATGAACATCAACCTTCTCTCAAGAACTCCCAGGCCTCTGATGTCACAAAACTGCCCCAAGTCTCTATGCAAGTCTTTATGAAGCTGAATCTGATTGAAAATAAAAATTAAAAAGTGAACAGGCCTCTTTTCCCTGAAAGGAGTGGTGGTGAATGCTTCTGCAGAGGCAGGATCAAGGCACTGATAAGCCAACTGGAAAACAAAGATAACAGAACACTCCCCTTTAACCTGCATGCGAAATGTGGAGGGGGATTAGCCAAGTGCATCCGACTGGGGCCTGAGTTTCACCTCTGCTACTTCCCTGTTCATGCGATCCTAGGACAAGTTCTTTGACCTCTCTGTACCTCAGTTTCCTTGTCTGTAAAATGCGACAGTAATAACTAGCTGACAAAGTTACGTGACTATCAGCGATTATGTGTGTAGAATGTCTAGCCCAGTGCTTGTATGAAATAGTGGGAGGGAAGTAACATTTACTGATTGTCTAGATGTGTCGGGTCCTGCAGGAGACGCACAGGATCTCATTTACAAACGACTCAGAAAGGTGGCCATTATCACCCCCATTTCACAGATAAGAAAACCAAGGCTCTGAGAAGGTAAGTGACAGTTCTGTTAATAAGTGCCTCATAAGGATTTGAACCCACGTCTATTTGCTTCTAAAGACATTAGGCTTATCCAGGAAGATGTAGTCAGGGTGGAGGCAGGAGTGTGCTGAGGGGAGGGTCCTGAGAAGGCAGAAGTCCTTGTGAGGTCAGAGAAGAGTGAGAAGGGGGATGGGGGTGGGAAGGACAGGCCTTAGAAAGAGGAGACTCGGGGCTCAGGAGGTCCTGGTGACCATCTCGTATCACTGCACCCTTTGCAGGTGAGGCAACAGATAGCCTTGGCTGGTCCAAAGATCCAGTGACACAGAATTCCAGAACAGTCACCAAGAGGCTGATAAGGCTGGACAAGGCCTCTGAGGTGTATCTGGGAGGGACCCAGGGCCTGGCCACGTGTTGCACAGGGAAGCAGGGCCTTAGAGGGCAGCAGGACACCTCAAAGGGAGGATGGTGGTGGTGGGCAGCTGAAGGCCAGTCAACGTGGGCCATTCCTGACCAGCCCAGAGCAGGACGAGCCCCAGGAAAGCACCCAGGAGCGCGCAGCTCACTCAACTCCGGAGGGCAGGGATGTTTCAGGCCCAGTAAGAGAGTTCAAGGCGGTGCAGGCAGGAGGGAAGGAGAACACGGAGAGGCAGCTCACGCCCCGGACGCCCAGCTGTGGCCACCAAAGCCAGTCACCTACGCGGCATCCCCGCCCTCCTCTGGAAGGGGGTGTGGGGAGTCAGCCTCCTTCCTGGGCTGCGCTGGCGCTGGCGGAAGGAGCAGGTTTTAAGCACGGAGGCTGCAGAGGCACTGGAAAGGGGACGCCGCCCCCTTGTGGCGCCCTGGCCGCGGTACTGCTATGAGAGGCGGGAAGACCGGAGGACGTGTCCATGCAGCCATAGCTGCTCAGGTCGATGAAACAAAACGCTTGCTAGTGTCTCTGATGAGCCAGGCTCCATTTTGTGACTCTTTCTCCATTAAGTACAACGATAATGTTAGCTGTAGGTGTTTTCTAGATGTTTTTTTTGTCAAGTTGAGGAAGTTCCCCTCTATTCCTATTTTTTGAGTTTTAATATTTATCGTAAGTAGGTGTGAATTTTGTCAATTTTTTTGTTCATTAATTGATATTATGTGATTTTTCTTCTTTAGCCTGTTAATACAGTAGCCTACATTGATTGATTTATAAATACTGAACCAGTCTTGTATCCCTGGAATAAACTCTACTTGGTTTGCTGTATAGTTTTTGAATATATTGCTGAATTTTATTTGCTAATGTTTTGTTACGGATTTTGGATTTTTTTTTTTTTAGGGATGTTTGTTTGTTGTTTTCTTGTGATATCTTTGTATGGTTTGGCTTCATACAATGAATTGAAAAATGTTCCCTTCTCTTCTATTTTCTAGAAGAGATTGTGTAGAATTGGTGTTAATTATACTTAAACATTTGGCAAAATTCTCCAGTAAAATTATCTGGGCTTGGAAATTTCTTTTTGGGGAGTTTTAAAATTATGAATTCAATTTCCTTAGTAGTGTTAGAGCTATTAAAATGACCTGTTTCATATGGGAAAAATTGCGGTATTTTATGTTATTCAAAGAATTGGCTCATTTCATCTAAGTTGTCAAATTTATATATGTAGAGCTGTACATAGTATTCTCCTATTATCCTTTCAATGTCTGCAGAGTCTGTGGTGATACCTCCTGTCTCATTTCTGATATTGGTGATTTGTGTCTTCTCTCTCTTTTTGTCAGTTCTGTTAGGGTTTTGTCAATTTTTTGATCTCTTTTAAGAACTATATTTTTGTTTCATTGATTTTCTGTTTTTTTTTAATTTTCTGTTTTCAGCTTAATTGATTTCTGCTCTTATTTTTTATTTCCTTCCTTTTGGTTGCTTTCAGTTTATATTGATTTTTTTTCTTCTGGGTTCTTGAGGTGAGTGCAAAGATTATTATTTGAGACTTTCCCTCTTTTCTGATGTATGTATTTAGTGCTATAAATTTTCCTCTCAGCACTGCTTTAGCTGTGTCCCACAAATCTTGACATGTTATATTTTCATATTAATTTGTTCAATATATTTTTAAATTTTACTTTATACTTTTTCTTTGACTCATTAGTTATTTAGAAGAGCATTGTTTAGTTTTCAAGTGTCTGGAGATTTTTCTGTCATCTAGTTTGAGTCCATGCGGTTGGAGAACACATTCTGTATAATTTCAATTCTTTTAAAATTGTTGAGGTTTTTTTTTTAATGGCCCAGGATATGATCTATCTTGGAATATGTTCTGTGAGCACTTCAAAAACATGAATATTCTGCTGTTGTTGGGTCCAGTGTTCTATAATGTTAATTAGATCTTATTGGTGGGTATTTAGTTGAATTCTTCTATATTCTTCTTATTTTCTGCCCAGTTTTTCTATTAATTGCAAAGAGAGGAGCATTACAATCTCCAACTATAATTGTGGATTTTTCTGTTTCTCTTTTCAATTCAACCAGTTTTTGCTTTATATATTTTACAGATCTGTTGTTTGGCACATGTATACTTATGATTGCTATGTCTTTTTGGTGGATTGACTCTTTTATTATTATATAATGTCTCAGTCTCTGGTAATTTTCTTTGTTCTGGAGTCTATTTTATCTGATATTAATATAGCCACTCCTACATTTTTCTGATTAATGTTTGTATGTATGATATATATTTTTCTATTCATTTACTTTCAATCTGACTATATCATTATATTTGAAGTATCTTTCAGCATATAGTTGGGTCATAACTTTTATTCTTCTTCTCTACTAATCTCTCTTTCTCTCTCTCAATTGGTGTATTTAGACCATTCACATTTTATATAATTATTGATATGTTAAGGCTTAAGTCTGCCAGCTTAGTTTTTTGTTTGTTTTCTTCTCCCTCTATTTTCCCCCCCACAAATAGGATTTTTTATTTGTCACTATTAAAAGTCTGAATTTTAAACAGACTTTTAGACAAGTGGTTCATATCCATCAGCTCATTCAACTCTAGCACCTGTGTCATCGCCAGTAGGTTTTTCAGAACTACTACCTTCACCATGAAGCTCCATGAGTTTTCCCAGTGCAAACTTGGGCTTCTTCAACATTTTTACTTTTCTAACAGAGACATCATGGGGAAGATAAATAGATTGGCAAGCCTTTTCCATGTCTTTTCCAATGCTGTCCAGAATCAATTTATTGACCACTTCTTTTGAATTATTTGTCCGTACCTCTTGGGTCATGATTTCCATCATCTTCTTCTGGATTTGGTGGACTTGTTGGTGCTGAGTGTAAGAAGCTCTCCTATCTGATTGTTGAATTTTTTAGTAAAACCAACACAGAACCAATGAAAGCAAATAACCATTAGTAGTCTTGATGTCAACATGAGCTTCAGTCATGGTCTGCTATTTTTTGATGATGGAATGCATTTTGTCATGAGTAAGATCCATATCATGGAAGTTAGTCAGGCAGTTTTTGCCCTGAATATTTTCAGTAATCAGCTTGAATTTTCTGAATACAACTTCATCATTCTTCAGATAAGCAAGGCTCACTTCAAACACATGACCCTTGAGGCCACTAAATGCAGTTTTGGTTCCTGGTGATTAGTGTTTTCTCAATATTTCTTATATTGAACATAGCAGGTGCTTTCACATCATACTAATCTTTCTTAGAAAATGGATCAGCTACTTTCTTCTTGCTCCTTTTTTGCCACCTTTTGTAAGGTGCTGTTCTTGCTGACTACCATGTTGCTCAGAGAACCCCTGCCCTTTTTTGTTTCCTGTCTTCCTGTGGGTTACTCAAACATTTTTTAGAATTACAATTTTATTTACATAGTATTTTTGACTGTATCTATTTGTATAGCTCTTTTAGTAATTGCTCTTATATAACTGTATAAATGTGTAACTTATTACAGTCTATTGTTGTCAACATTTTATCAGTCCAAGTGAAATGTAGAGAACTTTCATTTCTTTATGTCCCTTTAGCTTTTCCCATTTAAAATATAACTTTTAAATATTCCCTCTACATACATTGAGGATCACATCAGAGAGTGATATAATTTTTGCCTCAACTATAGAAAACTCAAGAGGAGAAGGAAAGCCTGTTGTATTTGCCTATATTTTCACTCTTTCTGTTATTTTTTCTTCCTTCTTGATGCTCTAAGATTCCTTCTCTTATCATACTATTTCTGTCTAGACAAACTTCTTTAGCCATCCTTTTAGAGTAGATTTCCTGAGGCAAATTCTCCTTCCCCATCCCCTTCATTTGAGGATGTCTTGATTTCCTCTCCATTCCTGAAGGATATTTCCACTGGATATAGGATTCAGGGTTGACAGTTTTTTTTCTTTCAGAAAAATGTTGTGCCACTTTCTTGTAGTCTGTACAGTTTCTGATAAGAAATCTGCTGTCATTCAAATATTAGGTCATTAAATATGAAATATCTGATTTCGAATCAAAAGTTTAGTTTATTCTATTTCACACGAGAAGCAGTATAATTAATCAGAGTATGCACCTAAACTATTGCACTATAAACTACCTTAATGCCAGCACCGAAGCCTAGAGAATGAGTGGCAATGAAATTGCGAAAGGCATTTTCCACAGCTTGTTGAGAATTGAATATTTTTCCTTGAAAGAAGTGGTCCAAAGCCTGGAAGAGGTGGTAGTCAGTTGGCACAAGGTCTGGTGAATATAGTGGATGACAGAGAGTTTTCAAGTCCAGCTTCTGTAGTTTGAACAGCATTGTTTGTGTGACATGTGGTCCACCGTTGTCTTGCAAGAGAATTGACCTATCTCTATTAACCAATCTCAGCTGCTTAATCACAAGCATCTCATCATTTCATCCAATGGGTTGCAGTAGACATCCATTGTAATTGATTGACCAGGTTTCATGAAGCTGTAGTGGATAATACCAGCGCTGGACCACCAGACAGACATCATTAGCTGTTTTGATGAATATTCAGTTTTGGACTGTGTTTCAGCACTTCATCTTTATCCAATCATTGTGCCAGTTGCTTGTGATTGTCAAAAAGAATCCATTTTTCATCACACGTAACAATATAGTATAGAATATATTCACCTTTATGTTGTGACAGGAGGGAAAAGCAAGCTTCGAGATGATGTCTCTTCTGAAAGTCATTTAATTCATGAGGTACTCATCTATCCAGCTTCTTCACCTTGCCAATGTGTTTCAAATGGTCCGATATTGTTGGAACAGTAACCTCAAACCTTGCTGCTAATTCACACATAGGTTGAGATGGCTTTGCTTCCACTACAGCTTTCAGCTCATCATTATCCACCTTCGTCTCAGGTCGCCCATGTGGTTCATTTTCAAGATTAAAATCACCAGAATGGAACTTCTCAAACCATTGACGTACTGTGCATTCATTAGCCACATCCTTCCCAAACACTTCATTGAGATTTTGAGCTGTGTGTGCTGCATTAGTTCCACTACAAAACTCATATTTGAAAATAACACGAATTTTTGACTTATCCATTGTTTCACAAAAATTGCTCTAAAATTTTTTTGAAAGATAATCACAAGCCAAACCATGCATTTGAAAGAATGAGGATATAACTGCACAATAAAAATAAAACAAGAAGTGTCAAAGTGAAATGTCAGAGATATAAACTGCCAAACTTAGGACTTAAGGAAAATGGACATTTCATACTTGTTTTTTTCATACAGGATTTTTCTTAATCTTTAGCTTTCAGAAATTTGACTATGATGTGTCTTAGTGTGGATATCCTTGGGTTGATTATGTTTGAAGTTTTCTCAACTTCTTGAATCTGTAGATTTATTTCTCTGCCAAGTTTGGGAAATTGTCAGCCATTATTTCTTTGAGTATTTTTTTGGCCCCACCCTCATTCTCTCCTTTTGAAACTCTGGTGACGCGAATGTTAAATCTTTTGTTATAGTCTCACAGATCCGTGGAAGCTCCGTTCCATTTTTTCAGTATATTTTCTCTCTGTTGTTCATGCTGGGTAACTTTCATTTTTCTGTCTTCCAGTTCACTGATTTTTTCTCTGTCCCCTTCATTCTGCTGTTGAGCCCATCTATTGAGTTTCAAAATCTTGGCTGTTGTATTTTTCAGTTCTAAAATTTCAGTTTGTTTTTTTTTCACACTCTCTATTTCTTTGCTTAGACTCTATTTTTTTTCATGTGTCCATAATTGCTTATTGAAGCATTTTTATGATGGCTACTCTAAAATTTTTATCAGATAATTCTAACATCTCTTGGTGTTGACATTTATTGATTGTCTTTTTTTCATTTAGTTTCAGATCTTCTTGGTTCTTGGTATGATGGGTGTTTTTTTTTATTGAAATCTGGATTTTTTGTTTGAAACCTGGATATTATGTTGTGAGACTCTAGATCTTTTTAAATAGTATGTTTTAGCTGTTTTTTTTTTTTTTTCCTGACACTGTTCTAATAGGGGAAAAGAGGGGTAGTCATAAAGTTACTGCTAGGTGGGGATAGAAATCCAGGGATCTCCCTCATCTTCTGTTGACACCTGAGGGGGTGGCTCCTCCTTACTACTGGCTGGGATTGGTAATTCTGCCTCCTCACAGGGCCTCTACTGATACCTGCTAGGGTGGGAAGGGTCAGAGTGCTTTATTATTGCTTCTCACAGGGCTCCACTGACCTGTGGGGTGGAACATGTTGAGGTGGAGGGAAAAGTTCCATCTGCTTGTTTGGCCTTCTCTGATAAAGGGGAGTGGTTTGAGCTGGTGAGACTCCCCACTCAGCCCTTGCTGGTGTTTGGGAGGGTGGGGCTATAGATTTTTCTCTGGTGTTTAGCTGGAGTAAAGCAGTTATTGTTTACAAGTCCTCTGTCTTTCTTGTCTGCCCATTTTTTAGGTGTTTGGCTAGAGAAAGCAGGTGCTTGTTGGAGGTTGTGTTTTTTTTTTTAATTTTTTATTTTTTTGGCCTGTTGAAATTTCTAGGTTGCTGGCTTCTTAAGTTCCAAGTCTTGGAATATGAGGCAAAAAGAAATCCAGGGACTTCACCACTGTGTCAGTCCTAGGGTTCTGAGGTCCCTACCTGGGGGACAGGTTGCTCACAGCAACCTCAAACTCCTGGGCTCAAGCGATCCTCCTGCCTTCTTCTCTTCCCCTTTCAGAGTATCTTACTGTGTTTATATATATTCATCCCAGGGTTTTGGTTGTAGTTAATGGGGGGAATAGGGAAAAGTGAATCTGCTCCATTTTCCCAGAAGCACAAGTGTCTAGCTTAATTTTTACTTTAGAAAATGTGTACATATATCTTTTAAAATTGTCAAAGTGACACAAGCACACACTGAAAAAAAGTGCTGTTGTGAAAGCCAAAGAGCCCTGAAGAGCAGGTGACATAATTTTCAGGTCCCAGTGCAAAACGGAAGTGCAGGGCCCCTTGTGCGAAGTGCAGAGGAAAAAAGTGCTGCTAAAGGGACTAAAATATAAAGCTTTTTCCATTTCTCCATAGTCTCTTCCCTACTTGCCATGGTACTTTCTATTTGATATTCAATATCATTCTAAGTACAAATTTTAAGTTATCAGCATGAATGATAACATTCATCTTTATATTGTGCAATGCCAGTTTTAAATGTAAATATAAGAATATTTGCCTCATAGGTAGAGTCACTAAATTTACACAATTTATATTTCATAGCTGATACATTCAGTGGAAATGCTGCCCCAAACTAATTCAATTGTTTTCATTTCACTTCTTGATACACACACATTCTACCAACCTTCTCCGTCTTAGGCTTACTGATGAGTAAGGAAGAACTGAAAGGAAAAGGAACAGTGGGTTTCTTTATTTCTCTCTTTTCTCCTGTGTCATTGTTTTCAGCATAAATGGTTGGTTCATACAGGAAAATAACATGGATAAGAATAAATATGATAGGATTTCCTGATTGTTTGTGATTTTTTAGAACAACATTGCCCTTTTCCTGAGTACAAAGCAAGCTATGGTTCAAATAGAAAGCTTGGCCTCCCAGGGCTGTCATGCCCTGTTCACCCAGTGCTGGGTATCATATGCTTACCCATATTCTCTTTCTCATGCACTGAGTGGCCCTGGGTTCTGTGCTTACGGGGCATCACCAACAGCTCTGTGAGTATGGGATGGCAAGGAATAGTGGACAAGCTTGTTTCACATATCTTCTCTGCTCATTGTTCCATTGCCCATTGGACTTCAGTTGCAAAACACAAGTTCAAAGACAGAGTTATTGAGAATTTATTATGTTGGTAGCGAAACATTAAACCAAGCATGGGGCCCTTTGAGTTCAGGTCCCTGTGCAGCTGCCCAGATCCCATGACCACAAAGATGATCCGGAACTCTGTTCTGCTCTCCTCAACCCAAGCCCATTTTCCAGATGGAATTTTAATTTTTTTGTTTTTAAGTATTGTTTGTTTGTGATTACCTCTTCCGTGACATAGTCCTATTTCTTGATGATCAGTTTTAGGGAATATCCAGCTATTTTCTGCTAGGATGGATTAGAATTAACTCACTTTATCCCCTCCCTTCAACTTCCACATTTGGAACTTTATATAAAATACGTTCTTATTTCTTGCTACACAAACTGTAAAAATATATCTTGATTTCCCATTTTGTAATTTGGGGATATTCAGGCTCATTTCTTTCAACTATTTTCTCCCCTTTCACATTGATGTTTTTTCATGTGTGCTTTTATTAATACTTACTCTATTTGTTAGAGTGTTACTAGATGCTGAAACAAATATGTCTCAAACTCAATGAACTTTTATGGACAGCTCACAAAACAGCACTGGCAGGTCATTCATTGATTTAGCCTGATGGAAGCTTTATGAATTCAATCACAAATCAATGTGGTTTCCATGGTAATCGTTTGCCTTCTGGACAGCTGTAAAGGGCAAAAAGCATGGATATGAGTGCATGGGAAAGTTTCATGGGCCAGGACTGGAAGTGGCATTTGTCACTTCAGCCTCATTTCATTGGCTAGAACTGAGTCACATGGACACACTTTACTGCAAGGCAGTTTGGGAAATGTAGTAATTAAATGCCCAGGAAGAAGAGGAAGACAATTTTAGTTAATAACTAGCAGTCTTTATCATTCTTATATTGTCAAATTTCTAATCTTTATATTTTCTTTGTGATTTATTTATAGGATGATCCTAAAAGCTGAAAATCAATATCCAGAATTTACATGAACACAATTGAATGGTCAGGATTTTGGTGCAGAACAAAACCACTATAGCTGGTTTGAGTAGGAAGATGCTATGGTTTGAATGTACCACCCCAAAATTTGTATGTCGAAACCTAACCCCTAATGTGATGGCGTTAGGATGAGGGGCTTCTGGGAAGTGGTTAGTGCCCTTATAAAAGAGGCCCCAGAGAGCTGCCTTACCCCTTTCCCATGTGAGGACACAGGGAGAAGACATTGTCTGTGAACCAGGAAATGGGCTCTCATTAGACACTGAATCTGCTGGTACCTTGATCTTGAACTTCCCAGCCTTCAGAACTGTGAGAAATAAATTTCTGTTGTTTATAAGCTACCTAGTCTATGATATTTTATTATAGCAACCCCAAAGGACTAAGACAAAAGGAATTTATTAAATGATTTTCAACATAATCAGGAGGACTGCAAAAACAGACTCTAGGTTGAGATTTCAGGAAGCACTTCAGAAACAGTCCCCAAGAAATCTGTGACTTTTCAGTGGTCAGGGAGCTGCCATTTCCAGAACCACACTGGCCAATTGGGAACAGGAAGTTGTCTTGATGAGGAAGCCACTACTGATACTGGCTGTGGAATCATGCAGAGCTGCTCTGAACTGACCAGTAGAATGGGTGCTCTAAGCCCTGCCTCAGCGCTCTTGAACCTTGTGGCTAGACACTCAGGACTCTGATTTTTTTTTCTTTTTTGACACAGAATCTCGCTCTGTTGCCCAGGCTAGAGTGCCATGGCATCAGCCTAGCTCACAGCAACCTCAAACTCCTGGGCTCAAGCGATCCTCCTGCCTTAGCTTCCCAAGTAGCTGGGACTAGAGGCACACACCACCATGCCTGGCTAATTTTTCTAATTTTAATAGAGACGGAGTCTCACTCTTGTTCAGGCTGGTTTCAAACTCCTGAGCTCAAGCAATGCTCCCTCCTCAGCCTTCCAGAGTGCTAGGATTACAAGTGTAAGCCACCTCACCCAGCCTTTGGGCCTGTGTTAATGCAGCCACAGAAAAGCCAGCACCTCCATAGCTGTGCATGCCAGCAGGAGACAGCAAAAGCAACAGAGACCCCACCTCTACCCCTGTCTCACCTCAGACTTCAAAAAACTTGAGTGCATCTAATTGACAAAATGTAAATCACATCTAAAACTCTAGCTGTAAGGGAATCCAGAAAATCCAGTTCTTGGTTTTCTAGACTCTGCCATTCAGGAAAGCATACTAGAAAGAAAGTGGGGTGGAGAGTGGAGATTGAGTGCCAACTTACCATAAATATCAAACTCTATCCCTTTGAATAAACATATTCTTTCATCCAAATTAAATTGACAAACAACATTGATAGCAATAAAACATTCTCCTTTTAAATATAACATAATCATCTCTTATAAAAACCAAACTCATTCACCATCTTGCACCAAACTGATGAGACACCCACAGTCCCACAATTTATTATAATCATCACTTGGTGATGAGCCCTCCCCCTCTAATTTCATTACAGTCCCATCTTGACATTTTTATAGCCCATGGATTAACCTACAAAGCCAACCACCAAAGCACATTCTGTGAAAATAGTGGGGAAAACTAAAAGAGACAAACAGAAAATTAGTTTTTTTTTAAAAAAATAATAAGGCAAGTAAGATAGTATAGGTAGCTATTACAGTCCTCATTTCTATAACCAGTCATGAGATTGTAGTAATCATCTGAGTATTACCTGGTGAAGTGACCCAAAATTTTATTCCTAAGGGTTCCGAGTCTCGTCTCTATTGGGTCACTATAGTGTTCCATTCATTTTGCCACTGACAGGGCAATATTTGGAGATGCTCCAAAGGATCTCTTGGGTTCTTCACATACTTTCCCCTGGTGCCATACAAGATACCCTATTTCCCCTTTGCCTCTGTCTGTTGATTTAGTGGCATAAAAATATTCAAATGGCTAGGAAATAGGTTCCTAGTCCTCTGTTTAGTAGAATCATTTTTCGTCACATAGGGGAAGAATTCCTGCTTTGAACATTTAAGTCTCTATTTCAGCTGGACCCAAGTAATGGAAAAAAAAAATTTTTCAGGGACCATTAGGTTTAACGGTGAGGGACACTTCTCCTATTTCTATTCCTTAGTTACCGGATACACATATTTCTGGTTATGGGAGCAACAGCACTGTATTTTAGTCTCCAGTTCTGAGCATATACTGCATCCTGCAAATTATACCCAAATCTCATAAGGTGTTGACTCCAAGTTGGAGATGAATTAAACCTTCAACAGGTTAGTTCACTGTTCTCTTACTCCAGTGGCTTTGGGGTGATGAGATCCATCATAAGACCAGTGTATCCTGTAGAAAAAAACCCTATTATCCATTGCTTTAGAATTATTTTACTGGATAAAAACAATGTTGAGAGAGATAGTGTAAGAGTAAGTCTAGTATTCAAAAGTCCACAGATGATACTACCAGCAGAAGTGCAAAGACAGAGAAGACAAATCCGTATTCTAGGAAATTTCTATTTCAGCAAGGGCAAATTGCTTCCTCCCCGTGATGGAAGGTGTCTAACAGGGTGGCTAACTATCCCACTAGGCACTCAGTATTGGTTCTGTTATTGAGTACTCAGCAATAGTGGAGGCCAGATCAAGGTTGGTGAAGGGAAATCCAAGCCCTTGCATAACCTCCATCCCTGCTGTCTTGGCCACTTTGTTCATGACTCCTTTGAGCACCACTGGAGTTTCTGAGTAAAGAGGCCAGTGGATGAGTGGATGTCCATTGAACGGGTCATCTTGTCTGCCTGACTATCAGCCTCATCTGCATTTGGTAAGTGTGGTATGCAGAATAATGGTCACCCCATAGATGCCCATGTCCTAATCGTTGGAACCTGTAAAAGTGTTACCTAACATGACAAAAGGGACTTTGCAGTTGTGATTAAGTTAAGGATCTTGCTATAGGGAGAGTGTCCTGGATTATCCAGGGAGCTCAATATAATCACAAGTCCTTGTAGGAGGGAGGCAGGAGAGTCAGACTCAGAGAAGGAGATGTGGTGGCAGAAGCCGAGGTCAGAGTGATGCGATTGCTGGCTCTGAAGGTGGGAGAAGGCCATGAGCCAAGGAATGCGGACAGCCTCCAGAAGCTGAAAAAGACAAGAACATGAATTTTCTCCTAGAGCCTCCAGGAAGAAATGAAGTCTTGCCGGCACCTTGATTTTAGCTCTGTAGGACCCATTTAGACTTCTGACCTCCAGAGCCGTTAAGGTAATAAATTTGTGTTGTGTTACACTCTTAAGTTTGTGGCAATTTCTTACAGCAGCAATAGGAAATGAATATAGTAATCCTTGTCTTATTTCTGACTTAAGCACGAATATTTTCTGTGCTTCTCTATTTTGGCCAAATGCTTTCCCAGAATCTATGGAGATAATCACATTTGATTTATTTTCTCTTACTATGATAAATTATATTAATGGTTATCCTGATATTCCCAGAATAGTCCCACTTGATCACTTTTTAAATTTTTTATGCTACATTAAAAAAGTCATCTTTCAGGTATAAATAACACCCAAAAAATTGAATCTACTTAAATTGTATATCATTTTGTCAGTTGTATATAGCCATGAAACTATGTCCATAATTAAAAGAACTTTTCTATTAGCTCCAAAAGATTCCTTATGCCCCATTATAGTACATTTCCCCCTCTACTCCCAGTCCCAGGAAAACACTGATTCTATCCCTATACATGGTTGAACTTCCAAGAATTTTATGTAAATGGAGTAATACTATATTACTCCATTTATATATATATTACACGTATATATTCTACATTTATATATACTACACACACACACATATATATCTTCTTTTGTTTCTGTCTTCTTTCATTCTACATATTGATTTTGAGATTCTTCCATGTTTTGGGGTTTATCAATAGTTTGTTCTGTTTTATTGCTGAGTATTATTTCTTTATATGGATATACCATGTTTTTGCTTATCCATTCACTTAAATGGTGGATATTTAAGTTGTTTCCAGTGTTTTGGCTATTAAGAATAAAGCTTCTATGAACATTTATATACAAGTCTTATTGTGGACATATCTATGTATTAATATTTTTCTTAGGTCAATACCTAGGAGTGGGTTGGTGGGGTCATATGATAAGAGTATGTTTAACTTTTAAAGAAACTGTCAGTTTTAGGAAGTGGTTATATCATTTTACATTTCCACCAGTAATGTATAAGGTTCTAGTTCCTCCACATCCTAGCCAACATTAGTTATTGTGAGTGTTTTTAATTTTAAACATTCTAATGTGCATGTTAGGAATCTTATCATGTGCTTTGGAGTTTTCTGCCTATCTTACTATTATTTATTTCTAATTTAATTGGTTATAGTTGGAGAAATATTCTGCATGATTTCAATTCTTTTACATTTGTTGAGACTCATTTTATTCTGAGAATATGGTCAGTCTTGGTGAACACACAGTGTGTATTTGAAATGAATGTGCCTTCTGTGGCTATTGAGTACAGTGATCTATAACTATTAGGCCATCATGGTTGATACTATTATTCAGATCCTTGATTAATATCTTTACTTTTATAGATCTTTGCTGATGGTTTTGCCTAGTTGCCCTATCATTTGCTTAAAGAGGGGCATTAAAATCTTGTTACGATTATGGAATTGTCTATTGCTCCTTTTAATTCTGTCAATTTTTGCTTCATATATTCTGAGGCTCTGTTGATCGGCACATACTTATGTTTTCTTGGTGAATTGATACTTTTGGCATTATAAAATACTCCTCTTCATTTGTGGTAATATTTTATCTTGAAGTCTATTTTATCAGATATTCATATAACTACTCTAGCCCTCTTATGGTTTGCTTGTCTATCTTTTCCCGTTCATTTAATTTCAACTTATTCCTATATTTATATTTAAAGTGTATTAGGTCATGCTTTTTTTGTTAAAAAACATTCTTATAATCTCTGTCTTTCCATTTGAATGTTGAGGCCATTAATATTTAATGTAATTATTGATATGTTTGGACTTAGGTCTGCCATTTTATTATTTGTTTAATGTTTGTCTCACCTATTTTTTGTTTCTTTCTGTTCATTTTTTTCTACTTTTTTCTGGATTGCTTAAGTATTTTCTGAATTCATTTTATTATCTACTGATTTTTTTTTCTTTTTACCTATACTTCTTTTTTTGCTTTGTCATTGCTCTAAGAATTACAACACATCCTTTACTTTTCTCGGTCTATTTAAGATTACTCTTGTACCATTTCGCATAAAATATAGGAAACTTGCAACTATATAGATCAATTTACAGCCTCACCTACATTTATGTTATAGTTGTTGCATATGTTATAAACTCCATAAGAGAATTTCATAATTTCTCCTTATTCATAAATATTTAAAAGAAATTAACAGAAAAATGGCATTTTATATGTACTCAGATATTCACAATTTATGGTGCTTTGCATTTATTCCTAAAGATCTGAGTTTCCCTCTGGTATCATCTCTGATAAGCCAGCATTGACTTTAATATTTCCTGTAGTGCAGGTTTTGGCAACAAATTCAATTGCTTTTCTTTTGTCTGAAAATATATTTTGCTTGTGAGTTTGAAGTTTATTTTAGCTGGATATAGAATTCTGAATTGACAGTTTTTTTTGTTTTTAATTTCAGCACTTTGTTGATGTTGTTCTTCAGTCTTCTGACCTCCTTGATATCTGATAAGAAGTCTGTGGTTATTCAAATTGTTGTCCAAATGAAAATGCACTATTCATTTTTCTCCGTCCACTTTCAAGATTTTCTGTTTTTCCTTGGGTTTAGCAGGTTGACTGTGATATAATCAGGAGTAGTTTTATTTCAATATTTCCTGTTTGATGTTTTTAGAACTTCTTAAATTTGCACATTCACATCTTTTACCAAATTTGAGGAGTTTTCAGACATTTTTCTTTAAATAGTATTTCTGCTCCATTCTTTATCTCTTCTACTTTTGAAATTGTTCTACAGAGGCCTTTGAATTATTCAAAGAGGTCTTTGAGGCTCTGCTTAATTTTTACCCTATCTTTTTTTCCCACATTTTTTCCCTTTTCTTCAGATTGATTGACTTCCTCAAGTTCACTGATTATTTTCTCTGTCATCTCCATTTTGCAAATAAGTTCTTCCAGTGAATTTTAAAATTTCAGATATTAAATTTTTCAGATGAAAATTTCTTTTTGGTTGATTTTATTTTTTATTAATATCTCTCTGCTGAGATTTCCAATCTTTTCACTTATTTTGGGCAGATTTCATTTACCCAATTGAGCATATGTATAACGGCTGCTTTAAAGTCCTTATCTGATAATTCTGACATCTGGTTCTTCTCAGGGTTGGTTGTCCTTTTCCTTGAGAATAGGCTACATTTCCTCTGGTTCTTTGTATGTTAATTAATTTTGAATTGTATCCCAGACATTTTGAATGCTGTGTTTTGGAGGCACTGGGTTTTGTTATATGGTTCCAAATAGTGTTGATGTTTTGTTTTATCAAGTAATTAACTTGGAAGAGTCAGACTTTAAACTCTGTCTTGTCTGTAGTGTGCAGCAATTCAGATCTCAGTTCAGACTGCCTTCAGTCTGCCCTGCACATACATGTTTCAGGGGAGTCAGACTTGGGCAAAGTTTATATGCAGATTTTGGGATGTTCTTTGGTTTTCTCCTTTCTGGGGTATCTTCCTCACTCTTTGGTAGCTCTGGCTTCCCCAGTCTCCTTCCTTTGATTCCTTCAGCAAGAATAATAATATGCTTTTCTATTGGAGTTTTTGCTGCCCAGTGCCACCACGACAGCCGCTGCTACTCCTAGAGTAAAGCCACAAAGCATGAAACTCACCCCTCTGCCACTGCCTACTGCCATTGATCACTCTTCAGAAACTCCAGATATTTTTTTTTTTTACTTTTAAAATTTGTTCCCAGAGTTTTAGTTGTCATTTATGGAAGGATTGATTTGCTAGGTGCTTTACTCCTTCATACCAAAGGTAGAAATGATGATGTTTTATTTTTAATATGCTCATGATTTTTGCTAAGTTTTCACTCTAGATTTTGGCACGTATATCCATAAATGAGATTGATATGGAATTTTCTTTTTATGTGTGTGTAGTTCTTTTCAGGTTTTGATACCAACGTTATACATGCTTCATAAAAAGAATTTGAAGGTTTTCCTTCTTTTCCCAATGCTCTGTAACAGTTTGAATAGTATCGTAATCATCTACTCTTTAAAACTGAGATACGATGTCTCTGTAATTCTATCTTGGCTGTGATGTTTTATGGGGGGAAGAATTATATTACTACTTTATTTCTTTTTTGGAAATTGGTTTGACTTTCTATCGCTTCTGAAGTTAATTATAGTAAGTTATGAATTCTTCAAAAATTATTCATTGCTTCTAGATTTGAAATCTGCTTGCCAAAAGTTTTGCAGATAACTTCTTATATTAAAAATTGTTTATGAAGTTCCTTCACATTTGTAATTTTCTGGACCTGCAGGAGGTTTTTTTGTTGTTGTTGTTTTGTTATTTGTTTGTTTTTGGTGGGAAGGGTTTTAACTACAAATTCAATTAGTTTGATAAATGTGTGGCTAGCTGTATAAATAATATTTATTTCTTCTTGAGTGAGATTTGATAGTTCATAGCTTTCAAATAATTTGTCATTATTGTTATTATTATTATTTGTTTTGTAGACGAAGTCTCACTATGTTGACCAGGCTGGTCTTGAACTCCTGGCCTCAAGCATTTCTCCCACCTTGGCCTCCCAAAGTGATGGGATTACAGGTGTGAGCCACCTGCCTGGCCCATTATGTCTATATTGTTCAATTTATTGGCATAAAATTATTCACAATATTCCTTTATTTTCCTTTTAATATTTGTAGAACTGTCACTTCTCTCATTCCTGATATTGGTAATTTGTGTCATCTCTGCTTCTTTTTTCCTTAGCAGTCTAGCTAGAAATCTGTCAATTTTACTGATATTATCAAAGAACCAGCTTTTGGTTTCATAATTTTCTCTATTGTTTTTCTGACTTCTATTTCATTGAATTCTGCTCTATTCTTTATTATTGTCTTTATTCCTCTTATACTGTGTTGAATTTAATCTTCTTTTCTAGTTTCTTATCATGGAATATGAGGTCATTCATTTGAGACTTGTCTTCTATACTAATATAGGCACTTAATGCTATACATCTTTCCCTAAGTACTGTTTTAGTAACATCCTACAGATTTTGTTATGTTGTGTTTTCATTATCATTCAATGAAAAATGCTTTATAGTTCCTCTTTTGATTTATTCCTTGATCCATAGATTATTTAGATACGCTGTATTTAGTTTCCAAATATTTAGGGATTTTCTAGTATTTTTCTATTTTTGATTTCTACTCTGATTCTATTGTGAACAGAGAAAATGCTTTGTATTTCTTGAATCCTTTTAAATTTATTGAGAAATATTTTTATGGCTCAGAATATGGTCTGTCTTGGTAAATATTCTGTGTACAATTTGTTCCATTAGTGAGATAAATAAAAATCATGTCCCTCCTATGAGATACAGCTCATTCTGGTGATATTCCAGCCAGGGATGCATAACTAAAATACACCACGGAGAAACCTGGCAAATCTATATTGAGGAACATGTTATGGAAGAATTGTCCTATAATCTTCAAAAGTCAAGATCATGAAATTCAAGGAAAGATGGAAATTGTTATTGACCGAAGGAAACTAAAGAGACATCATGAGTTTCTGGACTATAATGTTTTATAGTAAAGGACATTATTGAGATAATTAACTTGAATGCCATCTGAAGACGAGGTGATAGTAATATAGTAGCATTAATTTCCTGATTTTTATGGTTACATTAGGTTACATTGAAGAATATCCTTGTTATAGGCAATACAAAAGCGATCAGTGGTCAAAGGGCGTATTGTTAGAAATTGCCTTTCAAATAATTTAGAGGAAAAAAATATTTTGGGGCTCATTCCTGTATCCCAACACTTTGGGAGGCCAAGGCAGGAGGACTGCTTGAGGCCAGGAGTTCGAGACCAGCCTGAGCAGTATAGTGAGACCCTGTCTCTATAAAAAATAAAAAAAAAATTAGCCAGGTATGGTGGTGCACACTTGTAGTCCCAGCTACTCAGAAGGCCAAGGCAGGAGGATCTCTTGAGCCTAGGAGTTTGAGGTTGCTGTGAGCTATGATCATGCCACTGCATTCCAGCTGGGCAACAGACTGAAACCCTGTCTCAAGAAAATGAACAAGCAAAAAAATTTTCTTCACTTTCAACTTCCTTGAAAACTTGAGACTGTTTCCAAAATTAAAAAAAATATATTATACATATGAAGAAACAGGAAAATATAACCTCTGAAGAACAGAGGAAATGCACAGAAAACAAGTGGCAAGAGGGTAGAATTAAAGCAAATTATATCAAAAATTTTATTTCATTAAAATGCAGACTTTGTCAGACTGAATAAAAAAGTATGACACAGGTGAACACTGTTTACAAGAGATGTACTTTAAATATTACCATGCTGACAGGGTAAAGGTAAAAGAATGGAAAAAGTTATTTATGCAAACACCAAAAATAAGAAAGCTGGTGTGGCTATGTTAACATCTGACACAGTAGAACAGGAGATAAAGATACTGGGTCACAGTGGTACAAACGATGTTATGGACCGAATTGTGTTCCCTCAAAATTCATATATTGAAGTCCTAACCACCGATGTGACTTTTCTTAGAGACAGGGCCATTGCGAAAGTAATTCAAGGTAAAAGAGGTCCTAAGGATGGGCCTGATAGGACTAATTTCCTTAGAAGAAGAGAAAGAGACAGCAGAGATCTCTGTCTCTGCATACAGAGAAGAAAGGCCACGTGAGGATGCAGCGGGAACATAAGCCAAGGAGAAAGCCCTCGCCAGAACCCAACCCGGCTGGCGCCTTTACCTTGGACTTCCCAGCCCCCAGAACTGCGAGAAAATGAATTTCTGTTGTTTAAGCTCCCCAATCTGTGGTATGTAGTTAAAACTCTTCCTGGTTTGCAGACCAGACCAGACCAAGACCATCTTGTATCCTCACATGGCAGAGAGAGCAAGCCCTAGTCTCTTTCTCTTCTTATAAGATGCTAATCCGTCATGGGGGCTCCACCCTAATGACCTCATCTAAACCTAATTACCTTCCAAAGGCTCCGCCTTTAAATATCATCCCACTGAGGGGGGTGGTTAGGGTTTCAACATATCAATGTGTGAGGGACACAAACATGCAGTCCAAAACAGTCATGCATAAAACATACACACATTTGTATCTGTATTTATTTATTTATTTGTTTTTGAGGCAGAGTCTCGCTCTGTTGCCTGGACTAGAGTGCCGTGGCATCAGCCTAGCTCACAGCAACCTCGAACTCCTGGGTTCAAGCGATCCTACTGCCTCAGCCTCCCGAGTAGCTGGGACTACAGGCATGTGCCACCATGCCTGGCTAATTTTTTCTATATATATATTTTTAGTTGTCCAATTAATTTCTTTCTATTGTTAGTAGAGATGGGGTCTCGCTGTTGCTCAGGCTGGTCTCGAACTCCTGACTTTGAGCGATCCACCCGCCTCGGCCTCCCAGAGTGCTAGGATTACAGGCGTGAGCCACCGCGCCCGGCCTTGTATTGTATTTATTTTTTTATGTCTGTATATTGAAAATTGAGTTCACACCAACAGCTCTCATTCCACTGGGTTTATTCTTGTTTTCTTTTTTCCCCCATATTTCTGACTTCCGTCTCCAATAGTGAGAAACGTGGCTCCCCTTATCCTTAGCACAGTGGTCCCTCAGCATCCATGGGGGAGTGGTTCCAGGACCCCTTTGGATACCCAAATCCATGATACTCAAATGCCTTGTACAAAATAGTGTAGTGTTTTCATATAATCTATATATATCCTCTCAGATTCTTTAAATCATCTGTTGATTACTTATAATACCTAACACAATGTAAATGCTACGTAAATAGTTATATTGTATTGTTTAGGGAATGATGACAAGAAAGTCTGTACATGTGAAGACACAACCATCTATTTTTCCAAATATTTTCAATCCACAGTCGGTTGAATCCACGGACGCGGAACGCACACACATGCAGGGCGGAGCGCACATTACCTATTCATTCTCTCTCTCTGTATGTAAACAAATTCCACCACTGCAGCCCCCCAAACCCAGCCCCTTTTCATAGACACCCTCCTCACTTTGCATGGGACATACTTATACTAAAAAATCATGCACAGCTTATCCGATACTCAAATTTAATAGGGCATCCTGTATTTCATTTGCTAAATCTGTTAGCCCCTGCCTGAAGGGCCATCCCAACTGCAGTGTTCCCAGGACGGCCGGCTGAGGCCTTCAGGTGCCTGTGCTACAGCCCAAGTTCTCCCTCTGCTCGGCCTGCTTGCGTCCCTTCCCAGAAACAGGTGTTGCTCTTCAGCAACAGGTGGGGATATTTTAGAAGAGGGAGGTCGCACGGATAAGACCTCCTGGTGTTGGGCCACCAGGGGGCAGTCTTTACCCGCGCGCGAGCAGCACCCGCGGCCCCTGCCCGGGAAGGGGTGGGCGCGCCGCGCTGCGTACGTGCGGGCGGGCACGTGCGGGCCCTGCAGGGTGCGCGGGCGGAGCGTGAGCGTGCACACGTGCGTGTACTCGGGTGCCTGACCCTGGGCAAGTTGGTTCTGTTATCTGGACTGCAGTTATCTGTGGGATGAAGGGATGTTTCCATCTCGGTCGGTCTGTGTCCCTTTGTCCAAGGCTGCTCAGCAGGTCGGATCCTGCCTTTAGAGACACCGCTGCTTGTTTAGAAGAGTCAAGGATTCCAGGCCATTGATTTGAGACGGGGAGGAGGCGGTGAGGAATGGAGACATTTGTGTCTTCTGTTCTCCAAAGCAACACTCTTCCATTTGTTTGTAAACATTTGCATTTTCATTTTCATAAAAGTTTTATTTCAAAATAATCTGAGTCTTTAAATCCTATGCAAAGCCACCAGTGTCATTGGTAGTATTTCTTTACCATTTGCAGGAATCTGGGCAGACCCCTGATACTCAGAACTCAGGACTTTCCAACCAATTGCCCCTCACGCAGTGGCAGAAAAATGAGGGCATGAAGAGTCAGGCCCCAGGGTCAGCCTTCCTGACCCTCACGGGTCACCCAGTTGCTGCATCTCAGAGTCTCCCTGTAAAATGGGAATGGGAATAGCAACATGAATTATGGTGTCATTATTATTATTAAATACTGGCTAAGTGTTCTCATTTCAGCTTTGTCCCGATGTGGCTCTGTGATCTTGGCCCTTCTCGTGGGACCTTTATTTCCTCATCAATACCAGGGAATACCAACACTCCCCTTGCATGGCTGTTGCGATGAACAGGTAGGATGTTTGTGAAACCACTTGGTACCTAGTTGGTGCTAAATAAATTCCCATTTCCTTCCTTCCTTCCTTCCTTCCTTCCTTCCTTCCTTCCTTCCTTCCTTCCTTCCTTCCTTCCTTCCTTCCTTCCTCCTTCCTTTCTTCCTTCTTTCCTTCCTTCCTTTTTGTTTTCTTTTTTTTCTTTTTTTGAGACAGAGTCTTACTTGGTTAACCAGGGGTGGAGTGCAGTGGCGTCATCATAGCTCATTGCAACCTCGAACTCCTGGACTCAAGCAATTCTTCTGCCTTGGCCTCCCAAGTAGCTGGGACTACAGGTGCGTGCCACGACACCCAGCTAATTTTTCTATTTTTTTGTAGAGATGGGGTCTCGCTCCACTCAGGCTGGTCCTGAACTCCTAAGCTCAAGTGGTCTCCCAGAGTGCTAAGATTACAGGTGTGAGCCTCCACGCCGGGCCCCCATTTCTTTTTTTGTACTCTTCCCTTTTGTCCTGCCTCAGCGAGGTGACTGTGATAAGTCAGCTGACCCCTCTTGGCAGAGACCTCTCCAGGACATCTGCCCTTAGGGGACAGTGAGAGTGTAACTGTTCAGGAAGCTCAGGGGGAGATTGACTTTCTTCCTGGGGGGCTTCTTGTTACCCCTGAAATGTCAGCTTACTGCTTCCTCTGCCTGTGGGTAAGGGGGTGGGGGTGGGGTGAAGATGTCTTGTCATGTGCCCCTGGAAGTCACCTCTTTGGAGGTGGGGCCATGTCATCCATCAATGTGAGATATGATTCATTTTCTGTCCACCCTACTGTTTGGCCTCACTGCCCCCGGCTCCCATGTAGACGGCCTGCTCCTGTGGCAGCCCTGCTTCGGGAGGCTGCAGCACGATGGGGAGCAGGAATTGCTTTCTTTGGTAACTTTTGTTTTTGTCTTTTGAGACAGGGTCTTGCTCTGTGGCTCAGGCTGCAGTGCAGTGGCATCATCACAGCTTGCTGCAACCTTGAACTCCTGGGCTCAAGGGATCCTCCTGCCTCAGCCTCTCAAGTAGCTGGGACTACAGGCTCACTCCTCTTTTGTGACTTTTTTTTCTTTCTGGGAGCCTGAATTCTTGGAGAGGTGAGTGTCTTTGAAGGAGGAGTCCTGAAGGCCCGGTGCCCTCTTTCCTGGCAGTGCCCCAGTGGGCAGGACCTCAGAGTGGACCAACTGTCTGGGCCCAGCTTTCTCTGGCACCAGTTGGCAGGAAGCAGCAGAGCCACTGGTCCCCTAGGGACCGTGTGGCCTTGGATTGGGTGTCTAGCAGTAACCAATGTGGACGAGGGCCAGTGACCACACATGCACCCCTTCTTTTGACGCTGGTGAGAGAGAGGATGGGCAGGTGTCCCATTAATATCTGAGACTGACTTTCCTGCCTCCAGGTGGGACAGGGGATCAGAGACAGATTCAACTCGATTTAAAGAAATTTTATTAATAAACAATGACATTTCTCATACATTTGAAATTGTGGAGTTCAATTTAGAGTAGCTATTTCTGAATTTCCCATAGCACCCGTGTAGAATACTGTACACAGCAAGTGCTCACGAAGCCCTTCTACTTACCCTGCCAGTCCACCTATCAAACCCTTCCTGGTGTTCAAGGCTTAAAGCCATGGGCCTGGAGTAGGCAACTCCAGAGCCAGGTCGCTGGACTGCAGGTGCCTTGAGACAGGTGCCCCCAGCAGCCCATCCTCAGACACCCTGCTCTGCTTGACAAAGCTTTGCTGGAATGAACAATAGCCATAAGAGCCTCCATGTCTTATAATCTGCTGGGCATGGTTCCAAGCTCTTTGCATATGTTACCTCATTCGTCCTCACAGCAGCCCTATGAGGTCAGTATTACATTGTCTTTGTTTTGCAGGTGAGGAAACATTGGCTTGGAGAGGTGGCAGAGCCAGGCTGCTGACCCGAGGGCTTGGACTCCAGAGCTCCTCACTTTAAGCACTTAGGACAAGGGACTGATTGACTAAGTAACTAAGCACAGAAATGATGAGGTGGTCAAGTCGGGGAAAGGCACGTCAGGATGAATTCATTTCCTGCCTTTGACATCGGTCTTCAGTGACCCTTTCCCTCCCTGCTCCCTTCGGACCCCACCCAGTGATGCTGATTTCCAGCCCGTGGGGTGTGGGAGAGAATGAAGGTCCCCTGACTGTCCCTGCTGGACCCTCTGGGGGCTCCTAGTCCTGACTCTGGGCTGAGCGGCTGGAATCCTGTTGCATTTTCCATTAACACCAAGGATGGACAGAGACGTTCTTTTTTCGTTTTCTTTCGCCAATGCCATTTTGTCAAAGCAGAAAATCCTTGAGGAATGAAGTCACATTTTCCATGCCCCTGAAAGCTCCGGAGAGCCGATGAGTATTATTGTAACCAGAGGAGCCTGGGGACAAAGGAAGCTTATAATTTTGTAAACAGAGGCTTGGGAGAGCCTTGTCTGCAATGGCTTTCCAGGGCTGAGGCAGAATTTGGAAAAACCTGAAGCCAGGGGCAGGGCAGGACTGGTCAGCCTGGAGCCTGGCACCCAGGAGGAGACCCTCCTGGGGGCTGGTGGAGGGTCTGAGTCCTCCCTGCCCTCTTCTCCAGTTGCTGCTCCCCAGCCTCCCTTGGTGGTGTTTGCTAAACTCCAATTTGGCTTGCAAAAGTGGCAAGATCACTGTGCTTGGAGTTAAGAGCCTGGATCCCTAGTTCTGGCTCTTTTTCCTCAGTTTCCTCATGTGCAAAATGGGCTGGTGAAGGATCAGCCCCAGAGAGTCTCCCCTCAGCTTGGTGATGGGCCCAGGCTCCATTCTCACCTGCCCAGAGTTTCTACTGTTCATCACTGCCTTCGGGCCGGACGACAAAGCCTGGGGATGTCTGCTGACAGCTGCGGTCATTTTTGCTGGGGTCCCAAGAGGCCTCCTTTTGCCCCAGGTCTGAAGGATAATCATGGCTAATATTGGATGTTATATGCTAAGTGACTTCCTATAGATCATATTTAATGATCAAAACAAACTTTCAAGGTAGGTACTATGACTGTCATTTTCATGTTACAAGATTAAGAATGTAAAGGTGCAGAGAAGGCGAGGGAGGAGCCCAACCTGCACAGCCGTCCCCCTGCACATCTGTCCCCCTGCACATCTGTCCCCCTGCACAGCTGTCCCCCTGCACAGCTGTTCCCCTGCACAGCCTTCCCCCTGCACAGCCATCCCTCTGCACAGCCATTCCCCTGCAGAGCCGGCCCCCTGCATAGCCATCCCCCTGCACAACCGTCCCCCTGCACAGCCATCCCCCTGCACAGCCTTCCCCCTGCACAGCCATCCCCCTGCACAGCCGTCCCCCTGCACAGCCGTCCCCCTGCACAGCCGGCCCCCTGCACAGCCGGCCCCCTGCACAGCCATTCCCCTGCAGAGCCATCCCCCTGCATAGCCGTCCCCCTGCAGAGCCGTCCCCCTGCACAGCGTCCCCCTGCACAGCCATCCCCCTGCACAGCCATCCCCCTGCATAGCTGTCCACCTGCAGAGGCCACACATACAACCTCTGGGGGGTTCTGCTCTGCTCCCCTTGGCCCAGAGTCTCTCAAACGTCATGTTTGAGTCTGGGACACTTGTCATGAAACACTTACTAATGTCCTGGAACACAGCTTTAGAAGCCCTGGACAAGAGGACCTCTAAGACTAATTAGATGCTTATCTCACCATGAGACAGGCCCACTAAGCAAGAGAGAGGAAGGGTGTCAGGGGGAGAGAGATACCTAGGGAGACACCAAGAGAGACACCCATAAAGAGAGACACACAGAGATGCAGAGACAGACACTGAGAGAGACAGAGAGAGACACTGAGAGGGAGAGACACACAGAGAGGGGAGCACTGTTACTGAGGGGAGCCAGCTGAGTTTCATGCATGCACAGGTGCTTTGGGAGGGAAGGTGCAGGTGAATTGAGTGAGACCTGGCTGGGCCAGGCCAGACCCCCAGTTTCATTGTATGTTTTAGTTCACAAGCTGAGGATGGCAGTGCCCTTGCCTGGGGAGACAGGAATTCTCCCAAAGGAAACAGGCAAATCCTCATCTCCCTCTTGCTTCGTGTGGGCATCTCGGCCTGGGGGAGGAGCAGCCCGAGTAGGAGCCTGGGAGATTTCTGCCGCCAGCCTGGGAGACAAGCTTCAGGGTTCTGAGGCTAAGGAAAGGCAGCACAAGTAGGGCCAGGATCTGAGGAGGGAGGGGGCCCATGGTGCTCATTGATAGACCCAGACTGAGTATAAATACACCCTTTCCCCGTCAACCAACGTTTCCTCCAACTGCTCACATGCCTGCCCTCTCAGCCCCAGGCTCCCAGCCCCATCTTGTACCAAAGACCTAAAAAGCAGGAGCAGGCGAACATGAAGTCCCGCCATCGTTGGATCTCCGCCCACCCCTCTGCCCCCGTGTCCAGGGCATTTGTCTTCACGGGAGCCTTTTTTGTCTGTTCTCCATTTCTGTGCAACCCCAGCCAGAGCCACGTGGTGTGCAAGAGGAAGCAAGTCACCTACTTGAACCTGATTTGAGAGGTGCTGCATGAGCCTCCTGTCTCCAAACTTCCCTCCCGTGCAGACTGTCACAAAGTCTGGCCACCAGGAGAACGTCAGAGTTTGAAGAGACTTGAGTGCCTGACCTTCCAGCAGAAGTCTCCGTCCCTCCAGGCTGGGGCAAAAAGGGCTGACCCAGGTGGCAGCGTGCTGGCCACATGTTTTCCACACGAATCAGCCCCCAGCGAACCTAAGCACTGTGGGGTGGGGACCTCAGTCCCCTGGAGAGGGGACTGGGTGCTAATGATGGTCTGTAGGGCCCCCAACATAGTGTAGGGGCCTAGAAAAGTCCAGACGCCAGCGAGGCAGGTCGGCAGGGCAGGTTGGCATGAGCCATCCACTCACTTGGGAGATGGTATCGGCTAATTGCTTGGGCTGTGAGCATGGACGATTCTCATTTTCAGTGTATGTGGGGAGCAAAGGGAGGGGGTATGCTGTTTCTTATCCATGCCAGGGCTGTATGACCCTGAGTGGTCAGGTCACACAGGAGAGCCCCCTGTGTGGGAAGGAAGAGCCAATGGAACATGGCATCCGTGGTATGTGGCACTGCAGGTCCCAGTCCCTGTCCCAACCTCAGAGCCCTCGGGAGTTCTTTGGCTGCCCTGTGACTCAGGGGTCCCAAAGGCCAATACCTTGGCTGGGGTGGATCTGCACCAGGTTCACCCGGGGACCAGAACCACAGTGCCTGTGTCAGGTCCACTCCTATGGGAGGGGCCAGGCCTTCCCCCTGGAGCCTGCAGGCTGCAGGGCCTACACGGCCCTGTTTACATCCCATGTCCTTTCCAGAGCGGGTGCCAGCAACTTGTGGAGCCTGTGGGCTCTCACTGGAAAGCCAGGGCTGGGTCCAGGAAAGTTGATTTCCATCTCCTGAGATGCTTGCACTGGCCCCCGGCCAAGCGCTGCTGAGGGCTGGCGACCGACTGGGAAATGTTCAGCTCCCCCGTCATTGCGGACTCCAGTGGCAGCCTCCGGGGAGGAGGAATCTTCCTGGAGGGCAGCGCAGGCAGGCTAGCCATGCTGACCAGACAAAACAAAGGGGGCGGGTTACTGGAGAGGGGACGAGGGACAAAAGCGCTGACTAGTGAATCTCACCCAGCAAGAGGAGGCGGCGCAGGAAGTGGGAAGGAAATGCAATGGAGAGATTGCAGGAGCCTGAGGGGCACAGCTGTTCCTCCCCTGAACGGAACCATGGAGAGCAGCAGCCGGGCCAGGAGCTGGCCTGGAAAGGGGCAGTCCTGGGGCAGTGCATTGGGATTCAGAATGGGGCACAGGAGGGTTGACTCCACTTGGTAAGTGGAGAAGCCTGTTTTGTTAGTTGTTTCAATCTCAGTGCATAAAATGGAGACCATCGCAGATTAGATTCTAAAACAAAAACAAAACAACCACTTTTGTTGAATGATAATCTGGACACGGGGATATAAGAAAAGGAACATTATTATGTCTCAGGGAAAGAGCTAAAAAGTGCCTTCCCCTTAATTGTGGGCTGGATTTAGTAACTTACTCCTAATAAATGCAATATGGTGATAGTGATGGTGCATGACTTCCAAGTCAAGGTCATGGAGAGTATCATGGCTTCCATCTTGGTTCCTCTCCCTTGGATCACTCGCAGTGGGGAAGCCAGCTGCCATGTCGTGAGATGGCCCCGTGGCAAGGAACTGAGGCCTTCTGCCAACAACCAGCACCTACTTGCCAACGTGGGAGTGAAGTGGGTCCTCCAGCCCCAGTTGAGCATTCAGATAATGCAGCCCCAGCTGACATCTTGACTGCCACCCCGTGAGAGAACTTGAGCCACAACCACCCAGCTAAGCTGCTCCTAGATTTCTGACCCTCAGAAACTGTGAGAGATAACAAATGTTTGTTGTTTTTAAGGTGCTAAGATTTGGGGTGATTTGTTACACAGAAATAGATAACTAATACAGATAACCAAGGGTAGGTGTTGGGTAGGCATTTATTGTGACTTGGAATTAAACTTTGGGAGTTGACAGCACTTCGATGGTGGTTGAGCATGTAGGATGATATGAATAGAGAGAAGAGGCCTACATTGGGCTTTGAGGTGTTCTGTCCTTTAGTGACCCTGTGGGGAAGGATGAAGGCCCTAAAGGAGATGGGAAGCTTGGTGGTTTCAAGCTGTGTTCTGTACTGTCTTTGGATCTATGGAGGGGCCTCAGGGGATGGGCGGAAATTTGATGAGTAGCTCTGCCAGGCTTCTGCTCTCATTCGGTAATGACCCTACTTTCTCTCTTTTCACTTACGGGTTTAGAAAGATTCTTATGGAGGAAGAACATGGATCTGATTCTAAAATACTAGAAACTACTAAACTATTGTTACAGATGAGGAAACTGTGACTTTCCCAAGGGTAGCTGGCCTTGGACACAGGTCTCCTGGGCCCCAGTCTAGTGTTCTTACCACTGGGCCTCCTTGCCACCAGCACCTTCCAGTGGGCCCTGGGGGAAGAGAGATGGAGGTTGTGCAGAGGATGAGATGGGGTTCCCACCCCGGCATTCTGCCCCCCAACCAGGCATACACTTGAGGACAGTGGCACCCCTCCAGCTGTCCAAATGGTGCCTCCTCTTGGAAGGAGGCACGGCACATAAACTCATTCCTGCCTCTGCTAGGCTTGTGGCTTACCAAGATAAACAGCTTCTCTCAGCCTTAGTTTCCTCATCTGTAAAGTGGGAATGAGGATTCATCCTTCCTCACCAGGCCACAGTGAAGGTCAAATGAGGTCATAGAGGGCAGAGGGCTTGTCACCAGTGAAGTGCTGTATAGATGGAGTAGGTAGGTCACTGCTGGCTGGGGGAACCCAAACTCTGTCCCCAGGCAGAATAGGGCCCTCGGGGTCCTAGAGACCTGGCAACCCCTACATAGTATGACTCTTCTGCTAGAGCAAATCCAGTCCAGCTGCTCTGAATATTGGAGCTGCCAAATTTTCAATAACCCGGCACCCCTGCCAGCCAGGATGTTCTCCCTGGGTCCGATTTGCAGTGCAAATGGACTCAGTGGCTCCAAATTCTCTTGGTTCTCAAGCATCCGTCCTGCAGACACCAATTCCCATTCTGTAAGTCTGCCCCTGACCCCATTATGTCCCTGTCTAATTTGGAATTATAAGGAAGGGATGTTAAGAATGAAATCGTGTGCCCATTGTTTTACGGGGGAGGCTGAGCGAGGCCCAGGACAGTGAAGTGACTTGTTCACGATCACCGTTTTCTATCCTTTACCATTTTCTCTTTAGGGCTTCTTTGGAATGATGCTTAGGATCTGCAGCTCCCCATTTCATTGTCCTTGCTTAGCCCCCTGGATCCTCCCTAGCCTGTTCTTCCCCGGCCATCCGGTGTATGACAACAGGGCCACTGCTTTCATAGTTACCTGCCCGCGCCACTGTCGCTTGGCTAATTCGTAAAATGCACTTGCCCGTCGAACCAGTACGAGTGTATGGCGTGTGCTTCCATGATTTCTCCCCCTCTAGTTGGCAAACCCCCTTCCGTGTGTGAGATCCGAGTCCAGTCCTCGGAGGGCAGGCAAGGAGCTCTCAGAAGGGAAGGCAGCAATGCCCTGGCTCTGAGCGCCTCACCCCTGCCGGACTCCCCACCCGCCAGCCCGTCCCTCAAGCCTCCCGGCTGTTTCTGAGGTTTGGAACCAGCAGAGAGTTTTCCCCTGATCCTATATTTTCTTCTCCCACTTCTCTTTACTTGAACCCATTTGTAAGCGAAAAACCATTTGGGGTGTTGTGTTTATTTTTCCCTTGTTCCACGGGAAATTACTCAGAATGTATAAGTATGTGTTTTCCTTAGAAAATAGATTCCTTTACATTTTGGCTTTGCGGTTCCCAAGGCAAGTGGACCCGTAGAAATGTAGACTGCCAAGAGTGCTCCCCCTCCAGAGTCCGCCTGGCTTCAGCATCACGCCCTTTCTCCTCTCAGACCAGCCACCGCCTCCGGCCCCCTTTTGGGCCCTTCAGCTTCTCCAGCCCCATATGACTTCAGCCTGGACGTTTCTCCAGCAGATTCTCCCCGATTCTCACCTCCCGTTCCTCATTCTCTCTGCTTCGGGAAGATGTTGAGGCAGACCAGGGCGTAAGAACATTTCCCCTCCTCTGCCCCATCTCTCTCCAGCATAGAATTGAACTTCTAAATTCTAATCCTGGCTCTGCCTCTTGCTAGCCGGCTATGTAAGCAGACTACTTCACCTCTCTGTGCCTTGCTTTCCTCTCCTGTAAGATGGGGATATTTGTAGTGTTTGCACAGAAGGCTATGGTGAGGGTTAACAGAGTTAATATGCGCAAGGTGCATAGGAAGTCACCTGGCACTGCGTAAGCATAGCCTCATGTTTTCTTTTGTTCTTGTGCTTGGGCACGTGCTCATTTTAGTCCTAGCTGTAGTTGCAGCCCACTGCAAATGCAGTGGAGACAGGAGGGAATGTGTGCTTCTTCTCATCACCCTCCCTCGAGGTGAGGGATCCCAGATCTCCTTTCCTTCGCTTGGCCCTCTGATCCAGAGCTCCTTCCCGCCCCTTCAAAAATTGCCTTTCTGTTTGCTTCTGCACGTTCACAGTAGCACTATTCACAAGAGCCAAATGGTGGAAGCAACCCAAATGCTTATCAATGGATGGATAGAGCACAAAACCTGGCATTTCCATACTGATGGGATATCATTCAGCCTTGAAAAGGGAGAATAGTCTGACATGCCGCAACATAGATGAACCTTGAACACATGATGCTACATGAAGTAAAGGACAAATACCGTATGAGTCCATGTATGCGGGGAGTCTAGAGTAGTCAAATTCAGAGACAGAGAGCAGAACAGTGATTCCCAGGGGCTGGGGGGAGGCGGGGGAGTGGAAGATTGTTGTTTAATGGTTGGGGAGTTTTAGTGTGGGAGGATGAAAAAAATTCTGGAGGTGGACGGTGATGGTTGCACAACAATGTGAGTGTAGTGTACTTAATGTCACCAAATCGTACACGTAAAATGATTCAAATGGCAAATTTTTTATCGTATATGTTTACCACAATAAAAAAGGCAGAAGTAAATAAAAATATATCAATGATTAAGGAAACCAATTTTCCTTTTGAGACACTTTGAGAGGGGCACTCGTAATAAAGTGTTTGTACCCTGTGGGGGCTTGAAGGTGAATTAGTCTTCCTGGAGGGACTTGAGGGCAAGGAATAGATCCATGAACAGTAACTACAGCGCAACACATTGAAGGCTAATTCTAGCCCCGAGAACTATTTCTCGGAGAGTCCAGGGGAAGCTAGCAAGTTTGCCTGGAGCGGGATGGTGACATTTGAGCTGAGCTTTGAAGGATGAGTAAGAGTTTGCAGCTCAGGCTGATGGGACAGAACTAGGAAAGGCCTGGAAAGAATGAAGTTAGGTAGAGTTGGGGGACATCGGTTCACGCAGTGTTGCTGGTCCGTGGGAAGCTGGGGAGATGAGACAGGAAAGGGAGAGTGGGTCAGATCTCCAGGCCTCTGGGGGCCACACCAGGGAAGCTGACGTATTTGAAGGTCTGTGGCAGTTGATGGTTGAGGTGCAAACCTCTTCTCTCTTTTCGGATCCAAGGAAAGTGCCGTCCTTGGCCTAAAGGAATGCAGTTTTTAAATGGCATAATTCCAGGTAGCAGGATAAGCTTGTGGGGTGATGTTTGGGGGACATTCAAGCCCTTGTCAGGAAAAGTGTGATCTGATGGAAGGCAGTCACACCTCAGAAAACTATTCTGAAAAATAAAAACTAATAGATTTCATTCAGTGTGGAGGATTTCTCATTACTCCACAACTTTAAGTTTATAACAACTTTAAGTTTATAATTTGCTATTCGATAAAAAGCCCTTCAGCAGCTAAAATGATTTGTATGCCCCACTGAATTCAAATCTATTTAAATTAAACATTTGGTATATGCTGAAGTCTGCAAAGGGAAAATTATCAATGTTTTTAATTTAAAGCCAAAAGATCTTTTTTTTTTTTTTTTTTGAGACAGAGTCTCACTGTGCTGCCCGGGCTAGAGTGCCGGGGCGTCATCCTAGCTCACAGCAACCTCAAACTCCTGGGCTCAAGCGATCCTTCTGCCTCAGCCTCCCGAGTAGCTGGGACTACAGGCATGCGCCACCATGCCCAGCTAGTTTTTTCTATGTATTTTTTTTAGTTGTCCAATTAATTTCTTTCTATTTTTAGTAGAAATGGGGTCTCGCTCTTGCTCAGGCTGGTTTCGAACTCCTGAGCTCAAACAATCCGCCTGCCTCGGCCTCCCAGAGAGCTAAGATTACAGGCGTGAGCCACCGCGCCCGGCCAAAGCCAAAAGATTTTTAAAAATGCCTTGCCGAGAAACGTTCCATTCATCAAATGAAAAATAAATATTTTTCAAAAATAAAAAAAAAAAAAAGTTGTCATGGGCTCTCTGATCCCTGCCCAGACCTTCTATGCCTCAGTTTCCTCCTGTGTAAGACGGGAGGCACTTCTAGGCCTCAGTTTCCTCCATGCAAGCTGGGAGGCACTGTGTGCTAGCTGCACTGAGGAAGACAGTCCCTGCCCACTGTGTTGTGCTTTGTGCTTACCCAGCTATCTCTTGGCCACTGAATGAGTGGCGTGTGGAATGGGCCTGGGTATGGGAGAACTCACCCCATGGAGTATTTCTGAGTTTCCCCACGTGCAAGCTGGGGTGGGGAATGCAAATCAGGGTGTGGCTGGGAGAAGAGTGCCTGACCTCAGCTTGGCTTCTGGAACTGGGCTTGCCAGTGAACTCCTAACTGGCCCGCCTTCTTGCTTTTGACTCTTGAGGGAAGCTCTTCCCTGCTCAGCCTCCTTGGGGGATCCCCAAATCACAGGGGCCACACCCTCCAGGAAGCCTCCTCTGCATTACAGAGATTCATTGTCTCCTTCACCATCCCACAGCCGAGGCCTGGCTGCTGGTGGTGTGTGTGTGGCCCTCCGGGATCCCCAGCACTTCACTTGCTCTCCATAGGTAACTGCATGTTCATCTACTATTAAGTAGGCCCCACTGTGTGCCAGGTAGAGTGCCAGGCCTTGGGGATACAGAGCCAGATGGTGCCCTGCTTCAAGGAGCTTTTGTTCTGGTAGTCAATGGTCAATTCTGAGCACCAGGCCCTGAGCCTTTATTTCATCTAACTCTGACAGCGGCCTAGCAGGTGTTCTCACCCTTCTTTAGAGAAGGATTCTCTTGATGGAGAGATACCTAGGTCCATTTGGAGATGCAAATGGGAGGTTTGGAGATCCCAGTGATGGGAGATTTCTTTCTAGTCCCCATCAGCCCCACTTGCCTAGAAGACCTTGGGTCATTTGAGTGCCTCCTCTACAGCTAGCAAGAGGCCCTGCAGACCCCTTGTCACCCTTTCCTGCAGCCCCCTAGGGAAAATCAGACCCCAGGGGACACTCAGCTCAGAGCCCTCAGTGATATCTCTGAAAGAAGTGATGAGCTGTCTAGTACAGGGGGCAAAGGCCAGAGATCCCTGTTACCAAGGCCCTATGGGTGGAAGACCAGTGCCTACCTGCCAGGGCCCAATGCCTATGCCCAGCTCTGTGGCAGCTGGGTGCCCCACGTGGAGGAAAATCACAGGTTGGACCAGGCCTGGTGCTGGGCCTCCATGGGACGGATGTGCGAAAGCTGTGATGCCCTTCTCGTTCCTAATTCCGCCCTCTGTTTTCACTTGCTCTGCGTCCTGCTACATTCCCTTCCCAGGCTGAAAGTTTCCATCTCTGGGCTTGGCCCTGAAGTGAAATTCTTTGGAAACTTTCAGCTGAGTTCACTTAGCCATTGTTGAGTGGGAGAAGGTGGGTGGGGGAGGAGACAGTTTGGGAGGAGACACTTCAAAGGCAAGCACGGGGAGACCCACAACCTCCTCCTTGACTGCTGGGGTCTCAGTGGGGGTGAGAGGGGAAGTGGTGTTATGGAGACAGCTTAGGGCTGGGGGTCAGGACCTCTCGGTTCCTAGTCCTGGCAAAGATGAGTCCTGCCCTGCAGCCCTGCTGGTCAAGTGGCTTTGTCTCTCCAGAACCTGTTTGCTAATTTCTAAAGCCAGATCTTTTGAAGAAATTATTTCTAAGGTTCTTTATGCACAGCCCTGATGCTTGCTGCTTGATGCCTTAATCTTATGATACGATTTTTGTTTGAAGTGAGTCCTGCCTTCCTCTGTGTGTGGGCAGCCGTTGGAAGGTTCTAGCTTCTGGAGATGCTTGTGCAGCTGTGTCAGCCCCCAAATCGCAATCGACCATGTGGCTGGGCCACAGAAGTCTCCAGCTCGGCCCGGAGGAATGAGCTTTGCTCTGTCCACCCTTCCTCTCCTGCTCGTTTGGTTTCCCTCGTGTTCTGGGTCAGGGAGGAGCTGACTGGGAGAAGGGCACAGAACCTAGAGCTTGGATCCATGCATGTTGTTTGGTTTAGGAAATTAAAAAGAAAACATTTGTTTGATTTTAGTCCAATAAAGTAATTTTTTAGAAAGACAGGTTATTGGTTTGGATTTAGCTTATTATTTTTTTCCACCCAACATAAAAAGGTTGAAAAAAAATCCAGCAATTGAAAAAAAAAAAAGGTTTGCCGAATGGCCTCTGTGAATTAGTTCCTGCTAAGAGGGTCTTCTGTAGGTGGGAGCTCTAAGGTAAGTTAGATGAGCAGGAGCTGCCAGGAGAGGAAGGAGGCAGAGGTCAAAGTAGGCTTTTTAGATCACCAGAAAGTTCTGTGGCTCTGATGACATTTCTGAGACATGTAAACTCCCTGCCTAAAGTGCAGGGAAAAAGGAAGGGGCTGGGAAGTCCCCCTTCCCTAGAGATCTTAAAAGCAAGTAGGTCCTCTGTGTCTCTGGGGTTTGTTTGTAGTCTTGCCTGGAGGCAGAGGGATGAATGAAATAACCTCTGGAGGGCACGTTAATGCGAACAGAAAGATGGACCACCCCATCCGGTGGGGAACATAAGATACCAACCCCCTCCACCAGCTGGAGTGGAGACCATTGCAAGTTGCCTCTCCCTGGGTGGTGGCCCAGCTGTTTCCTTCTCTTCTCTTTCCTTTCCAACCCTGGATTAAGAATCTGTTGTTGAAATTATCCCAGAGCCCCTGTCCCAGTGCTGGGTATGCCTCCTGGACACTGAGCTGGTTGGCCCAGGGAGGCCTGCTGGCCTTCTGCTCTCACACCACTTCCCGCTAAGCTCACAGTCTTACTTCGACCTTGGCAGTCTTGTCTACATTTCAACAAACACTAGTTTAAATGGCAGATTTGAATCGATGGGAGACAGCCTGGGGAGGGGAGATGTCTTGGGATGGAAGGTGCCTCATTTACCCTCTGGGTACCTGCCTTTCGGCTGGTCCTGACATGGTCAGTATTTGTCGTTACTATTAATTGAGTAGCTACTGTGTATGGGGCTCTGTACCACCCTCTGAGAGTATTATCCACATTTGCCAGCTAAAAAAACCGAGGCTCCTGCCCAAAGTTACACCTTTGGCCTGGACCCTGCCACTCTGCTGCCACCTGACTTGGAGCCCAGCCCCACTCCTCCAACCACGCAGCTCCAAGGTTTCCACAAACAGGTATCCACAGTGGGTCAGAAGGAAGCACTGAGCTTGGGGACTGGTATTTTCCCTTGGCCCTGCAAAATCCTTGCCCCGTGGACAGCCCCAAGACCAGGGGAAGGCCAGGGTGGGGCCTCTAAGGAATGGCCCAGGGAAGTATCCCTTGCCTGGCTCTGAGGGCGCTGTCATCCTCAGCTGCCGCTGTCTGGCTATATATTTGGATTTGCTGACTCAACTCATGAGGGCTTTGTTCATGTCTTAAAAGAAGTGAGTTGTTATTAAGGCGTGTGGCAGTGGTGGCCCTTTGTTACACGCAATTGACTCCCACGTGTTGGAAAGGAATAGGATGCGTTATTGAAACCATTCAGGAATCAATTGTGGTCATAAAAAGCAAGTGGAAAAAGAGGCAGGCCCCTGAGTACAAAAGGTAGCTTTCTTCCCAGTACTGATGGCAGATGGAAAATGTCAATAATGTCATAACCAAAGCTTTATTAGGACATTTCTTGCAACATGTCCACTTAAGTCTGGCATTACAAGGGTATGAATAGTTCCCAAGTTTCATGTAAACACTTCTTACTCTCTGAATCGAGAAAAAACACCATGGTGTTGAGTGGTGAAAGTTGTTGCTTTTGAATTCTTACTGAATTACTTGAGTCAGGGAAATCCCTCAGTTTGTCATTCTAACACTGCCATCGTCATTCCAAAATTGAAGCCTCCCACATCCTCTCCCCATATGGACGCAAAATGGAAAGAATACTCAACTTCATGATCAGCTTTTTTTCCTCTCAGGGAATTACTTTCCAGTTACCTTAACTAATTAATTCAACCATAATTCCTGAATGTATATCATATGCCAGCCACCTGAATCAGAGAGGTGTGGTCCTTGCCCTGATGATGTTTACAAAACATATATTTTTTTAAAAAAAGAGTAGGAAAATCCTCAACCTCCTGACAAACCACTTTCTTGCTTTGCATTCAAATGCAGTGAAGCTTCTTTGTGAGTTTCACCTTCGTGAGTTTCACCTTAGCACCTTCCACTGGTGTGGAAGTTTCTCGGAGTCTGCTGTCCAGAAGGACATGTGTCCCTAGGACCAAATCCTTTAAGCAATTGAGAGACCTAGAGGGTCTACAAATCCAGGCACCAACTAGGCCACCAACTCACCCTGTCACTTGGAAAGATGTCATTTACTGTCTCTGGGACACAGTTTCCTAATCTGCACAGCAGGAGAGCTGACTATATGGTTCCTAAGCTCCCCTTCCACTCTGACATCCTATGATAAACATTTTAAAAATAGAAAGTAAACAGTATTTGAAGCACAAGCCCTAGTGACTTCCTTGTGCTTACCTTGAACTGTCCTGCATGAGAGGTATTTTGGCTTCGCCCTGTCGGCTGTCTCTGATCAAAATCTGTCATATTTGAACTGCTTTGGAGACTGCAGGCAGCATGACCCCAGCTGCTGATGGCCTGTGGTACTTCCCAGACGCCTCTGGCTGGAGGATCTGACCTGAGACTCTTATTCTTATGTCTGTGTCAGCCCTTGTCATGCCACAGTGAACAATCTGTCCCCCACCAGGTTAATCTATTCATTGCACAGATCTTTATGGAGAGCCTGGTAGTGCCAGGGTTGTTCTAGCTATGAGTTGGGAGTATCACAAAGCCCCTTGCTGCATGGAGCTTACATTCTAATGCGGAGGGAGAAGAGGCAGAAACAGACACACGCACGTGCAGTTTGAGGTCATGAGTGAGAAATGGTATGAGGAAAGGATGAGAGCAGAGAGCTGTGGTTGGGGATTGAGACAGGGACGGAAGTGGGGAACACGCGCACGGCTCCACCAAGCCCACCTCTGAGACCTGTGCATGGCCCACCCCTGTCTGTCTGCCTTTGATGTGAATGTCCTATTAATACCTTGTATTAGTTGAACCTTTGTGGTTCAGCCTGGTGGGCTGCCATCTCTGAACCTATTGTTTTGTCTTTATGTGACCCTTTCCTTCTTGGAACAGTGCTGTCCTTCTTTTGGGACCTGCCCCTTCAGCCTCCATTGCCTTAAAGCCTGCATCACTCAGGTGTGCGTGGCCTTTGCTCTCTCCCTGGACCTCGCTGCTTGCTCATGGAGATGGGTCCTCAGTGGCTGCTGCCATAGCCACACTACTGCCAGCTGTCCCCTCCTGTGGGATGAGCTGTGGGCTCCAGCATCGCCTCTGCTGCTCCTGCCATGGGAAGGACCTGACCCAACCTGGTCCTCAGAGGACCCACTTCTCCCCACTCTGTCTCTGCTGAAGTGCCACGAGGCATGCCTCACTGCTTCTGTGTGTTCGCTGGGGGCTGCCCCAAGATGCCCAGGGACGCATGAGCCCAGCAGCGCGGGGGAGATAATGTCTCATGCAGACAGCGCTGACCTCGGAGAGACAGGAGCCAGGAGGGATCCAGCAGACACATTTTTCCCCTTCTTCCATTTGATGGAATGTTCTCAGGCACAGTGATTACCTAGGATATGTGGAGGCATCCTGTGTGGATGGGAAACTGGCTGTGTCCCTTCGCGAAGCTGTGGATGGCTTGGTAAGGTGTTACTCGTGTCTGCTGCTGTCTTTTCCTTTTTCCTCCCTCTCTTTGCTGTGGGATTGCACCTCCCATTATCACTTAAGGGGTGCCTCCAGCACTGTTTTCTTAGACACTGCCCCAACCATGTGACTCTAATAGGCTCTGTCAACCAGTGCCCTGGGGGCTGGGCCACAGAAGTGGGCACATGCCCCAAGCTAGGTCAATAGAAGCCTTTACCTGGTGACTTTTAAATTGGAACTGAAGAAAAAGACAGTTGTTCCCTTCTGGCATTGAGCCGTGAGTCTGAGAGCTGCCGGGAGCCGCTTCCCCAGGCATGTGGAGGAAGGAAGCTGGTGGCAGAGAGAGGCAGGGTGAGCGCTGCAGAGAGCCCTGGATCCAATTGCTGCTGAGACCCAGCTGCTCCCTACCCTTCCCACAGTTTCCTTCTGCAAAGCAATAAATTCCTCCCCTTTCCTGGCTGGTTTGATTGGATTTCTGTCATTTGCTGTATTAGTCAGGGATCAGATAGAAAACAGAAACCACTGATATGTTACACAGAGACAGTTGGACACCGGGAATTGGTTACACAGAGATGGGGGAGCTGAGAAATTAAACAGGAATTAGTGACATGGAAGCTTCCAGCACCCCTACCCAGGGCTGGAGGGATAAGGGGAAGGTGGCATTACTGGCAACCAGGACAGGGACGCCCGCAGAAGCTGAGTCTGTGGCTGGCCTGTGTGGCGGGAGCCAGAGCCACAGAGCAGAGGCTGCCACTGCCTGAGATGCTGCCCAGAGCAGAGGGAGAGGGGCGGCCTTCTATCATGTCTCCCATTGGTCACAGAGATCCCGGAGTCAGCGGGCAAGGGCGCCTGGGAAATGTAGTCTTCTGCAACGCAGGGCCAGGCAGCAGTGAGCTGGCATGGAGCAAACAGGGAAATGAGCAACACCTGGTGGGCTGAGTGAGTCTATTCCACAGTGTCTGCTTTTGACCGTAAACCCCGGAGCCAAGACTGTCGGCCTGAGGCCCGTTTGTGCACTGTGCCCAAGTTCTTCCCAGAGTTCCGACAGCAGTTATGTCGACCGTCCCCAAGAAGTCCTGGTACCTTGGAGGTATGAACTGATTCTCCCAGTACATGTTTTAATGCCTTTACGCCCACATGGGCAATCCATAGGAAGCAGAGCTCATTCTGGGATTCGGCTGAGCCACAGAGAACCAGGTATAGCCTCAGACTTTCCACAGACAAGGATCTCATGCTAGCGCGGCTGCAGTGAGCTCCTGCCGAATTCCAGCTCGGAGGCGGATCAGAGCTGTCTCAGTGGCCACCACCGAGGTGCTAAGCTTGCTAAGCTGTGCCGGTGCATTTGGAGTTCTCCCCAGTGTCCAAATCTAAATTCCTTGCCCTGTGTTGTGTCAGGTCACCCTTGGGTGACCTAGGATAGGATTGCCCCCTGTTATCTAGAAGATAATGCAGGATTTTGAAAAAAGAAAAACGTGATATTTTGGCTTTGAACGGAGCATGCACTTTGTGAGTCCCAGTGATGTGGCAAAGGGGGGCGGGTGCAGGGACGGGGTCCTGTGAGGGTTCTCAGGCTCCAGAGTGACCGATGACTAACTGGAGGCTGTCCAGGCAGTGGGGTTTGAGGTCCCGTAGTGCTCAGCAAAGAAGTTCCTGGGAACCTAATGGGGACAATTTGGGGTTTTGCAGATCATCTGAACTGAGGTTGTTTCCCATATGTTGGAGGGCATGTGGCTCTCTATATGTCTATATTTTAAAGTAAATAAAAGGCTCTCTGAGCAAACCACACGGTATTGGATGGACTCAGACTCCAGTTCCGAAGCCTCTGCTTTCTGGCTTGACGGGAGCCTGCTGTGGCTGCCCCGGGCTGGAGTCCGGGCTGCTGGGTCAGCTTCTGGCTCCTGCTGGTGATTCACTGTTGCCCCAGTGGACAGGCAGCCATCGTGCCTGGACCTCAGTTGTACCTTTCTGTGAAACAGGCGGAAGACTGGGGCCCTTCGGTATTGTGAGAACACATGACCTTTTTGCTCAGTGTTACGGGTTGAATTGTGTCCACTTCAAATTCCTATGTTGACGTCCTAACCCCCAGTACCTCCAAATGGGATCTTATTCGGAAATGGGGTCTTTACAGGGGTGATCAAGTTAATGCGAGGTCAAAGGGTGGGCCCTAATCCAATATGACTGGTGTCTTCCTAAAAAGGGGACACTTGGACACAGGGGCACACGTGGAAGGAAGACAATGTGAAAATGGCCACCTACAAGCCAAGGAGAGAGGCTTGAAGCAGATTTTTCTCCTGTGGCTCTCAGAAGGAACCAGCCCTGCAAAACCCTTGATTTTAGACTTCCAGCCTCCAGGATCGTGAGACGATGAAGTCCCCTGTCTGTGGCACTTTGCCGTGGCAGCCCAGGCACACTAGCACTCTCGGTCTCCTGTCTCTTCTCCACTGTGGGGATGTCAGGAGAATTCCTGTTCCTTTCCCCCTCACAACCACTCTATTATCCTAACAAGCTCAGTTCAAAGCTCTCTGTCATTTCATCTAAAACATTATTGTCACGTGCATGCCTTCAACTCTGCATGATTCTGCCGCCCTGAGTACAAAAGGAAAATGCTTCTTGTTACCAAGGATCAGTTGAAGACAGAAAGTGCAGGATCCACAATGGGGAGGGAGGTGAAAGAATGGGACCCACGGGGGAGGGGACAGTTATCACTTCTTCCCAGAAATCTTGGTGGCAGATGGGCATAAAATAAAGGGCAGTTTTACCTGAAGACAGAGCTGAATGATGAAATGACTCCCAAGGGCCTTGAGAAATATTCCCAAACTCAGGCACATCCAATTAGCTGGAGAGTGTTAACATTTTTTTCCACCTGCCTTTATGTTACTGTATTAGGCAAAATACTACAGCAAACACTCTTATCCCTACAGGTATTGCTTACATAAAACAGTACAAATAGAATTAAAAGCCCCTGGATACTTCTCTCATTTTCATCCTGGGTCCTTTAAAAATCATACAAATTTCCTAGTCCTCCCAGAGACTTACTAAACCAGAATTGCCCAAGGTGGGGCCTGGGAACCTGCATTTCACAAGTTCTCTGGATGATTCTCTGCAGCTACAGGGGGCAGGGCACACCCATGGCTGAAGCTCACATTTGGAGAGCCCCTGGACTCTCCGCGGGGACCCACCTCCACCACGCACAGACGATCTGAAACTTGGGCCCCTCTTAATCTAAGGGAGTACGCATTGCTGTCGGTCCCCTGGGGCTGGCCCGCAGAGATGAGGTGGGGCCACGGGGGCAATTGGGACTGAGGGGGTTCAGGAGTCAGGGGCTGCCGGTGGCCAGAGCTGGGTGAGCAATTATGGTAGAGAGAGAAGCCTGAGGGGGAGAGAGTCCAAGGCAGTAACCCTCAGTGGGAAGAGCGTGGGGAACGCCTTTGTATCAGGATCTAGGGGAATGAGGCTCAGCCCTTCCTCACTCCCATTCCTAAGACAAACTCCTCTTCTAGTTAGACAGTAACTAATGTCTAACCTCCTTTCACATCAGTTGTGTTTTTAGCACTTTTCTTTCTTCCTGAGTTATATGATCACGAGCAAACTACCTTGCACCTACTTTCTACCTCTGAAAAGTGCTCCTAATACTGCCTTTCTTATTTTATTTGATAGCGTGGTTATTAGAATCAAATTTACTGATGTTAATGCAAGTACTTGGAAACTGTAGAGTGTGTTCAATCCTGCCGTCCTTCAACGTCAAGATTGAAAATCTCCTGTCACGCCACCCCGGATCCCGCTTTTCTCTGCTGGTCCAGGAACAATCACATTACACTTCCTCCTCTTCCTTTCAAGGGTCACATCTCAGTCTCCTGTAAATCGCAATTATTTGCTTCCAGACTGTGAGCCCTGTATGGACAGGGTAAACATGTCATTCAGGGCTGGATCTCCAAAGTCTGCCACATCATGGATGATTGGCAAATGTGTTTCGCATTAACCAATGAAGATTTAGGCAGAGCGTGGCACTAACCAGTCCCCAGCAGCCCAGGCTGCAGAGCTGTACCTGGAGTGGGTCCAGGTGTGAATGGAGAAAGCACAACTGGGACTTCTGCACCTGCGAGAGGCCCTGCTTCCAGCTCAGCTTCACCCGGCGGCACGGCCCCCTCCTACGGCCCCGTCCATTGTGACTCGAAGGCAGCAGGCTTGACTTGCGTGTCTGTTTCGGCAGGCAAACATATAATTTCAGGTCACGTCCGGTGCCATTTGGAAGGAAGCTCAGGTTTCCCTAAGTGGAAACAGCATGCTCTGAAAGTAATTATGGGCCAAGAAGTATGTTCTGGAGCGAGACCCGGCATTTATAAGCAAAGGTTACCCTTCCTGCCTGGTGACAGGACAACCCAGGGAGGACATAATCAGTCCCAGTCAACCCCAGTGGTATCCCAGGAGGGTCTGTGTTGTGTCAGGAGCAGCAGGCCGGACTGGCACTGGGACGTCTGCCAGGATTCTGGCAGCCAGTTGTTCTGGACCTCGGTTTCCAACAGACCTCCTGGGGTCATTGTTTTCCATGCTAGGACCTCGGAAACATGATGGGCCCCTTGTTGGAAGGGATGGGACCTTGGACAGTCACTTCTTCCCTTGGTCTCTGAATCATGAGGAGGTTAAACTAGATGACCTCTGACCAATGAATTGTATGCTGGTAAAATTTCAACACCAGTTCTTTGGGAAAAAAAAAGCCTGAATTTGTAGTGTCTGCTGATTTCTGTGGTGTGAATACTTCCACTGTGGCCAGTTTCAAGCTATAATGTGAAGTCACTGAATGCAGACTCGGGAAGAGATGCACACACTCGGCTGTTGAGAGCTGGCATGAGCTGCAGAAGCCAGCCCCAGCCCACCACTGCTTCTAACTCTGACGCCTGCAAATTTTTTCCACTGTTATCCAGATGAATGTTATCCAATATTTATCTGCTATGCTGCAGGTGCGCTACAGCATCTATATTACATGCATAGGTATTCATCTGTACCTGTGCAAATGTACCCGGAGCTGGCTACATAATTTGCTGGCTCCAGTACAAAATGAAACTGCAGCTCCCTTGTTCAAACAGCAGGGGAAAAAGTGCCATTATAGGTCCTAAAATGTAAAGCTTTTTATCTTTCTTCCATGTTTCTCACTCTATTTTAAATTTGCTAGATAATGTAGTTCTAAGTAAATAAACATTTTAAAATTAAATCGTTACTATCAATTTTACTTTGTTTACGTTGTGCAATGCTAGTTTTAGATGTGAATATAAGAGTGTTTAACTAGTGGAATCACTGAAATGACTCAATTGCCTTTCATAGTTCATACACGACATAGCGGTAACACTCACAAAACTAACTCCACTGTTTGTATTTCACTTCTTGATACACACACGTTCTGCCGACTCTCCCTCCCTTCTCACTGATGAGAAAGGCAGGACTGGAAGGAAAATGACCCATGAATTTTCCTGTCTTCCCCTTTCCTTCTATGGCATCCTTTTCAGCATATGGAAATGGTTGGCTTGTATAGGGAATCAACACAAGAAAGAAAGGATATGACAGGCTTCCTTGATTATGTTTCCTAAAAGTCATTTCCCTTTTTCTGCGTTGAAAGCAAGTTCTGGTCTGGATGGAACATGCAGCCTCTCGGGGCGGTAGCTCCCGTGTTACTCGGTCACACACCTAACACGCTTCCCTCGTACTTGCTTTGAGTCTTGCTGAACTGCCGTAAATCATGAGTCATTGGCATTCTGTGCTCCTGGGGCGTTGCAAATGCTATACGCCAATGGGGCGGCAAAGAGCCATGGGCGAGCGTGCTCCCTTATCTCCTCTGCTCACGTGCTTGCCCGTGGCCCATTGGAGTTCATTTCTAAAAGACAAAGATGAAATTATTAATTTTAAGACAGTGACAGTAGAGTATCAGACCTAATATGGGGACCTTGTGAGCCCTCGAGTGACTGCATAGGTTGCATGCTCAGGAGGCTGGACTTAGGAAGACCATTGTTTATATCTGGGGTCCTTTCTGGTTGGTCATTGTCAGTGCTGCATTACTTGTTAAGTGTTTTTAATATTCAGCCTTGCCCGGATATTTTTCTTTTTGAGGACCCAGAATATTTTAAGAAACACACTCTCATTGATCTCAGTTTCTACTCCGGTGAACTGTGTCGGATTTTGTAGGAGGTATTGCTACGCTTTGAATATCGTGTTCCCCCAAAATTCATATGTTGAAATCCTAACATGCAAGGTGATGCTATTAGGAGGTGGGGCCTTTGGGAGGTGAGATGAGCCCTCACCAGACACCGAATCTGCTGATGCCTTGATCTTGGACTTCCCAGCCTCCAGAACTGTGAAGAATAAATTTCTGTTGTTTATAAGCTGCTGGGTTTATGGTATTAATATTTCTTATAGCAGCCTAAACAGACAAAGACATTGTCCTGGGGGAGAAGATGAATGGGACCTGGCTCTGACTGGCAGAAAAACCAAGTTCTGTTGGGTTGTCAGACTGTGTTCTGTGGGAATGAGAATCACAGTGAAAGACAAAACTAGGAAGAGTTAAGTTGTGAGAAAACACCTCCAAGTCAGTGGTTCTCAGACTTAGAGCTTCCTCAGATCCCTGAAGCACTGCCTGAAAACTCAGATTTCCTGGTGGGGCTCTGATTCACTTTGGGGTGGCAGTGAGGGGAACCCTCGGAGATCCTTATCCTGCAACCCTCTTTTGTTTCTGCGGCAGAGGGTCAACCACCTCTGTTCGAGAAGCCCCCCTGCAGAGAAAGTAAATTTGGAAAGAGGGAGAGACCACAGGCTTAGCAGAGAGCAGGGCTCGGTAAATATTTGTTCAATAAAGGAAGGAGTGAAGGAAGGAAGGAAAGAAAGAAAGAGGACCTGAGAAGCCTGGGGTCTCTGGGGAGAGGTTTTAGGAAGTTGTGTCGTTTGAGCTTCCCATCCAGTTGTGTACTGTGTCCAGAACCTGTGCCCGGGCTGGAGAACAGGGGACTCGGTTCTTGCTTGTTGAATGGCTGAGGTATGAGAAAGGCCCCAGCGTCCAAGGACTTGGAGGCTTGAGTGCACAAGAGGTGAGATCTCAGATCCCCCACGCTGGCTTCGTGGGGTCAGAGCTCTCTCCCGGTTGTGCTGGCTCTGAGGTCACCTGTGGGTCCTGAGTGCACCCTGTCTGCACGTAAGTCCAGCCAGGCTGTGTCAGGGGCTCTCAGGTTGGGGGAGGGTGGACTGGGACGTCTCAGCCTGAGGACGCAGCAGGTTTGAGGAGGACAGAGCATGCTTCAGTTCCGGCTTCCCTTCCAGGTCTTTGGGGAAGTGCTCCTCACTGCTCCATCACCTGTTCCTGCATCTCATCAGGAAAAGTCAGGACCTAAATCCCCATGGATTTGGCTGTCTGGGGCACAGAAATGCCACTTGGGTCAAATGCCTGCTCCCTGCTCTCCAGCTGGAAGGCTCTACTCCCTTCTTGGAACTCCCAGAGCCTTTTCTCTGTGCCTCTGCCTCTAAGACACTTGTCACAGCCAACCTTGTGACTTGGGTGGCTTGTTTTCTGCTGGTGAGTAGGGCCTGGGTGATTTATCTCTGCGCAACTTTCTCCACTGCAGTGCTTATTTAGCACTGGGCTCCCTGGGCAGGGATTGCAACATGCAGCGGTGGAATGAAGGCTGGAAGGCCTGTGTCCTGAGTGCTCACCTCAGGCTGCGGGGTGGGCTGCTGGGCTTGGCGGGCTCTTCCTAAGACAGGGCTTCATTCATCAGGGTCTCGTGGTGCAGGCACCAACGCACGTCCGCAAGTGCCATGGAGTGGAGGCCAGGAATGGTCTTGAGCAGGTCAGCTGTTTGCTGAGCTGTGCTAGAAGGGGGTTGTTGAAAGGCACATCCTGTCCCCAGTGGATCTCCAGATGGGAAGGGAGCCAGTCTCGACAAAGGGTAGAGCAGAGACCACAGGAACAGGGGCTCATGAAACCAGAGCTGCTGCGGGGTCCTGCCATGCAACCAGCTGAGTCCCAGTTTTGTCACCTGTCCAATGAGAACAATAATTAGAAAACAGAAGAAGGACGTAGAGGATTTGGTGACCTCCCGTGCCTGCTTTTAGCATCCACCTGCTCCTTCCTGGCTCCTTTGCCTCAGGGCTTCTGGGCATTTGTCGTACCCCCTTCCTCCATAGGGACCCAAACAGCCAGGCTCCCCTAGCACAGACTCTCCCCCTTCCCTGCCTTCTCTCCCCAGCCAGAACTACAGCAATAACAACTATTTAATGGGTACTTATTGTGTACACTGCACTTTACCAACTTGCTCTTTATATGTATGCACTCACTTAAGCCTCAGGGCAACCCAATGAGGTAGGCATTTCTATCATCCTCCTGTGCTGAATGAGGAAACTGAGGCTAAGAGAGGTAAAGTAACTTGTCTGAGGTTGCACAGTTCCGGAACTGAAGAGCTGGATCTGAAAGCAGGTTTGTTCCACACCAGGGTTTGATCTTAGCCACCACACCCCACCAGCGCCCTGACTTACTTCCCCATCTTGAGCTCTGGAACTGCCCTGCTGGTGTCCACCTGGTTAATTTTAAAGCTGTGTGTAGATAAGGGTCTGGCACTTAATGTGCTGGCCTTTGGCATTTTAACGGACCTCTTCGGGTTGTGGCCTTATGGTAGGGACAAGATCCTGGAGTGCTGGGCTGCGAAGCTGGGGAAGAGGTTGCCAGGGTTTGTGCTGTGAGATTAGCACCCACCCCCCCATTCTCTCTCTTTTCTCCTTGGAGCAGCATCACCCCTTTGCCTCCATTTCTGAGCCCCACCCCCACGCAGTGGGTCTTGTGCTGGTGGCATGTAGGAGGCATGTAGTTTTCCCTCACCCTGGGCTCCCAGCACAGATGCTGTCTGAGATCTACTGAATTGGACAAAAGGCACTCAGCTTGGCTTCCGGACCCATGGAATCTTCTGGCTTCTTTGCCCATCAGATTCAGGCCCTCCCCCAACTAAGTGAGTAAAGGCTGGGGCCAGGGTCCCTGTTGTCACTGACAGGGCTGGGGACGCTTGGGCCTTGGGGCTCCCATGGCTGACCTCACAGAACAGCCCCTCCCACCCCAGGAGCTGGGGAAGGCCATGGCCTTTGTGGGCATGGCTGGGGACACGCGTCCTTCCACTGCCTTGCTGGGAGGCCGTGGTCAGCCTATAGCTCTGGCAAATGGCTGGAGACCGGTGTTTCAGTCTGTGGGCCTAGCTGCATAGTCCTGGGCAGATCTTGTCACTCCTCTGGGCCTGGGTTTTCTCATCTGTAAAGCGGGGATAATGAGCCTGCCCCATGTACTCCCGCAGGGCTGCTGTGAAAATATCTGGGATATAAGAAACACATGTTGATGAGTGGAAAATGCTTAAAATATAAATGAAGATAAATGAGGTGGCCATCAGACACAGAGTCACGAATTAAACACTGAAGTGGTCATTTGAGGGTTTCTGCCTAAAGGATAAGACAATTTAATAGAAATCTATGGAAAACTCGTGGTTTGGTTGTTAGTAAACACCAGAAAGACCAGCATGCAAGGTAGGTGAGAACGAACGGCTCACTCACCGATCATATTTGATCCACAGCACGTTTATGCTTCTACCATAAAGGACAAGCACTCTTTTTTCATAGCTTAGTATGTCGTAGCTTATTATGTCTTGATAAAAGGCATATTTTTATACAGATTATCAAAATAAAGAGTTGATGCAGCTGTGGCGCCTGCTGGAAATCCACACACATTCTCATTTCCTAATGGGTAATAAGGAAATGACCTTGGAGCAAAGGTCCAGTCAGCTGGAGGGTCTGAGGCGGCACGTGGAGAGGGAACGAACAAGCTCTGGGGCCACGGTCGGGCTGCCTTATGGGCTGTGGTCCCCCAACCCCATGTCCGGGTTAAGAACACTTCATCTTTTTTAGCCATTTATTTTCTTTAAAAAAAAATTCAACAAATATTTATTGACTGACAAACCAGTAAAATAAAGCTCTTTTAAAAGCAGCTTTATTGACATATAATTGGCATACAGTAAACTGCACATATTTAAGGTGTAAAATTTGATGTTTCGACGATGTTTTGACACATGTATATACCTATGAAACCATCACTGGACTCAGGATAATGAACACGTTTATCATCCCAACACGTTTCTGGGTGGTCCTTTGAAATCCCTCCCACTTGCTCTTCCCCCACCCCATGCAATAACTGATCTACTTTATGTCTCTACAGGTTAGTTTGAATTTCCTAAAATTCTATATAAATGGAATAATACATTACATACACCTTTTTGTCTGGATTCTTTCACTTACTGGGATTCATCCAGATTGTGGCATGTGTCAATAGTTCATTCCTTTGGATTGCTGAATAGTATGTCATTATATGGATATACCACAATCTGTTTATCCAGTCATCTGTTAAAGGATATTTGGGTTATCTCAAGTGTTTGGCTATTACAAATAAAGCTGCTGTGAAAATTCATGTGCAAGTCTTTGTATGGATGTTTGCTTTTATTTTTCTTGGGTAAACATTCTAGAATGGCTGCCTGAATCATACGGTAAGTATATATTTGACTTTTTAAGAAAGTGCCAAACTGCTTTCCAAAGTGCTTGACTTATTTTATGATGCCGCTAGCAGTGTTCCAGTTCCTCCACACCCTCACTGACACTTGATGAGGTCAGTTCTTTCAGTTTCAGCTATGCTAATAGCTGTTCAGTGTTGTGTCATTGTGGGTTTAATTGACATTTCACTAATGACTGATGATGTCGAATGTCTTTTCATGTGCTTATTTGCCATGTATGTGCCTTTGCCCGTTTTTTTTTTAATGGGTTATTTTCTTATTATTGAGTTTTGACATTTCCCTTTACAAATATGGATACCAGTCCTTTATCAGATATATGATTTGTGTATACTTTCTCTTAGTCTTTGCCTTGTCTTTTCATTCTGATTTTGAAGAGCAGATGTTTTTAATTTTGGTGAAATCCATTTTATCAATTTGTTCTATTATCGGTTGTACTTTGTGCATGGTATTTAAGAAATCTTCAGAAATCACAAAGGTTTTTTTCTATATTTTCTACATATACAGTTTTATGTTTAGGTCTATGATTCATTTTGAGTTAATTTTTTTTATTTGGTGCAAGCTACTGTTTCTGGTCCTCTTCACTCCTGGTGTATAATAGATTCATTTGTCCATGTGCTTAAAGGACTTTTCTTTTCTAAAAAAAACATTTCTTCTAGTGTGGGTCTGCTGGTGATAGATTCTTCCCGCTTTTTATGCTTGAAGCATCTTTATTTAACATTTTTTTGGGGAAAAATATTTTCCTTAGGTATAGAATTCCAGTTGACAACTTTTTCTTCCAGTGCTTTAAAGTAGTTGCTCCGTGGCCTTCTTAACGTGTACTGTGTAAGATGAGACGTTTGCTCTCTTTACCTCGGCTCCTTTGTTCATATTATGTCTTCTTCTCGTCTTGCTTTTATGGTTCTCTCTTTATCACTGGTTTTGAGCAGTTTGATTATGTGGTGTGATAGTCCTCATATTTTTTTTGCACGGAATTCACTGTGCTTCCTGGATTTGTGGGTGTATAGTTTTCATTAAATTTGAAAAAATTTTAGCCAGTATTTCTTAAAATAATTTTTCTGTCCCTTCCCCCACCCCAATTTGATGACTCCAATTACACATATATTAGGCTACTAGAAGTTGATATGCAGCCCAGTGGTGCTCTGTTCTTTTCTCTAAAACTATCATTCCTCTCTATGTGTCTTTGTAGGTAGTTCTTATTGCTATGTCTTCAAGTTTCTTCTGCAATGTCTGATCTCCTATTTCGTCTAGCCAATGTATTTTTCATCTTGGACATTTTAGTTTTCGTCTTTAGAATAAAGATCCAGCTATAGTAACTATTTCTATTTCCTTGTCTGCTAATTCTAACATCTGTTTCAGTTTCAAATTGGTTTTGATTGATTGATTTGTCTTCTCATGATGGGTCATGGTTCTGCTCTTGAATACTTGCCAATTTTTGATTGGATGCCATCTTGGCTGGATGTGGAAATCACCTCCAATCATTTCTTCACTGGAATCTCTGGACCAACAGCTCTGAGGTTGGAGTCTAATAGTCAGAATGTCAAACCCAGTGTGTGGATGTGTTTTGCTTGGCCTGCACAGTGTTTTAAAAAAGATCTCAGATGTTTTTCACACTTAAAAATTCAGAGATACCATGGATTCTCTTAAACATTTTTTAAAAATCAGGAAATATGGCTGCCACTCTTGCTGGGAGCAATCAGCTGGAGAGCAATCACTCTTTTTAGATGGTGCTGGGGTTTGAATGTGTTCCCCTGAGTTCGTGTGTTGGAAACTTAATCTTCAATGCCACAGTGGTGAGATTAAGAGGTGACCTTTAAGAGGCAATTAGGTCATGAAGGCTCTGCTCTCATGAATTGATTAATGTTATCTCAGGAATGGGCTTCTTATAAAAGGATGCATTCAGCCTCCTTTTCTTTCTCTCTTATCCATGTGATGCCTTCCTTCCTCTTATGACACAACAATAAGGCCCTCACTAGATGTGGTCCCTTGATCTTGGACTTTCCAGCCTTTAGAGCCATGAACAAAATAAATTCCTATTCATCATAAATTACCAGTCTGTGGTATTCTATTACAGCAGCACAAAACTAAGACAGCTGGAGTATGAGCTTTCCACACCCCCTTCATATTGACATCCCCTAATAGTCTCCTATAGGCATTTGAGTTTGAGTACTCTATTGTCGAAGATCAGTTTTCCAGGGGCAGACTCTGAGACAAGTATCAGTATGTAAGTGATTTTTTAACAAAGTGCTCCTGGGAGTGGGAGAAACTTGAAAGGGAGTGGGGCATTCAGGAAAGAGAAGGGGAAGGAGTCCAGCAAGCACGGAATTCCGGTTAAAGACTCGCGGAGGGCACGTGTTGCCTTGATCCTGCAGAGGCATCGTGGCTGCAAGTTATGCCTCAGCATCTGTCCCGACTACGCATAAGGGACCTGAGCTTTCATACTTCCTCCCGGTCAGACAGTGGCCCCTACACCTGGCAAGGTCGACAAAATGGGAAGGGCAATAGGATTAGTGTCTGCCTTGCTAATTCTGTTCTCTTCCGGCTCCACCTGAGCAGGCTGGGCAGGGCCACCTAGGAACCTCCTGTGGTCCTGGCTGGGATGAAGGACTCTGATGTCACCTCCTGCATTTCCTAACTTTGGGGAGAGATTACCCAGATTTAGTATCATTTTCATCACCGGGACTCTTTAGGGAAGGGAACCTCATAGACTCCTAGTCATTCATTCATTCACTCATTCATTCACTCACTCACCCACCAGCATTTACTGAGTCAAGCAGCACTGTTTGAATGGGAATATTTTAAGCCATTTATACAACAGTGTCTTACCACCATTTCTTGGCCCACTTCTAGACAGTCTGCTGTCCTTGCTCCGAATTCCCTCAAGTGCCACAGCTGGAGGATTCAGACCTATGTCCTTTCAATCTGTGTCTGGGGGAGAGCAGTTTTGTGCCTTCCTCTGTGAAGGAGCCCTGTGCTCGAGCACCTTTCCTCTGACTTACTGCGTCTCTCTGAGTCTTCCCTCTATCTCTGGGTCTTTGTGTCTCCCATGTGAGCTGAGGCCACCAGGCAGGAAACAAGGGACTGAGCACTGGTTATCAAGGGTGCTTAGGAGGGGGCAAGCACAGGGATATAAAGAAACGAAAAGCCCCTTGCTAGACCTCTGTGGCCTCCTCAAAGCCTGGTGATGAGTGTAAACAGCACATCTTCCTTGGGGGCCCAGAGCTATGGAGGAATGGGGTGGATGGGACCAAAGAGATCGGCTTGGCTGGGGGTGGGGTAGGGGTGGTTGGGGTGATGCTCTAGGTCTGCTGCTGTGGACTAGGGAACTGGAGGAGAGAACAAGTCAGAGGGGAGGAAGGGAGGAAGCAAAAAAAAGAGAGGGGGGACAGAGGGGTAGAGAGAGAAAAGCCATGGAGAGGGGAGAAAGAGACAGAGAGAGAAGAAATCAGGAGAAAGAAAAGAGAAAGAGAAAAGGGGAAAGAGAGACAGAGAAGAGAAAGAGGAAGAGTGTGTGTGTGGGTGTGTGTGTGTGTTGGGGGGATTGCTGCCCAGGGGTGCCCTGGTTTGGAAATTCTAGGGGCGTTGAAATTCTGGAGTGCGGTGAAATGGCCTCAGGGTCCCAAGAAGCTATCAGCAGGCCCGTGCCAGGCCATAATAACAGCCTCTCTGTGGCCATAACCCGCTCTGGCCTCTCAGCTCCCAGGAACACTAAATTCACACAGGCACAAAATGCAGCCCTGCTTCAGGCCTCGCAGGCTAATAGCTACCGTCATATTTGCACTGCACCCGCAAGCATCACGGGCAATTAAGAAAGTCGTCCATTGCCATGTGGGCTGCCATTTACGGGTTGGAGCCTGGGGCTCCTCCAGGCCAGTCAGCCCTCTGATGAGACACAAATGAGTGGGGGAGGAGTGTTGTTTCCCTGGGAGAAGGACCCCTGCCATTAGCTGGCAGATCCCAAAGGCAGGCAAACAAAAGCTGCTGTGGGCACGCGGAAAGGGAGGAGGGCATGAGGCAGGCCAGGGGCCCTGCTTGCACGCGCACGCACAGGCTGGCTTTCTCACAGGCAGGCACGCACTTGCACGCACACCCACCTCGAACCCAGACCACAGATGCGTTAGAGCAAAACTCATGTGGAGTGTTCATGCACTCACATGCACACATTCACACAGGCATGACAACTTTATGCCTATGCTGGCTAACATGTGTGCACATTCAGGGGCTCACACAGGCATTTTCACCAAGTATATGTATCATAGATATATTTATTTATGTAAACCCATCCTCACACACTGGCAGGCATTCTCACAAATGCAAACGTGTGGAGACACGCACGTAGATTAAAGCCCAGATAAACTCAGGTGCAAAGACATAGATACACATACGAACATATCCTAATCTTTTCATCCAAAATCCAAAAGCAAGACAGCTCCAAAGACTTTTAAAACATGCATACTCTAGGCTTCAAACTTCTTTCAGAGACACAAACAAGAATGGATTTGGGGACCGGGACTGATGAATTTGTCCAGTGGAAGACAGAAAAGAGTTGGAAGAGAGCTGCCCTTTCTTTGTTCTGCTTTGAGCCATGGCCAGGACCTTTTAGTTGGTTGAAAAATAATTGCTGGTGGATGGCATCTTTCCTGGCCCCTGCCACTGGCCGCTTGACCCTGTTCCCGTCCTAAGCTGATGATTTTTAGGCTCTCAGGAAAGGGAATTTCAAAATATTCTTGGTACTGTGCAAACAGCATTCACACTCCTCATGTCCATGAAGCTCCTCCTGTTTGCTACCTGCTGAGCAGCAGGGGACTGCATCGAATGGGTAGAGGGTTGTGTACTGCAACTCGATTTTCTCATTTTTGGAATTGAATTTAGAAGTGTTTTCATCCTTTTCCGAGGTTTGGGATTTTTCCTCTCTCACTGCCTCCCTCACCCCTATTTCCCGCACTGTTATTAGGGAAAGAAAATTGGAGACCGTATCCATCTTGAGAACATGTCCCAGAATAACTGTGCCGTGACACACGGGGAGTGCAAGCGAAAAACAGGAAGCCACGCTGCAAGGGCTCGTTTGAAACTGGCAAACTTCGCAGCAGAGTCTTCAGCCAGAAAATCCACAGATGGCAGCCATTTCCCACAGCACCACTTCCCTCTGCGTCTGGTTCCGAACGGAGGCTGCAGTAGGTCCGATCTGTCTCCTGCGGTGGTGAGGTGACCTTTCCCCGCAGACCCCAGTGCCAAGCTCAGTGCTTCGCTGTTGCCTCCACGTGGCAAATGCTGGGACCAGCAGCCTCTGACCACCTTCCACCACTGTGGCCCACGGGGCCGGGGCTCCATTTGGAGCCTGCCAAGGACATTTGTTTTGGAGGCTTTTTGGCAGTTTAGATTTGGGTCAGAAGTGACTTCCAGCAGCCTGATTGACTTAAGCATTTTCATTGTACTTTTAGTGCCCTCCTCACCTCAATCTTTCCATCGCTCTTAATTTTCCATAAAATGTGCTGGAAAGATTGCAGTATTGGCGTGCAGCGCTGTGAGAATGCACTGGTGAGTGGACAAGGTGTGACTGAAGGATGCTGACACCACCTGCAAGGCTTCTGCAGCCCCTGGGCTGGCACTAAGTGGGAAAGAAATGGCAAAAGATGCCTTGGTGTGTGGTTTTCCTCTACGACAGGAGCTAGTCTGCGTGACATCCCCAAGAGCCATTCTGCTGCTTAGAGGCAATTATAAATATTTCAGTATTTAAAGGGCTATCCTCACAGACAAGGAATCCAGATTATTCTAGGGCTATTATGGGGTGCACTGGTTTATTTTCTCTGCATAACAAAACACCCAAAACTTAGTGACTTAAAACAGCAATCATTTATTTAGCTCATAATGCTGAGAGCCAATAATTTGGGCTGGGCTCAGCTGGATGGTTCTGCTGACCCGGGCCAGGCATGGCTGATCTCTGCTGGGGCTCATTCATGAATGTACCATCAGCTGGCAGGTTGGCTGTGGCCTGTCTGGTCTAGGAAGACCTGAGCTGGGATGACTCAGCTCTCCTCCGCATTTGTTCATCCTCCAGCAGATTGTACTGACTTTGTTCTCATGCTGGTGACAGGGCTCAGAGAGAGAGGTCCCTTGAAGCCTAGGCCCAGAAATGCATGACATTACTGTTGGTCAAAGCAAGTCCTAAGATCAGTCCTGCAAAATCCCATGTAAAGGGCATGGATGCAAGGAGAAGTGAAGAAGGGTGGCCACTTTTACAATATACCACATGGGGGACAGATTTTGACCGGATATTTGAAACACTTTCTAATGAGTTGAGCTGCTCAGGTGTGGGACAATCAGATTTGCCTGCCATGGGCCTGCTCTGGAAGAAGAACACCTCTCAGGTGATCAGAATGGGACCACCTGGACTCCAAAAGGCCTTCTAAGCCTGAGTGTTTATTTACTGGGAATTTATTTGCAACAATTCAGAGTTGAAGATTTTCATAGTCATAGAATTGGAAGAATTAGAATAATTTCCCAAATCCTTGATCACCCCAGTCTTGGCCACATCCCCTCATCTCCCTCTCCCGCATGCTGACCAGGTTCCTCTCTTTCCCATTCCCCCGTATTGCACCTGCCAGCCTGGCCTGGCCCACTTCTACCTCTGATCACATCCACGCACCTGTGCTCTGTGTTTGGTTGGGTTTGGGGAGCAGAAGACAAAGGATAGAGCATGCCCCAAAAGACAAAGGCTGCAGGACTCTGAATTTACATCATAATCTCTAAAGCATGATGTGTGTTGGAGAAGAAAAAAGAAACAGCATAAGCATACTTTTTAAAGAAACGCACACGTGCAGAGAGTGGAAAATAAAAGAAGCCACCAGCCCAAACCGAAGTTGGTTCTAAAGGAGGGAGATGTAAACTTGAGCTCCGGAGCTGGAGCCAAGACAGGAAGTGGGCTTGGCCCGCACAAGGCGCATATGCTGCCTGGAAAACCACCCTGAGCCCGGCTCCCTCTCTTCCTAATTCCCCTTGGTTTCCAGCCCCTCCTGACCCTGGGGACAATGGAGCTCTGTGCTGAGACTGTGCCTTTTGTGACGGCCTGGGAGAGGAAGAAAGGAGAAGCCGGTTTGGGCATCTGGGTGTGTGAATCACCCGCGTCACATGGCCAGGCCGGCTGCAGCAGCTCCCCGGGTCTGCACAAGGGCACATGGGGAGCGTGGCCTGAGCCCATGCCTGGAGGCTGGTCAGACAGCTGCAGGGTGCCCTGCTCTGAACCGCATAGCTAGGGACAGGATGCAGGAGGGGGAGGGTCTGGTACAGTGAGGGCCTTTGAGGACACTCTCATGGGGCAGGCTCTGGGGCCCTGACGTCTCCCTCCTAATCCCAGATCAGTTGTGGAGTCTGAGTCTGATGCTCTGGAAAATCACAGAGTCTCTGGTTCATCCCTGAGACCTGCAGGGCCCTGCCCCATCCTTTGACTCAGGCAGGGCACGCTTCCCCCAGCTTGGGGCTTTCCCCAAGGACTAAAATATGTCCAGAGTGTGGAGAAAACCAGCTTATTCTGGAGCAGAGAGAATACAGCAAGTTGGGCAGGAGCCAGAGCTGTTCTGTTTTCTAGAACCTTCTAAATCCTGGCTTCAGAATGAGGTGAGAGATGTTAAGGCTGGCTCCTCAGAGGGCAGGTTGGAAAGTGGCCGGCATTAGGAGGGGAGGAAGATGAGGCCAGGCACAGAAGGAGCCTTGCACTGTTTGAAGACAGAACAGATTGCTGAGGGTGGGGGCAGTCCACGCCCCTGTCTCCACCTGGAGAGGGTGTGACCTGCGTGGACACAGGGGGATGGATTCCATGACCCTGGGCAGTCTGTAGCAGCCTGAGCCAGCCCGGCCGAGGTGCCTTCTCCCAAGAGTCCTGCAGAGGGCAGTGTGGGACTGTGGCCAGACTTTGCTGCCTCATCAACTTTTCTCCCCACTCCGCAGCCCTCCTAAACTTTGAAAACCAAAGCTGATTAAACACAACCTGAGCCCTGGTTGAATGACATGGATTTAGCCTGGCGCTCTGGGCCCCCTTTGCTGAGAGAACCCCCCAGTCTTGGATCTGCTCGGGGAGCTTGCCGAGCTCTACCTCTGTCTGCTCCCACAGCCTTGGGGCAGAATTTGGTTGTACACAGGTAGAGCCTTACGGTTTTCAAAACTCATTCACATCTGCTCCTTGAAACTGTTCTGAGAGGTAGATGGGATGCTCCTTTTGCAAGAGAACTGAGACCCAGGGAAAGCGGAAGTGACAGCCCACGGGGGCCCAGCTGGTTTGCAGCAGAGACAAGTGGGGGACCAGGTCTTCTAGCCCTCACTGCAGCGCTCACACTACCCCTTTGTGATGCCCCTGAAATCCAACCAGCGTCACTCCCCACCTCCCAACAGACCTTCCCTCTCTTCACCGTTCTGTTGTCTCCCACGTGAGAGGTGTGAAGGTGCCTCCACTCCTCTACTAGATCCTGCGCTCCTTGCTGGTCAATTGCATAACCTCAGGTGAGTCGCTCCCCTTCCTTCTCTGGCATTTGCTTTTCCCAGGAGGAAAATGAGGGTGTTGGATCAGGTGGTCTCAAGGGTGGCTTGGAACATTGACCTTTCATGGGTCCATTATTTTTAGGCTGTGTCCCCAGTCACAAGCTACCTTCAAAACCTTTTGAAGGGTGGTAAGGTGGTGACTTATGTGAATTCTGAGTCTGACCATATTCTTTACATTTCAACTGGTTGTTTTCATGTGGTAGATGCAACCTTGCTCCCTGGGGTTTAAGAAAGTCAGATCAAGCCACGTGATGGTATCCCTCGTATGGACAAATGACATGGACAGTGGTGTCAGTGGACGTAAGTGACAGCAACTGTGCCCAGCAGAGCTCCACACCAAGCAGCTCACTGTCGGATGCTGGGGGTGACAGAAGGTTCCTCCAGGGGTCTTGCTTGCTCTGCTGGGCCCCAGAGACCATTTATAGTCCCCGCAGTTTGGAGGTGGCAGAAGCCCTGTGTCTGTGCTTAACAGCTACCTTAGCATATCTGCTCTTTTCCGAGAGGAGGACACAGGAGAAATGAAGAAGCAAAACCCCCAAACACACCCACCGTCAAACCTGCAAGATACACTTGAGGTGTTTGGGATGAGGAGGAGTAGAAGGACAGAGCCGCACAGACAGAGCCTTAATGTCAGAATTCCTTTTGGACGTCACCAACCACCATTCACTGAGGACTACGTATGTGCTAGGTGTTATGTACCTCCACCAGGTGAAACTACTAATATTCTCATTTTACAGATGAAGAAATTGAGGCCCAGAGAGGTTGCATAACTAGTCTAAGATCACACAGCTCAACAGAGGTAGAGTTGGGACTGCAAAGCACACCCCTTAATCCCTCCTCTGGGCTGTTTCTATCCCCCAGGGATTGGATCATCTTCCCTGTTTTTTGACCAGGACATAGGACATGCCACCTTATAAGTATGAGTACATTAAGCAGAGCAGGGAGGGCTGGTGGTACATTCTTGAGATGAGAGAGGTGAGGCCTGGAAAAGATCAGTGACTTGCTCAAGGCCCCACAGCTGGTTGACAACTAGCCTAGAACAAGAACCCAGGTCTCCTGACTCCTGCTTATGGTGTCCTGTTCACCACGACAAGGCCTCCGGGAAGAGAGCCTAGAGCTGGCCAGAGGACTCAAGGGCACTGGCTTCCCAGCCATAGGGGTCTTGGCCTGTGGGTACTTTGAGCTCCTGGGGGTTCCATGCAAATCTGTGCCCAGGTGCCCAGCCCTGTCCTCTGGCAAGAATGGCCCAGATTTCAGTTCTAATGCAGGATCGGATGGCATATTTTGTGGGATTCATCCTACACTTACAGCCTGGTGTGCGGAGACAGGGGCTTTCCCATAGAAAGCAGAGCTTTCCCCCGTGTCAGGGGACAGCGCAAAGCTTTGTGTTGCAAACGGAGCTGCCACCAAGCCATTGCTAAAGCCCTGCTGTCCCTGGGCAGCTGGAGACAGGGAGCCCCTGTGGCAGGGAGCCTCTGGTGAGGGTTTGACGGCATTTGCATGGGTTTCATACCACACAGGTGTGGAGAGGCTTAGATTTCTGAGAAACCATTCTGTGCAGTCTGGGTAACATAAGGGAAGCCTTTTCTGGAGGCAGGGACCTAGACATATGATTTTGAGACAATTTTTTTCTACCATAGTTTTTTTTCCTCCCCCTAGTTTTGCTTTTCTGCTTAAATGCCTATAATGTAAAACTTCAACTATTCACCTTGACAATAAGGCTACCACTTAGCTCATCTCTGCTATTCCCTTCCTCTGGCCCTATCCTTTCTCTTGTTTCTATTTCCTAACCCCATTGAACAACTGTGTCATCGTGAGCCAGTCCCTTGCATTAGAGGCTGTCATTGCTAGAGCATGAGTTGTCAACAGATCCGAGTTTGAATCTCAGGAGATAGGTTCCAGCTGGATGTGTGAGCTTGGGCAAAGCATACAATCTTTTTGAACCTCAATTTCCTCCCTTGTGACATGAGGATGATGATATCTAACTCTCCTAGGTGTTGTGGAGATTGAATGAAGACCTGTAAGTTCTTAGAACAGTAGAGGGTCTCAGAATCTGCTGGAATGAGGCAGTTTGGTGAGTGAGAAAGAGAGAAACTACTGCACGTGGAGAAGATGAGATTTCTGAGCTGGGTTTTAGTCACAAACGAATTGAGCTCCTGCAATGTGAGGTGCGAATCTGTGGATTAGCAGAGATGGCCTTGGTGCATCTGTGCTCAGTGCTTGTCCTAGAATGGGAGTTTGAGTGCATGGTGACAATGACAGTTGGCGTGACAGTGTGGGGTAAAGGATGTGTCTGAGAAGTTTCCCCAGAGTGGAGGATTCGGTGCGATTCAAGCCCCTCAGGTGGCAGGAAGCTAGAAGACAAGACAGGGGTGGCCTGAGAATGGCCTGGTGGGCTGGAAAATGGAGCCGTGTGGCCTTTGTCTTTGTGCGAGTAGAGCAGAGTTTAATGGTCTTTTAAAAGAAATTCAGGAAGGTGGAGGAGGCTGGGAGCTGCAGGGCTTGGAAGCTCCCTCAGGGGAAGGCTTTGGCTAAAGGCAGAGAGAGAACTCAGCAGCGTCCAGGGAGGGTGGGGTGGGCGGGGGTGCGCGGGATAACAGGATTCTACCAGCTTCTGCTTATGAGTGCTCACCCACCTTGGAGAACATCTCGAAATGGCTTATTTGTTTAATTTTTTCATTGCTTTGATGTTGCAGACGGCAGCTCTCAAACCAGCATACCAGACCCTACTCTGCCTCAACAAACGCTGAGCACCAGATGATCTATGTCTCGATGTCACGGCCCCTCTGCTTCCTGCTGCCCTGGGCAGATGGGCAAGCAGAAGTGCTGGAGGGGCCTCTCTGGAAGTGAGCACCACGGGTGTGGCAGGGTCAGCGGGGGCTGCTGGTGAAGCTCGGGCACCAGCTCCCCTGAGCCCAGCACATCTGGTGGCCATGACCTTCTCATAGCCTCCGGGCGTGGGCTGCTGTGGAGAGGAGGAGATGCAGTGACTGGTGTCTCATGTTAGCATCCTGTGTCCCTGTGTGATCTTCACCATTTCTAAGCAACGCATGTGAAGCCATGTGGGCTTGGGATGGGTTTGTCCAGGAAGATGAAGACTGGGCATTATTCATTTAGATTTAATTTGTCTCATGGGGATCGATTTCTTAACACCTCTCAGAAGTCCTATAAGCATTGCAATCTGTTACCCTATGAAGGAGGCACATGGAACCCTTCTCTTGTGCCTAGGACTTCAAGGAGACATTGCACATTGTCATCCCACTGCTGTTTTCTTCCTTATCTGGTAAAGCAGGGAGAGTTTGGCCACCTCTGGGCACTTGTCTCGGCCTCTGCTCAAACCGTACTAGAAGTGAGCAGTGTTACCGCAAACCCTGCCAGGTCGTAGCAGTGTAAAGGGCGTGGGACTGGAATTAGAGGATGTCGATTCAAGTGCTGGCTTTGCCACTGTGGTCTGAGCATCAGCTCATGCATCTGTAGAGTGGGAAAAATAATAAAATCTACCTTCAAAGTTTGTTGTGAGAATTGAAAGATATTATGCACGTGAAATGTAAAAGGAAGGAAACCAAAGGCTGAGAAGGAGCGCTTTGAAAAATGCATCATTTCTTTCACCCCGTGGGTCTTCCGTATTTTGGGTTGGGGGTTCTAGTTGCATTGTTAAGACAGCTGCTCACCAACTGAAAGCCCTGGGGACCCATATTGGGTTAGATGAAACTGGGCCCAGCACAGTTTTATCCCTCTGAGAATCTCCCATATTTTTCTTGGGTGGTCTTCTTCTGCAGACCAAGCAAACACAACCCTACTCACGTGTACACCGTCTGTAAGTTGTACACACACGTCACCTGAATTGGAGACATCCAACTTAAAAATGGTGTTATAAGACTGACCAGTGGCACAGGTCCTTGTACCACTTTGGATGGCACTGAAAGAGTTCCCGGTCCAAAGGCATTGGAAATTGACCCAAAGTCGGCTTCTAATGCCTCCTTTTTCCCCCAGGGAAAGGGGGAGGGAGATTTTTGGTATTTTTAGAAGGTTAATTCTAATTCTTGTTTGTTTACTCCAGTGGACTCTACTTTGCCTCCTTTCTACTCTCTTTGTTTCTATTAACTGACAATGATTAAGTTTTATCTTATCTCACAAATACAACCAAAAGAAAAGGATTTCTTATGTTACTGTTATCAAAGTAAATGAAAACAGATATCAAGTAAACAGGCACTCAGGGCTCGGTGAAAGTGTAATTTGACCCAACCCTATTGAGAGGCAATTTGGCAGATATATCAAAAATTAGCAAATATTATATGGTAATTTTGTATGTAGGAATATAACCTAAAGAAATGACCAGGAAAATTCACATAGTTGTATATTCAAGATAAAGAGTATATTATGGTATTGTTTATAATACCAAATATTGGAAACATAGTAAATATTCAATAACAGAGATTTATTGATTAGGTAATGGTGTATCCATGTCATGATACACTATGTAGCCATTTAAAGTAATAACCTAGATTAGATGTTATTGATATAATTGAAATCAAAAAGGATTACAAATATGCGTGATTCCATTTTTATAAAAACAAAGCATTAATAAGTGTATAGAAAAAATCTGGAACATATGCACGTCTTATGGGAGGAGGAATTGAGGGGAATTTTTAGAAAGCTTTTCCATTTAATTGAATTTTGATTTTTTTTTCCCTACAATGAACAGATATTGCTTTGTTAACAAGGAAATCCCACATATTTACATAGAATCAAGACCGTTAACTTTGACTTAAGAAGTACTCAAAAGACATTTTTGTTGGAATCTCAAAGTCTCTCTTATTCTCTTCCTTGTTAAACTGAATTTACTTCCCAGGATTCTAGAAATGTAAAAACCAAACAAACAATTATTTCTTAAGCAATATTATTAATTAACCCTGTGCTGAATTGCTAATGTTGCCAGTGGTATTATTTTCTGCTATTTTTTGTTGGCTGCATTTCTACTTCATTTGGGCTGAAGGGAAGTTGAAGAGGGCTTCTTAGTCCTGTTTTCATTTTTGTATGACTGTCCTCTCCAGCTGCAGCTTTGGAGAGGAAACAAACACTGAAACCCCATCAGGGAGGCAGCTGTATGTGTCCCATTCAGTCTGGCTGGAAGGACTCACTCCTGGAAACTGACCGAAGGGCAGAAGCTCATTTCCTGTCCCTTGGCAGCCTCTCAGCCCTGCCACCCTGTCTCCACTTCCTCGGCTTCCTCTGAGCCCTGTTCCTGGAGGGCTTTTGGAATTGGGTTTGGGGCACCTGTAGCTTAGCTCTCTCTCCCAATGGGGGTTTAACTTGTGCATGAGAAATGAGTCAGCACACAGAGCCTGGAGCTGTGAGACTCTTCCGTTCTGAGATCTGGAATCTTCTGGACAGCTCAGAAAGGCTTGTTTTGGTGAGTGAGAAGGCACAAGGCCCAGGATGGGGCATTTCAGTTTCTGGTTTGGTTAGGCACATTTGCCAGAGCAGGCAGAACTATCTTGTTAAAAACAGGAAGATGCATTGGTGTGGAGTGTCCATGCTGGAATGAGAGCAGAGCCTGCTCGCCAGCTATCCTGGCCACACCATTATGTGAGTCCATTATCAGAGCTCTGTTAACACCCTAGGTTTCATCTGGGGCTTGTCTGCGCAGAAGGTGAGGAGCAGGGCGAGGCAGTAAGCTGAGAGATTGGGGTGAGGAATTTGAAGGATTAGGGCAAGCGAACACAGCATAAGATGAAGCTGGAGGTGGTGTGCGGTGGACCATACAGAGTCTCAGTTCTCCAGACTGCCAAAGGTGGACTGGGACCCAGTGAGAGGCTGCTGGTGGTGGGGAGGTTCGTAGCCCTCGGTGCCTATTTGCTGAAGAGAACAGAATAAGATGCCAGGAAGAAATCCCTGCCTCTAAAAGTCATGAGACTTTGCAATCAGTGTCTGATGGAATTCTATCTCTCAAGTTTTTTTTTTTTTTTAATTGAGAAGAGGAAAGATTCCCTCCTGGCAAGGCTGGTTTCTTTGTCACCCTGCAAAGACGTAGAGGTTTAATGAAAAGACACAGGGCAGGGGACACTAGTTGCCATGTTGGCTGCTCGTCATCCCAACCTCGTCTATGCTAGGAGAACCCACTATTGTGTGAGTCTAGGGGGTGGAAAGCAGGTCTCTCTCTCCTCCCTACAGAGGAAGCTCGAAGGGTCAGACTCCCGGTTTCCTGGAATCTTGGAGGTGAGGTTATAGCCATGTGACTCAATACAGGTCTATTGGATGTCCTCACTGGAGGACTTTGAGTCTCAAGAGGTTTGACAGAAAGAATCCGGGGTGGTGTAGGACTCATTCTGCTGGTGGTAATGCCCAGCATCCAGGGTCTGATGGGAGTGATGCAGGTGCTCGTAGAAGTGGTGTCCAGGTCCAGTGGCAGTGGGAGTGACACCCTAAGCAGGTGGATTCTTGGGCATGAGCTTGGCTGTTCTCCCTTAAGAGTGGGATTTTCCATACTTCCTGTTGATCCTGTGAACTACCCAATGTTGTTCCATTAAATTCCTTTTCTGAGCAAGAAATGAGCAGAATGACCTTTAGTTGATTTCTGTTGTTTGTAACCAGGACCCAGACTAAGATAGCCCTGAAAGTCTTAATCTTTTTGGGTACATAAACTTGACTTACCAAATGAGAATATATCTTAATGATTTGCTTTCCTTCTACATGTCCTCCTGGGGGGAACTTGCCATTGGAGGCTCTGATTCTACCCTATCTTCCCGTGTGTAAGGAAGCTTTAGAGGCTAGGTGTTAGAAGCGTTTTAGGAATGCTGGAGTTTTCCTTGTGGTGGAACGTGTCTTTATGTCATGGAAATGGGCTCATCTTAACTTGTCATCGTTACTGACCCCACTCCAAACAGGGATTCATAAAAATTGGCCATGTGCCAATCAGAGTCCCTGACTCCACCCAGCATGCAACAAAAAGGTAATTCAACCAAAGAGATACATTAGATTCCACCTCCTTGAATAATAGCATCTTACATTTGTGCAGTGCTTTAGCTGTGAAGACCTCTGTCTAGTCTAATCTCTCATCTGATCTGGGAGGGAGGTGAGCATGGACTAGCAATTGCTATTAACCTCTCTGAGTCTCAATTGCCTCATATATACAATGGGACTAGGTGTGAGAGGCCAGGTCTTGTATTTAAGCTCTGTTCTTTATCCTGCTTGGACGTGGTCAGTACAGGGCATACCTATTCTGTATCTGCCAAGCTAGAAATCCAAGGAAAATTACACTGGAAGAAATTGAATGGATGCACTTTCTCAGAAAGTAGTACACTCAGTTCTCCTGGCTGTAGGGAGGAGAAGACATCCATAACCGATGCCACAGAGCATGGCTGTAGCTCCTGCTTTCTCCTGCCTTCTTCCTCACCTCCTTCAATCCAGTCTGTTTGTAAACCTGCTCCCCCTCGACTTTGTCCTCTGCTGTCTTCCTCACCACTGTAGTCCCAACACCATAGCCATTCTTGGCACGCTTTGTTATTGAACAAAATACTTAATCTTCCTTCTCCCTGCTATAGAGCTAGAGTTGCTGATGAACTTGGCATTGGGAAAGAGACGCACAGTGCGCAACATGGGAATGGAAGAAAGCGTGGCTTTGGAGCAGATCGGCCCTTGCTTAACAGCACAGATGGGCTCCTTTCTCAGCGCACCTTGGGCAAATGACTTAGGGTATAGCTGGAGCTTTTGTGGTTTTAAGTGACAGAATCCCAGCTCAGAGTGGCTTGAGAACCAAAGGGAATTTGTTGGATCACATGTCCAGGATTGATGAGGTAGAGCTTGCATTGAGCTTGCCTGGTTTGAGGGTATCAAAACTCTCATTAACTTGCTTTTTTCAGTTCTATGGTTTTTATTTTTGGTGGTTTGGTCAAAAAGTCATCCTCAATGGTCTTATAGCTTGTCCACACATGTGATTCCCACATCTGGGCCTCCTTTCAAATGTTCCCTTCACTCCACTATTGACTGGTACCTCTTTCCCATCTCGAGCCTATCATGGGATCTCAGGGGATCAGGATCTCTGTGAACCTGATCCTGGAAAGAGAGAGATGGTGCTCCCTGAGCTCTGCCTAACCCCTTTCTACCACCTGCAAAGCATGCTATTTCACCTGCGTCAACTCCAAATAACCTGACAGAAGAGCAGAGCTTGACTTCTAGTGTGGTGATTGGAAACAGGGAAAGAGTTAGGGAGGAGGGAGGTGGATGATTTGGGAGAAATCCCCAGCTGCCGGGCCAGCTTGTTGACCAGGATGGTATCTAAGGCTGGGATCTGGAGACAGTCTTCTCTGGATTCCCAGAGCAGGAACAAAGTGACCTGGGCCTTGTCTCTCTAAGCCCCCTAAGCAAGCGGTTTCCATCAAGTTTTGTAATGTGAGAGCCTCTCTGGAGGCCAAGGTCTTCATGCCTAGCTGTGAGTTGTTGAGACGCCGTTTCCAATCTTTTTAGCAAATGGATTGGCTTCCAGATTGACAGCCTTGGAAACCAGACTCCTCTGTTTGTCCCACAAACAGGTATTGCCTGTGAGCTGCAAGTGGAGGCAGAACATGGTGTTCAAGGCCAACTCCTGATTTTCCACGGTTTGGGGTGGGCGTGGGAAGGTGAGGGAACATTTGGAGTGTCAGAGAAATGATGCCAGAGAAATGATGTCTATAACCAAATATTAATAATGATTATGCAAAATCAGCCACCTGCATCAATTTCCTACTTAAAAGATGTTTCTAAAGTTAAGTAGCTGAAAAGTGACATTTGAACGATTTCAGTTCTAATGCCTCCGTCACTCTGAGGCTGCCCTCCAAGGATGGAGTTGATGAAAAGCAAAGAAGCTGTTTACGCCCCTCTTCAGATCACAGGAACAGAGAGAGGAGAGCCCACTCTCATAACTCCAACCCTTACACCTTCTTCCGGCCTTACATCTGAGAATCTGGTGAAGTGGGTGCTGGGATTTAATCCTTATAGAAAGAATTATTCAAACCCTTATAGAAAGAAGGAAGACAATAATCATATAAGTAGCTATGATTTATTAAGTGCCTAGTATGTGCCAGATGCTTTAAATGTATAATTTTTAATTTCCAAAATAATCTCGTTAGGGTGTTACTACCCTCATTTTATAGACGGAAGAGTCCACACACTGAGTCTAGGAGAAGTCGTCACTTGCCCAAGTTTCCATGACTTGGACATGCTGTGGCTGAGATCCGAGTCAAGTGAGCTCTCCATATGCTGCTCCAGGCAGACTCTTGCTCTCCCATCTGTCCCCAGGTCCAGGACAGGTCAGGGCCAGGGAGGAGAGATGTCTTCTGTTCACTGAGCTCTTGGCTCCTTCATGGCACTGGCTGGAACCCATTGTCCTTGTCAACTGCATGGCTGGAGAGGGAGTAAGTTCATTTGTCTCCCAAACCTAGGAAGGGTGGGAGTGGCTGGGAAGAGAGCAGAGATGGGAGGTAGGAAATTAGCTGTGCTGGTTTAGAGATTGTTTACAGACATTTTGCAAGGTGACAGCACACCCACTTTGTCATCCGTGTTCTCAGAGATGATGAAGGCCTTGTCCCAGGGAATCTCTTTAAAAACAAAATCCAAAGGTATTAAAAGTTACTGATTTCTGTGGTAAAGACTGGAGAGCAGGGTCCAGTCCTGTCTACCCACTATCTCTGGGTTGTGAGAGAAAAGCATCTCAGAACTGCTTAGTTGTTCTTCTGCCCAACACTGGTGGTACGTACTGCTGTCGCTGAAGAAATTGAGTGACTCTCTTCCCAGGGGCCTGATATAGCTGAGAGGAGACAGGGTGCTCTGGAAGACACAGACATGTCAATCTTTTAGCCAGAAAGATGTCCTGGGCCTGGAGCTCAGCAACAGCATTGGAAATGGTTCCTAATCTAGAATCTGGGGCCAGCTTCACCACTAGGTACAGGTCTTCTCAATGCTGGCTTCTGGGTGGCTTCCCCTGGGCACACTGTGGCAGACCCTCCCCATCCTGGTCTCTGCTCTGTGTCTAGTGCTACCAGCCAGCACTGGCCTGAGATGACCCTGGTCTCCTGAGTAGTGGTGGGGGAGGGCAGGGGGAGAGTGAGCGAGCCTGTACTAGGCACCATGCAAGGTGCTTTACCTGCATGAACTCTAACCCTTTGCAGAGAATGCCCATTTTACCAAGATTCAAAGAAAAGAAGTGACTTGCTCAGGGTCACTCAGCTAGTAACAGAGTCAGAATCCAAATTCTGATCTGTCCGACTTCAGAACCACTGCAAAGAGGGCAAAACCAAAGCTGTCTTTCCAGTTGCAATGGCCAACTTCGCTGCTGAGTTATCCCTATGCCTGGGGTACTCTGTGGGATTTTGAGGGCTGGGTGCCATTATCCCCAGATGGTCCAACTAAAGAAGAGAGCAGTTGTGCAAAATATTTACAGCCCTAAACAGGTCAACAGATGAACCTGAAACAGAATGTGTGTGGTCTGTTAACTTACTACCTCTTTGCAAAAACTGCTGAGATCCAATTGACTACATGAAAATATCAACTCTGGGAAACACATCAGTCAAACTGATAAAGACGTCAAACACTGAGACACGCATTTGTCCAGTGAGCCAAGCAGTAAGAAATGTGGGAGGGTGAGGTCTACAATGCAGGCTAGGGTTGGTGCACATTTGTAGCACCACAGAAACCGGAGGTGGAAGATATCTGGGAGGCCAAATCATCTATCCTTGATCACATCTCTAACTAGCAGTCACCCAGCCCTTGTTTGGGTAGCTACAGGGACAGGAAACTCAGTAATTCCCGGGGCTTTGGATTTCACCTCTGGATATTTCTGACCTCCTGGACATTGTAGCAATAGAAGTAGTCTTCAATATTCTCAGATGGAGAACTGTGAGTGCAAATGAGGCCACTGTAGTAGTGGGAATGCCAAATGGGCCGCTTGGGATAGAGTTGGATAGTTTCTTATAAAGTTAAATGTACACTTACCACATGGTCTAACACTATCACTCTTAGATATTTACCCAATAACAGCATATGTCCCTACTGAAACCTGCATGCAAATACTTCATTCATAACCATCAAAAACCAGAAACAACCCAAATGTCCATTAATTGGTGAATGGACAAACTGTGGTATATCTACACTGTGGAATACTACTAGTGCAGCAAGTAAAAGAACATACTACTGATACATGCACCATCTTTGACAAACTTCAGATGTTTATCTAAGAGAAAGAAACCAGACTCAAAAGGTCAAAAGGCTGATTTGATTTATACAGTGTTCTGGAATAGGCAACAAATAGTATATGTATATGTACACACGCACACATACACACACACACACACAGATTGGGGGTTGCCAGGGGCAGGGGATGAAGGGAGCCGTTGACTGTAAAGAAGCATAAAGCGATATTTTGGGGTGATGGAAATGTAGGGGTGAATTTACAACTGTATGTGCTTGTGAGAATTATTCAATTGCACATGTAAAAGGGTAAATTTTACTGTATGCATATTATACCTCAATAAATTTGACCTTAGAAATACATTAAAAATATGCAGACACAAAATTTGATAGCTTGGTGACCTGCATCTGTGTGGCTTCAGGATTTTGGTCCTCATGGTAATGATGTTAAGGAGAGGACTCCCCTTCCCCTCCACCCACCTTGCATGGGGGCCTGAATCTGCTCAGCTGCTGTGGGAGCTCAGGCCTACCTGCCCCAGGCAACTGAAGATGCTCCCTGCTGCTCTGAGCTATTTGATGGTAATTTTCTCCAGCCAAGCCAGAAATGGTTTCTGTTTCTCAGTGAACTACTCTTCTGTGGTTCTCTTTGAAGAATTGCTTGAGTTCTCAGATAGCCTGGCTCTTTGAATGTTTACACCTTTCAATGGATGCACATGTCCCCAAGGTGCCTGGGTGTGGGGCAGGTTAAAGCAAGGCCACCACCTTGCTATGCACCGAACCTGCCCTCTTACTGTGGACTCCAATGCCTGGACCCTGGGGCTGTGTGTAGCACACCAGTGTTTTTCTGCCCTCATTGCAGATTCTTCTTTCCTTCTCCCTTTGGGATTTAGCTTCTCCGGGCATGTTCTACCCACACACACCAAATTTACCATGCTTATCTCTATGTCTGAACCCCAAGGTTGAACATGGGTTAAGTCTTTTCCCCAGGACATTCTAACGCCCCATGCAAATCAGCACTATAAATATATTTTGGGGGTGAGAAGCTAGGATAACAGGTAACTTCAGATTTTCAGAATAGCTCAATTCTAGTTTTGGTCTAAAATCCTCTTTTACGTTAATAAGGATATTTTTGTCTTCTAGTAGCTTCTATCTATTATTCTCATTCTTTTCCTATGGCACTGTGCTGAGTAAATCTAATGCCTCTTCTATGTGGCAGGACTTCTTCAGCTATTTGAAGACAATGATCATGTTTTTCTGGAATCTTCTACGTCGGCTACCCTAGTAAGAGTGCCTATCTGCTGGGGAGATCTCATCTGGAGTCACGAATTGCGACGCAGACCCTGAATGTAAGAAGGACATTGGAAAAAGAGATGAAGAGCTACTGCCAGAGGGAACATGATAGACTCCCACACCATGTTGCAGGAAGAACCGGCCTTGTCATTGGATCTGCTTTCTCTTCCTAAATAGAAATTTATAAAGGAAAAACTGGCACTGCCCTGTCACTATTGAGCGAAAAAACCTTCTTCTCATCAGGGAATCTGGAGTGAAACAATCCAGCCCATGAAGGTTCTCCATAGAGTTATTGACATTTTTTTTGAATAAATTATTTCTATTTTTTGGCACCGAAGTAGATTTAGTGTCTCTTAGGAATATGGGCTTGGGCTGGATTCTGTGTGTAGGCCCAGAGGGAGGAAAAGTCCTGGTTTTAATGGAAGAAACATCCCAGACACATGAGGGAAAAACCCAAAAAAACAAAAACAGAGAAGCTTAATGTACCCAGCCCTTTTCAAAGCACATGGGAGTTGGCACCGTGTGCAGTTCTGGTGCTCAATCAAGGTTGAAACATAACCCAAACATTGGCGAGTCCATCGGCCAACTCCCTACATTTCTGGAATGGTCTTGCTGAGAATTAGAAATACATTTCCTCCACCAGAATTCCCTTTATTCATTTCAAGGCTGCCTCTTCTACTTTGTGCTGGACAAGACCCATACCATTCTGAGCACAGCTATGCCATCTGAGCATAGATGGAGACCCCCTGCATCCCCTTCCACAAATTTTTTTGTAAAGGCCCTGTTTTTATTTCAAAAAAATATTTTGAGGGTGACACCCAAGGTTACACTCAAGTAATAAAAGATGCCCTTGGAATTGCTATGTGTGGGACAAAAGGGGAATTTTTGTCACTCCCAAGAGTGGGCAGTGAGGCAGGTGCATTTGGGTCAGCCCAATTCATCTGGGCTAGAGGAAAAAGAAGAGGAGAGGACAAGCCAGGAGATAGAAGAGACCTTGGGGGGTGATCCTGACTCCTGAGATGCTTAATATGAAAATAACCAGATGGCTCATGGAAATGGCCTTGGGGTGAGTGTGCCACAGAAGGGCACATGTATATTGTGCCTGCCGTTGAATGAGAGAGGCCAGAGCCTGCAGCCAGGCTGCAGGAACCGAGGGAGAAGAAGGTCTGAGCCTGAGTTACATTTGTTTTCTTGTTTATTTCTCTCACTGAACTTGAACTCCTTCCTTATGTGTGTGAGAGGTGCTCTATCTTACTTGTCTTATGTATTTCCAGTGGCTAGCATACTGCCGAAAACATAGGAGGCCCTCAATGTTGTTCAAAGGAAAGAAGGATGGAAAGACAGACCTTTGCGGCAGAATCTTCTAATTTTGCAAGTAGTAAAGGGTAAAAGATAATTGAGAATGCCCCAGAAACTGCAGACAAAGTCCCAGTATTGATTTCTTGTAGTCTTCTGATTTATTCCAAGGAAAATGGAATCAGTGAAGCTTTCTTTAAATGTTGTCTTTCTTATCTTTGCAAGTCTACCCCAGATGAATTAGCCTGGCCCAAATGCACCTGCCCCTGGAAGCTTCTTCTATGCCCCTAACTGGGCATTGTGGCACTTGATCTAGAATAATGGAAAACTGGAACTGAAAAGGGACATTAGATGTCCCTTGGAGATAATCTGATCTCTGAACCTTTCTTATGTAATTTAACATTTTGTGTCTTTGTTTTTTTGTTTGTTTCGTAAAGTGTCTTTTACTTTAAAGCAAGGCCTCTCTGGGCCTGTCAGCATAGATGTGTGTTCCACACAGGAATAAACCTAAGTTAAAGGCATGGAACATGACTGGTATGAAATCAGTTTCTGGAAAGCAGTTTGCAAATGTTTTACAAGACATAAATATTCCTATTTCAAACCACAATGGTTTCCTGGTAAATCAAAGATCCTTTTGTTGAGTGGAACACCTGGAGTTAGGGTTTGCATAGTGGACTTGGAGCTCAGTCCTGGAGCAGGAGTTGGAGGTCTTATGGTAGGGGTGCAGGGCCACATGGGAGGGAGGAGAAGAGGTGAGGTCGGGGGAGGTAATGGTGAGATGGCAAGAAGTTGGGGTGAGGGGTGATGTGGCCAGGGACATCTTGCCATGGCAAAGTCTGAGAGTCAAAGTGATCATTGTCCGTGTTACTATGATGTCACCCTGCCTCCCATTTTCATCTCTTGCAAATTTGAGCTGAAATTTTTTTAGCAAAATGACCAATTTCCCCAGGAATTCATAGAAATCTTGGGGAGGGAATTGGACCTTCAATAGGATGTAGAATGGAGGTTGGAGGAATGCCATCTAGAGTGTAAGGAGCAGGGAGACCCCAGAAGATATCTGGGTTACACAAGACTATTTAGTTTCATGGGAACTTAGTACATACAAACATCATCACCTTGAAATTCACATATTTTAAAACAGGAGATGGAGATAGAGAACAAAGTCATACATAAATAGTCAAACCTCAGCTGTAAAGTACAAAATATCAATTGAGTGCCTTTCATGCAGTTTTTGTCTTTTCTGGAATGAATTTTGACAATGTCATTATTGCACAAGAGATCTCAAAGCTAGTAGCCAGAAGAGGAAGATCATCAGCAAAGTGAAGTTGGGGGACTTGAGAAAAAAATGATCTTGGTGATACATTATCCCAACAGCTTCCACGGTAAAATCTGATGAAAATTTTTCATGTCCTTATACTGTCAAATAAGAATGGCTTGTGGCATATCCACAACCAACCCTGAGCATAGTGAAATTCAGGGCTTTGACACTTGGAGGGGGAAAGTATTAATGCTATGATAATTTGTAAGACAAGCTCTACTCAGGTGGCTTTATTTCTGAAAAGACCTTGCTAGAAGATGAAATTGCTTGGGTTTTTCTGATGATCGATCATGCTTTTTGTTGGATCATAATGCCAATGAGGGTGGCTGTGTAGCCTCTCCTTTTCAGGTATTTCCTCTGGTACCGTGCCCATTCTTATTCACTGTTGTTGTCCTGGTCAGTCATGCTGTCCTTTTCCCACCAAACCCAGAGGTTAGTGAGAGTGCTGGGTCTAAACTTGTCCTGTGCATAAATGGTGACGTACACAGCAAAAGCTCCCAGGCCTTGTATGAAGGCGAGGTGCAGGCAGGAGTACAAGGCAAGTGGCTCGTTCACTAGTCTGTCTGTCTTGTGGCTAGGCTGCTGGCTCCTAATGTCATTTTCAGCTTTCTCATAAAGTAAAGCAATGAGGGAATTTTGTCTGTGCTCAAGCTAATGAATACAATGGTAATGGTGTCTCTGAGCTGGGTGAGCCCAGCAATAATGTAGATGAAAACAGAGAAAAACTCAGCCATGTTCTTGGTCAGAGTGTAAGCAATAATCTTCTTTGGGTTGTCAAAGATCAGGCAGCCTTCTTCCATAGTGAGACTATAGGTACAAAGTTGTCACATTGCCATTCATTAAGACCCTGTGGCTTGCACTTTTAGCTACATCGGAACCTGCTATCCTCATGGCAATCCCAATATCTGCTTTCTTTCGAGCATTAACTCCACCCTCTGTCACAGCATCCTGTCTCTGACAGCCCAACACAGTGATTGGCTTCTGTTGGGAGGTGTCTGAGCAGTGATGACTTCAGAGTGGAGGGTTAAGAGCTCATACGGCTATTCCTGACTTAACTTCCTTTAGCCCCATGCTAGTTACCAGCAGCTTTAGCATCCCTTGTGTTAACTTGCTTCCCAGTGACACTGAGGCATCATGTAATGTCTTCACCATCTCACTGTTGGCCGAAATGCTACCTACGCCTCTGGCAATAGCTTTGACTGTGAAGGGACGATCCCTTGTGACTCTAATAACCTTGATCCTGGTGTTCTGATGTTCAGTAACTGCATTAGGCACAGTGAGCTGAGGGGGACCGATCATTGACAAGAGCCCACAAAGCAGAACTTGAAGGTGGGAAAGGTCATGGTGTCTGTGTCTAATGAGTAGGTTTCAGGGAACTTGTCTGCAGCAGAAACCCAGGGCCTGCTTCCCTGGGTCACTGAGGTCCATGTACACTGTGCAGAAGGCCTTGGCCTTACTCTTGTCCAGAGGCTGCTCCAGGCCATGGAAGATGACGGCGCTGCACTTCTCTAAGATCTTCTCAGGGGCCCCTTCATCACCAGGAAGAAGAATTTATTATTGGGATTGTCATCTCACATATGGGAAGCTAAAATTTGTTGGTAGAGGCAAAAGGGATTTCAGCCTGGCTACTTTGCCATTCTCTAATTTCCATCAATCACCCAAAATAGTCTCTGAGACTTTCCAAGGGCAGTTTCTGAGGCATCTCCAACCACAGCTTTCTCGATGATGGGAAGACTTTCATCAACAGTGAAGGATGCCTGTGAACACGGTCACTCCTGCCACAATGCAGCAAAGTGCTTGACCTCATGGCAATGGGTGGCTTCTCATTTCCATCTTCTGAATGAGTTCTAGTGAGGCCACCTGTCCAATGATGGTGCCATTGCCTGTGTTGGTGACCATGCCAGTTGCTGCACCCCCCAAACAGGCTGTGGAAGAGAAGCCAATATTTTTTGTTTCCAGGCATTGTCATGAGTAGAGTCACATGAGCAGGACCTCCTAGTGATGGGTAAATTGTCTACCCTACCTCCCCGAGAAGCCAGCAACTTGATCTCCACAGGAATTTAGTCTCATCTTTTAATCTCCACTATGTCCTGATCAGCCCTTCTGCAGGGGTTGCATCCTTCTCTGTATCTCAGATGACAAGAGCTTGCTGAGGAATAAATTTTACTGAAGGTGACCATGATGCTGGCGCTTTTTACCTCTTGATAATAAGCAAAGATCCCACAACCAGGGCACGCACAGAACTCACGTGCACATTGTCTAGGGATGCAGATTGCCATTGGAGCACTGAATGCTATGTGCAACCCAGCAAGGAAAGCACTAGAGGATGAAGAACCCCGTGCCAAAGGTGACAGTCTCTGATGTGTCTTTGAGAGGCCTGAGGCTGTTGGGACTGTCCCAATCCAGGGGCACTATAGCTGTCATGCTGGAGAGACCCATACAACATTTGTGGCATCTTTCTCTCCCAATTGCTTATTGCTGAATTTGTGGTCATCCAGGTTAAGTTCATTCTTAGGTTCCTCTTTCTGGTGATTCTTTTTGAGCTCTCAGCTATTGTTCTTCAGACCATGGTACTTTTTCTTTGCTATTCCCTTTGGCTTTTTTCTCTACCTTTTTCATTCCACTGAGCTGCACAGAGCAAATTTTTGGTGTTGTCTTGGCTACAATGTGGATGACATGGGTACCAGTGGACTGAGGTTCAGTGCAGGGTCCTGGACCATAGGAGGGCACAACTCCAAAGTATGAGCCACACTAAGGGTCTGAAACCCAGGGGCCCAGCTGCAGGAGCTCCAGGCAAGGACAGCAAAAGGCCAATGTCAGCCTCGACACTGTGCTGGCATCCTGTAGCCCTAGGTTTAGCATCTGCTACCTGTTGTCTATCTTTCTTCTGTTATTTCTTATCTACCAGGTTGAAAGTCTTCTGAGGGTAGAACCTGTGTTTGTCTCATCATTGTATTCATATCACATGGGAATTCAAAACAGATATTTGCTGAATGACTAAATGACTTCATAATTTAGGATATGTGAATTTGTGGCCACCACTTGGCAGAGAAATGTAGCCACTGACTGAAAGAGATAAAGCCCGAATGAATGGATTTCATAAGGCAAGAGGCTTGAACCAGGTTGGTAGTTCTCGACTTGGGCTCCTGGAAATCTTTGCAGGAAATAATGTGCACAAATCAGTCTAAGCCTCAGTTTCTGCATCTGTAAAGTCATATTCACCTCATTATCCTGCATATCTAGCACAGTATCTGACACACAGAGATGCTAAATACATGTTGTGAATAAATGGATGAACGAATGAATAAATCCTATTCATAGAAAGACATTGGATATTGGTTATAAATCATCTAGAATCAGCAGTGACTTAGCAGTGATGAAAAGTTGTCTTAGAGACCTTTTTGTGGCCTGAAGTTCCAATTATGTTATGGCTCATCATGTAATCAAAATCCCTCCAGCCCCCGAAACCCGCTCCAGATTTGGATCTAGCAGTGGCCTCCACAGTGAGGGCAGCGTTAACCACCAGACCTATCATAATTAATGGTCATTCGATCTGGGCTTTGGGGGGACAGTCTGATGTAACTCTCATTAGCTCCATCAGCAACGCCATGATCAATTGTAAGAGTGGAGCTGATGTGGCTTATCAAGGGACTTTGGCTGCTATGACGCCATGGCCTGGCTTGATGCCCTTGGCCAAAGCCAAGTGTTGGGTGGGTAACTTGGCTCTTTCAAGAGCCTGCCTGGCCCACTCTGGTGGTATGTGTCAGGGCAGCAAGAATGCATTGCCTAAGCTAGGAATGTGGACCGTCTCTGAGGGCTGGAGGAAGAGGGGAACGGAGGGAGGGAGCTCTGACTTTGATGGTGGATCAGGAGAACGGGTTGTTCAGAGGAAATGTAAACAGTCCTTGGCTCCAGCATTCCTGCTGTTCTCCACAGTTACTCACAGTCAATATATCTTGGATATTGTTCTGGGGCAGAGAAAGGCTGGAGTCAAACCAGGAGCAGATGGCAGGGCATATTCCAGGTCTAGTATGCATAGGTGCAAAACTGGTATAGGAATAAAGTGGGTGTGGCAGGGATGCCAAGAACTTACGAGAGGCCCTTATGCTATATCTTTGGCCCCAGGAATACCTTCAAAGCCCATCTTCTCAAAGAGACACATCCAATTTGATGGTTGGAAAAGACAGTATAAGTCCTGTCTTCTCCCCATCCTAACCTTTATCCATCCAGGCAAATAAGGACCAACAATAATCTCATTCTCGTTCCTCTGCTGGTTACTAATTAATTTTTAGCACACGGAATACTTTTAATATGAACAGGTTCACTTCACTGCCTTGGAATTTGAGTTTGGAAGGCAGGGCCTTAGGGCTTTGAAGTGTTTTCTAGAACAGGCAATGTTGTATGGGGCCTCTATTATCAAGCACCCTTCCCACCAGAGGCAACAAATCACCTCACTAGAGTGATTCACTCCACAAGTGGTAAAATAGCTGTGGTATAAGCCTCTGGCACTGTGGGCTCGAGAATTTGAAGAATATGTTACTTTCCCTCTTTGCTGAGCCCTACTCACCTCCTGACATCCATCCCTAGGATATAGTAGGCTTTTTCCTGCCCAGATCTTCATTTCTCTGATGTTAGCATCACTGGGTCACTTTCATTCTTCTCAATCCTGCTCAATGTCAGCTTCTTAGAGAAGCCGTTGCTTTAGACTCTCTGTCTAAAGTAGGTGCTCTGTCTCCACATCCCACATATGCTCTAGGGCAGCCCTCTGCTTCCTTCCTCAGTGGAAGGAACATTAGCTCTGGAATGTGCCCTGCCATCCTTACAACCCCAACTGATGTGTCTTCCACTTGTTCATTGTGTTTAGTGTGTGGGCCCCACCAGGGCAGGCCTGCCTGTGTCTGATGTGTTTTCAGGGCAGAGGACAGACCTAGCATACTGCAAATGTGAGTCCCTGCTACATGTGCTTCAGTACTTTCTGAGGATGTAAGTTAGACAATCTCTTAAAGCTTAACATCTAATTGGAAAGATAGAAAATTTGTCACCAACACTTGTGATAAATACTTTGAGAGAGGAAGAACAGGGTGCTGTTGGAGGAACCCAAAACAGGTCTACAGAAGTCAGAGGAGGCTTTTTTTCTAGAAAATCTAAGAGCTGAGACCCGAATCAAGAAGAAATTTGCCGAAGAAAAAGGAACTAATTCTGGGCAGAGGGATGGCATGTGCCAGGGCCCGGAGGTGGGAAAGGTGAGGGCACTTTGGAAAGCTGTTGGTGAGCTACAAGAGGGCAGGTGGCCATAGATGAGATGTAGAAATGGCAGGACCAGAGCACAGCACGCTGACACGGTGCTCAGTCTGGATTTTGTTCTGTAGGAAATGCAGAGATGCTGGAGAGTTTTAGTAGAACAAGGCATGATAAGATGGTCACTTCTGAAGGCTCACTCTGTTTTATGGTGAGCAAGAGTCAGAGGGGGCAAGACTAGAGGCAGGGGCACCACATAAAGGGTTACTGTGGTGATCCAGGAGAGCCATGATGGTGGTCTGCACTGGCAGGTGGCCCTAGGGGTGGACATCCAGGGAACAGTTCTTTAGGATTTGGGGGGGAGGTTCTAAAGGTACACGATTGACTGCAGGGGAGAGGAGGTGCTTAGTGATGGTGGGTGGAGATAGGTGTCCCTTTGCGGGCACCTGTGTGGGTGGTAACACCATTCACAGAGATGTGCAAGTGGAAGAGGAAGGGCACCAGGCACATCCTCCCTCTGAACCCTCCTGAGAACTCCAACAACATCAGCAGCTGGACCACACCTTTTGCCACTTGTGTACATTACTCCGCATTGTTTCATCCAAGTTAGTCTCATCTTTCCAACTACGTTGTGGGCTCGTTGGTAGCAGAATCATTTGTCCCAGTGACCCCTGCAGTGCTGAGTACATGGCAGGTGCTCAGTTCTTGGGGAATGTATTAGGGTTCTCTAGAGAAGTAGAACCAACAGGATGTGCATTTACCTATTGTTCCAAAATTAGGATGATTCGACTTTACTATGGTGTGAAAGCTACACGCGTTCAGTATGCTCCTTGTCTTAACAATGGAGTTATATCTGGATAAACCCAAAAGTCGATATTATAAGTCAAAAACAGACTTTTGACTTACTATTTTTTCCACTTACAATGGATTTACCGGGATGTAACCCTGTTGTAAATCGAGGAGCCTCTGGATATAAAACAAGATTTATTATGAGGAATTGGCTCATGGTTATAGAGGCTGATGAGTCCAAAATCTGCAGTGTGATCCAGCAGACTGAAGACCCAGGAGTGCCAGTGGTGCAGATGAAGGCAGGATGCTGGAGACTTCCCTCTTGGTCAGGGAGACCAGACTTTTTGCTCTGTGCAGGCCTTCAACTGATTGAACAAGGCCCACCCACATTATGGAGGTAATATGCTTTCCTCAGCATCTATGGGTTTAAATGTTAATCTCATACAAAACACCCTCCAAGTTGACACAAAAATTAACCATCACAGGGACTGAGTGGTGTTATGCAAATCATATCATGCTCTTAGGTTAAGCAGGAAAGTCAGGTTGCAAGGCTGTGACTTCTTGGATTTCACAGGTACTTATATTGAAAGTGTAAAAGAAAACCTGGGCTCAGAGGGGTGAAGAGGTTTTCCCAGGTTTTCCTGGTAAGCTTGCGTCAGAGTCAGGAGTAGATCTCAGGTTTCTAGGCTCCTAGGTTTGTGTTTTTCCCATGGCATCTGACAATGGACAACTAAAGTGTGTGTGAGTGTGTGTCTGTGTGTCCTGGTCAAGAGGACAAGATACCCGATTGGAGCTGTGACCTCTAGTTTTTAACCTGGAGATCATAAAACACGAAGAAAGGAGAAATTTTTCTCCAGTTGTGCATTCTTTGTCAGTGGGATTCTGAAAACAGCAGTTTGAGGCAGGAGATAGGACAGGGATGACGCAGCTGAGGCCGTCATCAGACATAGCTAGTTCCAGGTCACCAAGCGGAGGCAGCTTCTGGCCTGGGAGCCTGGACAGCCTGGGTTTGTGTGGTCACCATGAGTCCTGAGGGCAAGAGGGAAGCCTATCAAGTGCAAGATATAGGCAAAATGTGGGGTCCAACCTAGAAGGGGGATGGTCACTCAAGATCAGAAGTCTATCCCAGTCACCAGGCCTCACATGGGTCCAGAATCCAGAGTTCCAGCTCGGGATGAGTTTAAGATTTCTGGTTAAACATGGGAAAATTACACAGGCCATGGAATTGAGACTAAGATTCTTGGAACACATTGCAGATCCGGGAATAGTACGTTAAACCCTTCTCCAGGGTAACTGGGGTGTGAAAATTAAGCCCAGGGCCTGAGGGCTTGGCATTTGATCTCTCAATCTCTCTGTTTCTCCCTCTCTGTCTTCTTTCTCTCTCTCAAGTGCTGGAAAGAGCCAGTTGGCATGTGCTGCTCCTCTGTCGTCATCAGAGGCCAGCTCATGAGGGTAAACAGTAGCCGGATCCTGCTCCTTGGAGGTCCTCACTGATCAAGAACTAGAATTCTAAGCAGGTGACCTTTTTCACTAAACATTTGATGCAGCAAAATCCAGCATGATACACAGTCACACACTGCATAGTGACATTTCAGTCAATGACAGACTGTATATATGATGCTATTTTCATAAAATTATAATGGAGCTGAAAGTTCTTATTGCTTAAATACCATTCTGTTACTATTTCCTTACACCATGTAGTTAGTTCAGTGACATGCTGTAGAGGTTTGTAGCCTAGGAGCAATAGGCTAGCTAGACCATCCAGCCTAGCCTATAGCTATACCATCTGGGTTTGCGTGAACACTGTATGATGTTCACACAACAGCGAATTGCCTTATTGACTCATTTCTCAGAATGTATCCATGTTGTTGAGCGACACATGACTGTATATGGATAGTGCTTTGGGGGATGCTGTAGTGGGATTTGGTCTGCATAATTTCAGTATTTGTCAAGGCAGTAGAATCAGATACCAGTTACAACCACATGCTGCCAACTATCCAGATGGAAAAGAACAATTCATTTTTTTCTTTGGCCTACTCACATTCCAGACAGCAGAAATTCCCCAACTTACAGCATCTGACATGGTAGGTACTGGATTAATTGTGCTTTCTTTCCTCTAAAGCTGCTGTATAACATGATTTAATTTTCTTAGCTAAAGAGATTTTGCATTTATCTTAGTAAGAAAGAACTTGGAACCCTATAGGTGTCACAAGTGAGGGCTGAGGGTTCAGTGCAGTGGAGCCACCTTTTCAGACCCCCAGGCCACATTTCAGAGACCACCCAATGGATAAATACATTCAGCACCAAGACCCTGGGGTGGTGGCGAGCACAGAAACCTGGAGGTGTCATTAATATTTAAGAGTGTGGTAAATGTTTGGACCTCTAATCCAAACATGCTCCTGGCTTCTGTACATGCCAGAGCACCCATGGAAAACAGAACTGGGGTCACCAAGGGGAAGGTGCAGAGGGCTGGGCAAGCAGCGAGGCAGGCCTGGCCAACAGAGCCGTGCGGCAGACAAACAGAGAAAAACCACATCGGAATGCTGAAACCTGAACAAGGAAGGGTGGTGGTGGTGGAGGATGGGTTGGTCTTCTTTTCCACTGTTCTTTTTCCATCCACAGAATTACTCAATATTGGATGAAAGGAATTCCATAAATATTATGGATTTGGAATTTTAGGGAAAAAATGTGATTGGATTCCATGTAAATTTCAACCGAAGATAGGCGCAGATTATCTTGGGAGGCACTACAGCCAGTTCCCTGCTGGAGATTTGGCAGGAAGGTCAGAGGGAGGGGTGGTGGCAGCCCCTGACATTGGTTGTCAATACTAGTGGGCATTGTGGGGTGAGCTGGCTGAGTGTTTGCAGCCTGTGCCACTGAAAAGCAAAGTGTCACCCTTGAGCAAACTTCTCTCCAAGCCACTTGTGGGTTCCGGAATAGGAGGTGCTGGTGGACAGCAACAAAAAATTTGGGACAGAACATTCCAGATTTAGAGATCTTTTCTTAGGGGGAAGAGACAGGAACTTAAGTCCACATGGGATCCCACAAACAAATACATCTGGGAGACAGGAATCCCAAATACAAATCTCCGAGCAGTAGGGAGAAACCTGGAAAAAATTAGCACTTAGAGAGACCTGGGGTAGAAGAGAGAACTGCAAATTTGTTCTGTGCTTGCCCTGTGACTTACGCTGGCTGGTGGGGCTGACGGATAGGGGTGGTGGGTGGGAGGTGGGGCAGGGAGGCGATTGCTTAGAAGGCGAAGCCAGTGATATTTAGGGTTGCAAATGAATGCAGCTGCAGGTCATGGGAAAGGGCAGAACTTAGACACTTTAAAGTTTGTGTCCCTGGCATTATAGACTCTGTAGAAGGTTCACAGAAGCGTGTCTGGAAGCCCAGTGTGCGAGCAGTTTAGCATCACTACCCAGCTCTTTCTACTTTGCTAAGGGAGAGCCATTTTGGATTTGCTGGTGGTCTGCTCAGCATAAAATAGGAAAACTGCAGGAAAAAGCAAGGTTTTTCCTTGCTTTCCTTGCAACTAACATTGCCAGAGTAGAGGACAAAGAAGTGAAAATTAGGATTCTTAGAGCCCATCTTATCTGCTTTCTCAATCTTCACATGTAGGGTGATACAGAGGGTGAAGAGGAGTGATTTTGGCCTCCAATTTTCTTGGGCTTGATGAGACAGCATGAAATAGGGACAAGGTTTATATCAGCTTCAAGACTGTCCTCATTGCTTACGGCACTAACTTAACCAACATCTCCTTTGGGGATGGAGCAAAAGTGAAAAGCTAGAAGCTGGATAAGTGTCGAATGGGAGCAAATATCAGAAGGTGTTATTTTGGAACCCGCTTGGGTGGGTCACTGGAGAGATCCTCCTGGTGATCTTTCATGATTCCATTTTTACCCTGTGTCCTCAGGAAGCCCACAGGTGTAATGACAGTTTGGGGAAGGGTGGAGTGGGAGAAGAGGTGGTCTACTGAAAGGACCAGGGTGGGCTGCTCTCCACCATGAATATCTTTTAGGGTCTTGACTCCAGAAATGCATCCTTTGAGATCTTTTCCTCTCTCTGGGCATACGGGGTCCCCTCACCCAGCTCTCACGGGCCCTGTGGGACTATTGCTTTCAGAGAGCTCTGGAGGCTGGCAGATGTTATTCTGTCTAGAAGATCCTGCTAACAACCCCAGCTGCGTCAGCCAGATTGTGAGTCCTAAGTCCAGCACCGGTGCCGGGGCTGAGCTGGGCTGGTGATCACCAGCGATGTGGTCAAAAGCAAAGATTTTAACGACACCCCTCCACTCTGAGGTCACGATTCAGGAATTTGTAGGTGGGGCCTGAAAACGGTACTTTTAAAAAGCCTTCCTGGTGAATCTAATGTGCACTTGGAGTTGGAAACCTCTATGGCTGGGGTCATTGCTCAGAGTCAGGGTCCTGACCTCTAGCAGTTTTTGATGTAAAACAGACAGCATCAACTTAACATCTGCAATACTCTCGAACAATTATAAATAATGGCAGTGAATGTTGAACAAATATGTGAAATTTATATATATATGGAGTAGAACTCAAAGAAAAATATATTTGTGTATTGGGATATCACAATCATTCTGGACAATGACAAAAATATGGAGGTATTTACTTGAAACAAGCTTTCTCTTTTAGTCTATACAAGGCAACCACTTCCCCACTGCCATCTTCTCGGTTGGCTCCATTTTCAAAGCAGTTTCTATGGCATAGAGGCATAAGCCCTGTGCAGTGGATAAGGGCTTCCTGGGGAAAATAGGACTGCAGAATCCTGTATGAATGGGTTTTGCAGGTTGCATGTGTGTACATGCACTGAATTGCTCTTACACTGAGCAAGTAATACCAGGAACACAAGGCCAATGCATGCGGCTGCCGTCAACATGTAGACAAAACTTAAAGGATCTAGCGATGCAATTAAATTGCCTGCATGGGCAATGACAGTGAGGATGTCAGTGAAAGAAATGGCAAAGGGGGTCCTCCACCGTGTCCTTCACCTGGGGAGGGGACGGACTGGTTCATTCAAAAAGGCAAGGTGTGCGGTGCCCTCAGGAGCCTCTGTCTTCTGTGGATCCCTACAGAGAAAGTTGACTTTGTCAGCTCCTCAGACAGGTTAGTAAGTCAATGGAGCAGCTTCCCCAAGCTGGAGCGGTCTGTGCTGCATACCAGTTGTTTGCTTTGAAACAGAACAAACCCCTGGAGGTGTTGAAAGAGAGGTGTGGCCAATGCCTTGGGCTAACAGCACACTCAGAAGAGCTGAGAAAACAAGGGCATAAACTCTAAGCATCTCTTAGGTTTCATTTACTCAAGTCAAAAGGAGTTGAGACTGTAGGAATTCACTGAGTCTGATGAATAGATGTAGCTGACCTGGCAAATCTGGCCTGCAACCCCTCTGGTTTAGCAGTCAGTGGACTGTGTAGTCGTTACCTTCCCTCCCACTCCTGTCCCTCCCTGTCCCCCACCCCCTGCCCCACTCACTCACACACACAGACACACACACACACACACACACACACACACACACACAGACACAAGATTCAACCAGCTAAATCCATCCCACAACCAGGCCTCTTGCAATAACAGCCAAATGGCTATATGAGAATCTAAATTGCTAGAGCTTGGTGCAAGATTCCCCACCCACATGGAACACATTTTCAATGATGGTAGGTTGTGTACGTGTGTGTGCATGTGTGATTGTGGAGGTGAATGGGAAATTTTGCTATTCCTGACTTTGTGCAAATGCCAAGGTCTGTTTTGTCCTCATCTTAAGTAAACAAATCACAAGCTGTAAATATGTCAGTTCCTTGAAAAAGGAGATGTACAAGGTACATTCCATCCTCAGATCAAATTAAACAATTTACTCCAAAGTGATCTACTTTCACTCCCATCTCTCTCTCTCTCTCTCTCCCTCTCTCTCTCTCTCTCTTTCTCACACATGTGCTCATTCTTTTTCTTCCATGAAGACTCAGTTTTACTTTCTTTTCTGATTTATTTGTCTTCCAGCTCAGAGAGTTATATACATTGATTTTTATTGTTCCCCAAATATTTTAAGCAGAAAAATGTTATCTTTCTGAAGACTCTGTGCTGTACATTATGCTGCCAGTTCCTTTCTTTTTTTCCCTTTTCCTTCCTTCCTTCCTTCCTTCCTTCCTTCCTTCCTTCCTTCCTTCCTTCCTTCCTTCCTTCCTTCCTTCATTCCTTCTACACAAGGTCTGCCTAGCTAGTGCTGGGTCTATGTTGAACCTTTATTCATTATTCCATTCACTCACTAAACTATCTTTATCAAGCACTTACTATGTGCCAGTCACCAGGCTAAGCACTGGAGTTTAGAGAAAAAAGCCTTGGTTTTAGGTTATTCCTAGCCTAGCAGAGAAGAGCTCAGGTTCTAGGCAATCAAATTATATATACACAATGTGCTTAATGCCACTGAATCCCCAATGTTGAAATTTATGACTTTAGAAATAGGTAAGATGGAAAGATGTTTGAAAGCAGATTTTAAAACTACCAAAAGGACCCAAATGATCGAGCCTGGCCGAGGGGGTCAACATGTCCCATTCAGTTCTCTAACACACTCCTACAAGGCACCCAACTCTCAGAAGGTGTGGTGTCCAGGGAGGCTGGGAGAGGGTCTCCTGTACGCCTGTGGAGGCTCAGACACGGTAACCCTGGAGTGGGGACAATTGAGGCAAATGTGGCCACTCAGTTCTAGTCACTGGTGAGTCTTATTCTGGTGAAAATTCTTTGTAACTCTCCTTGGGCTTGACATACCTTCCAAATCAAGAGAACTTTGCTCAGACAGCCTAGTTTCTCTGACCTTTAGGAATAACTTTCTCCTTCATGGTTTAGAAAAGAGGCAGAGTGAGGGGGAAACATCAAAGGAATCAGGAGAAGTATAAGAACATATCAGTTTAACAGGCCCTCAATTGTGCGGATGAACAAAACCATCAGGGAACACAGCATGATTAAGAGTGGGGTCTGGGCCTTTGGAAAAGGTGGCTGTTCCCATGGAGCAAGGTCTGTGTTAAATGCAGAGAAGCTCAGACGAGCCTTGATGGGAGTGAAAGTAGATTACTTTGGAGTAAATTGTTTAATTTGATCTGAGGATGGAATGTACCTTGTACACCTCCTTTTTCAAGGAACTGACATTTACAGCTTGTGATTTGTTTACTTAAGATGAGGACAAAACAGACCTTGGCATTTGCACAAAGTCAGGAATAGCAAAATTTCCCATTCACCTCCACAATCACACATGCACACACACGTACACAACCTACCATCATTGAAAATGTGTTCCATGTGGGTGGGGAATCTTGCACCAAGCTCTAGCAATTTAGATTCTCATATAGCCATTTGGCTGTTATTGCAAGAGGCCTGGTTGTGGGATGGATTTAGCTGGTTGAATCTTGTCTGAAAAAAATGGCAAAGGTTTCAAACACACAATACTCACACTTGGTGTGCTGTGAGTTCTGTCCTTCCCGGATAACAATGTGTATTTTGTGGAATTGATTTTTTACACTCATCTCATGGTACGGGATCCTCTGTGCTCATTAACAACAGTGCATTTGATGTTTTGAGGACTCAGAAACACATTGGGAATTTGGGGGACTTACCTCTCAAAATATGGGAAAAGAAAGAAGTAATTTTAGAAGATAGGGCCTACAGACATTTTGCAGGTTATGGGCAAATATAGTCTGAGGATTCTATATGTCTTTCTAGACTGTGAATTGTTTTTATGTCAAGGATTTTGGTGGGCTATTTTCTGTTTACTAGGGATCTCTCCCTCTTCCCTCAAAAGAGGAGTGGTCTTATGTGATACCCAGAAGATTCAAATTAGAAACAAAGAAAAATACTCTGACTCTATCCTTAAGGAAGGAATAAACATACTAGACGACTCAGCTAGAAATTTATTTTTGGCCTGGTTGCTTTCCCATTTGTTTTATGCAGGTTAAATTCTACCAGGTCATAATGTCTTCTGAAATTTTGTTGCATTGATATGTGCAATAAATTGGCCATCCCCTTGAACTTGAAAATCTGTTCCATGGACATTTGCATGCCTACATGGTGCCAGGCACTGGAAGCAGGGATAGATAAGACCTCAGGTCTCCTTAGCTGATTCAAACTGATGACCTGCCAATAGAGAGCCCTGAGGCTAAAAGTACAGAGCTGCCCTGTGTCCTGACATTTGGCAGCAGGCTTGATCCAGAGAAGGCATGGGAATGTTTTCAAGAGTGAAGGGTGTCTAAGAGTGTTTCTCCTGAATTGCTGGATTAAGTTAATCATCCACAGCATCACGATCATGGTCACTATCATTGCATTTTGTTTGTGCTTCAACTCCAGCCTTCCAAGAGGGTGACATGCTTTCTACGGGGAGGGAAATTTGGGAGGCCTCACCATTTCCAGGGAATTCAATTGAGTAAGCCAGTCCTACCACTTTCCATAAGGGTGAAAGGAGTTGTGAAGTCACCGGGGCAGCCTACTTAGTAGTAAGTCTGTAAGACGTATGTCCCACCACCATGAAGCCATTAAAGTGAGCCAGGGAAAACATTCAGAGGAAGAAAACATTATCAATTTCTCCCCCGGCCTCTACTGGGTGATCTCCTTGGACTTTGTTGTTGTGGTAGGGGATGGTGTCGTCCATATGTGTGTGTGTGTGCGTGTGTGTGTGTATGAATGAGAGAAAGAGAGAACATTAGTGTCATGCTTTATCTCTCAAAGATAACTATCCTTCTTATTGTAAATCCAGAAAGAATGGGATTGGGGGTTACTCCCCAAATATTCTAGTTTTGCGGGCCTGACGTGCCAGAATCTGCCTGCCTGAGCATTCTATATTATGGGCTTCCTGGACATTCTGGGCAGTGCTTTCCTTGGCTTTTCTCAACTTCATCTCTCTCCAGAGCAGAGGGACCCTTGGTGACCACGTCTCCATTTCCCCGGTCCAGATGAAGAGTGAGGATGTGAAGTAGGGGTGGAGGTGGAGTGAAGAGTGCTTAACAGGGATGTCACTGGTGCTTCCAAGGTGCTGCCACTCAGGCACAGAGAGGGACTGCTGCTGGGAGTTGGGGGGACACACGTGGAGGCCCCAGCCCCATGCCATGGAGCCTGCTTGGGAATCCTGTGCCAGCTTCCATTGTGAGAGCACAACTGGATATGAGGAAAAGTGGGTGAAGCTTTGCAGACAAAGCATCGTTTTAGTGACTCCAGTGGGTTCCCTAAACTCTCAGTAAGACTTAGTGAACCAGAAAATGTCATCCAGTATTCAAGGGACCTTAGGGTCATTATTAAAGGATCTAGTGACCAGTGACCAGTGACAATGTGTAAACTGAGGCTCAAGGAACGGAAGTGACTTATCTGAGTCACTCTGGTTGTAATGGCTGAATCAACCCCTGCACCCTGGCCTAGGGCTTCTCCTCCTGCATTGCAAGTCTGGGCCCTTCTGGAGAATTCTTTCTGGAGCTTTTGGGGTGGGGTCATTCTGGCTCCTAGTCTCAATCCTGACCCAGAGAACTTTCATGCCACTTTGCTCTTGTCAGCAAGATCCTTGAACTCACCCTCTTCCAATGCTCCAGCCATCTGCTCACCCACCCTGAAACCCAAAAAAGAAGAAAGAAGTCTTTGTGACCCATGGAAAGTTTTATTGCAGACATAACCAGTCCCAACCCCTCCCTGCTTAGTTCTATCAGCAATCTTGAAATCAGTTTTCTTTGGCCCGTTGTCCATAGGATTTTCACAAGTTTGGAGGTGCCCTGACCCTCTGCAGTCCTGCTGGGTCACCATGCCTCAGTCAGATTTTGAAATTTGCTACTGTTCCTTAAAATCATTTCTCTAGGAGTTCACCACAGCAGCCTGCTTTGTCTTAAGCTCAATCAGTTTTTGGCTCCGATTTATTTTTTAAGATTGGAATTTGATTTGGCTAACAGATCTGTTGGTTTAATCTATCACCAACTTGATATAAATTGGTTTTGGGTCTTAGGCAGGGCCTGGCCCCAGGTAAAATTGTGAAATTGTTGAAATGAGTCTCTGGCGCCCAACTATCTTCCTTTCTGGCTTTCTCCTCTCATGCCCCTTCTCCTCTGGGTTCGCCCTGTGCTAGCTGTTTCTCTTGGAAAGTATTTGTCAATTATAATAATTTTATCTGAATAACCAGTTACAGTTGCATAATAACATCATTTCTAGGACAATTTTAGGCATTTTCCCACCCCTCCCGTGTTCAGTTTTTGCCAGAAGTTAGTGGTCTCTAACCTTGGCTGACCATAGAATACCTGGAGATTTTTGTTCCAAATACGGGATCCCAGGTCCTACCTCAAAACAAGAGAATGGAATCCTGGATCGGGGCCTGGGAATTGGTATTTTTTAAAAGATCTCCAGGCAATTCTAATAGCCATTGACCTCCAGTTGGAAGATTCCTTCCAATCCTGAGATTCTGTGATTTTATCCTCATCACAGCCCTGGGAGGAATCCTCATCCTCCTCATCATAGTAACAGGAAACACATTAAGCACTCACTAGATAGTACATTCAGAGTTAAGCACTTTATATGGATTATCTCAGGGATGAGGCCGTTCTTAATCCCTCTGCAACAATGGAGAAATTTAAGGCTCATATTGATCGAGGTCAGCTGGTAGGGAGCTGATCAGTACGTCTTAAAATACTTGTAACTACCAGGGGGGAATACATTCTCCAAATTCTTCATTCTGGGTTTCAGTGTTTTTTTTCTTTTGTGTGTGTGTGTGGGAGGGTGGGGGGGCGAGTCAGTGAAGGTTGTCTCAGGTCATTAGACCTGAAACATAGCTGTGAAGTCCTTAAGGGGAGGGAAGGTGTCTTCTTCTCTGCTTCTCACCCCCCCAACACACATCAAGCATCATGCCTGGCAAAGAGAAGGTCCTCGGTGAATGGTTTGTTGAGTTAGAATTATCTGTAACCCAAGTCTTCTAAATTGTAGCCCAGGGCATTTCTGTTATCTGGGACTCATTGAACTCCAGGACCCAAAGGTATAAATTGGGAACAGGGCTTAATTTATTACATCACGGATAGATATTTGAGATTTTAAAGACCAAAATCATACAAATTACAAGGACAATGATATCTAATGATGAAATTTCAGGCACCTGGACAGCTAGACCAGTTTTGGAAAGGTGTAGACGGTAAACCCAAATATACACAGTCACTTGATTTTCAACAAAGGCACAAATGCAATTCACTAGAGAAAGGAAGTTCTTTTCAATGAGTAGTACTGGAGCAACTGATTATCTGTATGGGGATAAAAAAGGAAACTCTTGCTCCCTACCTCACACTATAATTTGAAATAGGTTATAGGCTTAAATGTGGAAGATAAAACAATAAAACTTCTAGTAGAAAATGTAGGAGAATCCCTTGTAAACTCAGGGTAGGCAAAGATTTCTTAGATCACAAAGTTATTAAGTACAAAAAGAAAATTTGATAACTCGGTTTTCATCAAAACTAAAAGCAAGTGAAAGTCAAGCTATAGTATGGGAGAAAATATTTGCCAAAAGACTAGTATCAAGAATATACAAAGAGCTCTTGCATGAGTATATACAAAATTATTGAGCTGCGTACTTAAAACTTGCATACTTTATGTAAATTATACTGCAATTTAAAAAATCTGCAGAGTGCATAACATTCTTTACTGTCATTTCAGAACAGCCCTATGAGTCAGCAATTATTATCTCATTTTATAGATATTTCATTTTACTTAATAACTTGGACAATATCAGACAGAACCAGGGTTCAAACCCAAGTTTTTCTGATCTCAGAATGTCTTCTCTTTCTACTTGCATCATGTGACAGCAACAAAATAATTAATTAATTCATTCATTCACTCATTCATGTCTCAATTAATATCTACAGAGAACCCATTGTATGTTGGGTACTGGGCTAAGAACTGGGATAAAGAGAAGAATAACACATGTCCTTGCCTTCCAGGGGCTCATGGCCTATAGAAGAAGACAGATCTGTGTGTGTGTATATATATCTATATATCTGTATCTATGTATTCTACAATGTGATTAGTGTTATATTACATTGAACATCTTTTCTGAACTCTCAAATCAGGACCCACTGGTACCCAGGGGTGAAAAGGGACAGAATATTTGAAATCGGAACTTGTTCCAGGAAACGTGGTCACAGTGGACTGGCACCTTTCCAAAGCTCTAACGGGGCCCAGAAGGAAGAGGGTGGAAGTGCTGCTTCAGGAGGAGGGATTGTTGCTCAGGGGCTCCCAAGTGCCCGGCACTATGCTTAACAGTCCTTGTCACTCCTGATCTTGACAACATCGTCCATTTGCAGTATTATAATAATATTTGCCTCATTTTACATTCAAGCAAACCGAAACAAGGCAAAATTAAGGAATATTCCTGGGTCATGTTGCCAGTGAGTAGCAGAATGTGAATCTGATTCTAGATTCGTTTATTTTGGGGGAGGACTGGAAAGGTTTTTGACCCCCTTGCTCTTTCCCTTGCCCGATGTTGGCCCCTTGGGGGTGCACGTGGACTGTGTTCCTGCTGTCTGTACGCTGACCTCCGCTGGTATGCTGGGGTGGTTTGCACAGGTTTCACAAGACTGATTTTTAAATGTCTTCCCAAGTTGGAGCTCAATGATAATCATGTTGGTAGCTTAAAATCGGTTATGGTGGGAATGTTCACACCATGGAAGTCAGCAAATGATACAAATCGGGGTTCTTTTTTGGTGGGGGAGGGTGAGACCCACTTTCCCAGCACACCACTGCTTTAGTTGTCCAGAACCAGACCCCGAAGGTCTACACTTACCTGCAACCTTTTGACTTTGTATTTCAGAAATGTACTTAATCCAGTTAAATTCTTGCATGTAAATTTAATTTGCTTAGATTTTTATTCTCTTAAAAAGCTTTTTCCATTGTTGTTTTCTTTGGGGGTTTGGATTTGTTTTGATTTTATCCTTTACTTTGCTATTCTCTCTGCTTTTTGCCATTATATTAATATTTGCAATTGGGATGACTTGGTCCAGTTTGAGCTGCCACGACCTTTCCCTTTGACCTTGTTACTGGACTCCCCAGGTGAGCTGCTACTTCACCCTCCACCCAGTCTTGTGACCACACACAGCCATCTGCACTGAGACCTCAGTCTCTGCTGTTGCCTCCCATGATCCATCATTCATGCCTTTTTTCCTTTTTGGCATTCACAGGCTGCTGGAGTTCAGCAAGCTTTGACTCGCAGGTGTTGATGTGTTGATCTCTTGAAAATAGTCTGTTTTTCTTTGTCAGCTCCCCCAAGTATCTCACCATTGTCGCTGGCCAGCCTGAGATAAGAGAGCCTTAGCTGGAGACCATGAAGTGCAGCCTCCCTGGAAAGTGCTCGGGCTCCATCAGTCAGCAGGAGGCTTGGAAGGCTGGTGGCAGCACTGGCCTGGTTTACAGAGAGGCCGCTGGTCCAGCTGCCGGGCCGGGCGCACCCTGGGTTATTTCTTCCAGGAGTTGGGTGGGGGTGCTGAATTTTCTAACTTTTCTGGTCACATGGAGGAATTTGCCTCATTCATCTTCTGCTCAGGCTCTGCCTGTACCTAAAGAAAAATAACTGCTAGACGGCGGAGAGCAAACCAGCTCATCCGTGGACCAGCCCGTGATATCGGCAGCCCGATCTCGCCTACCACCACATTTATTGAGTGTTTACTGAATGCCAGGTGTTCTGCCAAGTGCTCTAACAGCACTGTCTCATTTAATTCTCACGGCGTCTCAGATGAGGAAGCTGTCTCAGAGAGATTAAATAACTTTTTCACGGGCACATAGCAATTAAGTGTGTGAGTCAGAACTTGAACTCAGGATTGCCTGTTTGCAGTCAACACAATCTCCTCACCTCTCTGCTATGCTCTCCCAGCCCTCCAGAGGATGGAGCAGTTTAACCCTCAGTGAATAACACCTATCCATGTGTAAGTCTCCTTATTGTAATGGGGAGGAACTGTGGGGACGGGGAGAAGAGAAGCCAGTCATTGGCTAAGGGACCTGGGCACTGAGGGACACTTTGAAATGCAAACTTGGCCTTTGAGATCATTGTGAAGGTTTCTTTTCAAAGAATTTTACAGGAGTTGCAAAAATAGTGCAGAGAAGTCTTATATATCTTTTACTCAAATTTCTCTAATTTCAACGTCTTAAACAATCATTGTACCATTATCAAAATAAATTAATACCAGGAGACTGCATACAATAGTAAAACACTATTAACTAAATGACAGCTGAAGCTAGTAACTAATGCCTCAGAAAGGAGGTGACTGGCCCTTCCAAAGCCAGAAGTGGGGTCTTGGGGTTTGGTATTTCCATGCTCTCAGGGGTGGCCCCTGCCAGTGAATCCACTGTCCTGGAAGCCAGAGGTTCGGGGTGGGTGGGGGGCTGAGAGGTCCACCGAGAGGCCTGGCATTAGCCCAGTAACGTCCTGATGTCCCCTTCAGCTCTCTGATTTCACCATTTATAATATGATGAGAAAGAAAATGGTGTTCTCTAGGTCTTAGATACATTTCAAGGGAAGATCTTGGGGTCTAAGAATTGGGAGACTATGAGTATTAGATTATGTTAAATTTCGGAAGATTGTATTATAGATTATATTTGGAAGATTATATACAGGTGTTTGAAGAAGCCAAATGCCGTATGCACATGTACCGACATGCAAGTTCTCATCTTTTTTGTCCTAATTCCCCTGTCTCTCTGCCTTGCTACGCTCACCAGTGAAGGGCACCTACCTAGAGTCAGGTGGTCCTGGTTCCCTGCTCTGAGCTCAGTAACCCTGGGAGCTCGCCGGCCTCAGGCAAACGGTTCACCCTCTGGCCTCCTCCTGGCACTTGCAAGGGACTGACCCCTGTGATCTTCAAGCTTTCTCTCGCCTCTGACTTTTGTATTCTGCCTACTTTGTGTGTGATTTTTATTCTACCGGAGTCTTCATGCTCATGTTCTTCTCATTCTTCCCTCTCTCGCTCTCATTTTTCTGCATTTCTCGAACTTTCTTTTTCTCCTCCTCATTCTGTTTCTTCACGTGTTCCCAGTGCTCCTCTGGCTCCAGTCCTCCCTTCTTCTGCCTTCCTTTCCCTCCTCTTCCTCTTGCTGCTTCGCCGTTTTTCCTCTTTCTCGTCCCGCCCCACTTTCCCCTCCCGCCACTTCAGTACAATCGTCGTTATACTCGGGGGGCCTTTACGGCCCACCAAGTGCTTGTGGCAATTATTTCAAATGAGAGGGAAAAAAAGAAGGAATTAAATCATAGTATTGGCAGCTGGCAATTTGCTTCAATCACAGAAAAATGTCCCCGGCTTCCTCGAAAATTGAAACATTGATGAAGAACAGATTTTCTCTGGCAGTGTGAATTCCCCTCTGTCCAAGTTTGGCGGAGGGCCTGCCTTGCTTGATATTATTATAGGCGTTTCGATGCATTCCCTGTTTAGCAGAGTTGGAACACATTTCAACCAACCCCTGTATTGATGTAAAACTGTTTTTATTTGTAATGAGGGTGTATTAAAATATATATCCATTTCCACTGATTTCTGGCTCTTGGGAGGCCAGGATCTGATGACGTCCAGGCAGGAAGGCCTGGGTTTTTCCACCCTCTCTCTGTGGGGAGAGTGCTGGAACTCAGACACTGCCTCTTCCCCACCCCCTGTTAGACTTCACTGATTTTAATAAACATTTTTTTCCTTTGGTTTCCTCAGTGACATAGACTCAGATGGACGTCAGTTGGACGGGGTTTTCCAGAGGTCACCTTCACTATCCCCTGAACACATTGACAAGAGGCCTGAATCGGTCGGGGTCTGGTGAGGTTTCAGGGATGATATGAAGACAAGGGGAAAAGTCAAACACATGAAAAAATACACGGATACAGAGATGCAGCTATTTCACTGTAATTCTGTCTGTGCGCAGGGGCACAGGAGTGAGCAGGTGATGGGTGAAGAGGCGTGGAGGTCAGCCTGCGAGGCTGGTGGGGGAGGCTGTGAAGGAGTCAGAGGCAGTTTGGCAGAGCGGAGCATGGGAATATTCTGGAAGGCCAGGAGCAGTGGCTGATGACAGAGAACTTCGCCTTTTCAGAAAGACCTTTAGTGCCTTCTGTCAGGGTAGAGTCATCTTTTTTTGTTCACTAAGTTTCCTCCCTAAACCTCCCCACCTGCGCACACCTGGATGCAAGCTCTTTGGGTCAGAACCACAGCAATTATGGTCCTAGATTCCAGAGTTGGCGGAGACCTTAGAAACCATCTGGTCCAGAGGTCTCCACCTGCAGCTCCTGAGAGTTCTGAGCCTGCCGTGAAACGAACAATAAAATTGCATATGGGCCCGTTTCCCCAGGGCACAACGGGAAGGCATAGCTTTCCTAAAGGACACCGTGATCAAAAAAGTCTTCCGAACACTGGTCTAGTTCAGTCTCCACGTGGAATATCTGGGGGAACTGGGGACCAGCAAGGCGAAGTGGCTGAATTAAGCCCTCATAGAGAGTTATTGTCACATTTACAGATGATGAAACAGGCCTGGGGAATTGAGTGACTCAGACAGTGAGCGGGAAAGCCAGGCTGGAGCCCAGAGGCTTCTTCCGTATGTCAGCATCTTTCCAACTGGGCCACCGCCGCCTGCTTGTGTCTCCTCATCCCGATCAGACAGCACAATGGCTGTCTGCACAGACTCCCAGTACCTGCTACTGAAAATTGGTTTTCAGGAGACGGATGTTCACTGTGATCCCGTTTACAGGGAACATTCTAATGTGCAATATAATAGCTCAAATGTCTTTAGGGACGTGATGAATGGCAACTTTAAGACTTGAGTTCAATAGTACATCACACAGCCCCTGTCGATCCGCATTTACTGTACCTATAACTCATACTCAATTTGCTCCAAGGTGAATTTAGACTCAAAGTCAGGTCAGGGGTGCATAGGGTCAGGAGGTCTTGGCAACAATTTGGTTCAGTCTTTCTGGCTTTGTCACTTCTCACTATGGATGCCAATCTCCAGTTACTCTGATCACGTTCTGTTCTTTGAATATATCATGCTGCCCCATGCCTTTGGTGCAAGCTGTTCCTTTGGCCTGGAATACCCTTCCCCTAGAAATGCCTTCTTATTCTTTAAGACTTGTCTCAAAATTTGCTCCCTATGTGAAGTCTTTTCTGACTCTTGGCAGAGTTAGGGCTCCCTGCTCCCTCTCCCTGGCCTGCTTCAGAGTTTATCATGGGGTTCAATGTCAGTGTCATCTGCACTGGGGACTCATGGAGGATGGGGGCTGGACAGCACACTACAGAGCAGTGATTCTCACCTGGGGCTGTTTCGTCCCCTGGGGTGGGGGCGTGGTGGTGTTAATGGCATCATGTTATGGTGGGTAGCCCTCAGAGATGCTGCTAAACATCCCGTAATGCACAGCATAGTCCCTCACAACAAAGAATTGTCAGGTCCCAGATGTCAATAGTGCCTCCGTTGAGAAACCTGTGGTGGGGAATCAATGATCCCTGGCTGAATTCCTCAAATGGCTGGCACAAGTGTGTCGAGGGTTAGTATAGTCTGAGAAGAATGCTGTTTCCGTCTCTTGGCAGACAAGACAGGGTGTGCCCTTTGAGCACAGTGGTACGAAACAACGACAACAACAACAATTTTAAGGATGTTTCAAACACTTGGTTTGTGCTCTAAGAACTTTTTGTGAATCTGTCAGCCTCCGGAGAAGATGATATTGAAGGGTTTTTTTTTTTTTTGCCAACCCTGGCATTCTAGACTTCAGTGCACATCAAACATGTCATGGGAAGGCAGGACTAAAGGCTATTGGCTCTTGAACTGGAGACCTGATTTGGGAAGATCTCATCTTTTTGAAACTCCTCCTGTGCTCTCAAAGGCACTAAAGTGCTTTAAATGGAAATTTTTTTTTCCCCACTTGAGAACTTGTTGTAAGATAAAAGATAGATTGCAAATAGAGTTTTGGGCACATTTTACCTAATCAGCCATATTCTGAAGTGTTTTTTTTTGGAACAAATGCATGCACAAGCTATCTTTAAATAGTTGGCATAAATACTAAGACATTGTCTTTAGTTCACCTCAAGTCATTGTTGGCAAAATGTGCTAGCTGAGAAGGCTCAGGCAGGGTCAGTACCAACATGTGGGTCCATTCAGAAGGAGGCTGGGGCTGGGATGCTGGGAAGGGGTGTGTGTGCACGTTCACGGGAAGGAACAGAGGGAGAGAGAAGGAGCAACAAGAGAAGGTTGTTTGGTGGACAGGGAAGACAAGGGGAAGGAGTGGGGCAGGAGAACAGAATGGGGTTCCATAGGAAGGCTGGCCTGATGAAAATGGATCATGGGTTTTAGTGACATGGTCTTGAATGAATTGAGTCATTTGGGGTCAGGGGAGTCCAAGGCCACAGGGACATACTTCTATATCTCTAAGAGTAGTGGTCCCCAAACCCAGAAGCTCATTGCAATCATCTAAGCACTTTTTAAAATATTCGGATTCCAAGGTCCCATCCCTGGAGGTTCTGATTTTGTAGGTCTGGGATGAGCCCCAGGAATCTTTAGTTCATAAAAGTTCCCTGATGGCCGAGGGGTTGCGAGGGAACGGATCACCAAACAATCGAACAGGTGCGGGACTGTGCTAGCGGATGGGAGAGGTGCAAGATACGCAGGTCTCTGTCCTCAAGAAGCTTGTAAGGCGGTTCAGAAAAGGCAGTGGGTACAAATTAAAAGAGAGTGGCTGTGTAAACAATACATGAGGGCCTGGTAAGTGGTAGGTAAGTGATCTCAGGGACTGGGGAGGACAGAGGACCTCAGGGCAGGGGTCGGTATATGTGAGCCCTGTCTGGAGTGACAGGTACAACGTCACTGGGGAGGGTCACTCAGAGAAAGGCTTCAGGCCTGGCAAGGCAGAGAGATGAAGGAAGGAGGTCACAGGTGAAGTTGTGCAATAGCCAGAGTTTGGACAAAGGCTTTCGTTTTGGAATCAGAAAGAATGGGTATAGAGCGGAGTCTTTTAGGAAATGCAGTAAACGTGTTGCTAGGGGACTTCTCTTCCCTCCTTGTCTCAGGGCTGTGGTGTTATCTTTCTCAAAGAGGGGCCTGCTCAAGACCAGGCTGTGTGGCTGCAACTCCTCAGAGACCTGGCAGGTACATCTGTCATGGAGGAGAGTGGGAAAGTGCAAGAGCCCCCTGAGGACACTGCTGACATCCAGGCTGCAGTCACTCCCCGCCTCGGGCTGTGGTCGTGTCTGTCCAAAACCATCCCAGTTCTGTTCACAAGTCTTTCTCTTCCCCTCGAAATAAAATGGATTAGATAATTTTGCTCTTCAAGAATGGCCTTATAAACAATAGCTTGCATTTATAGAGCACTTACTGTACACCAGATCAATAACAAAAGGGCTCAGTGACATCATCTCATTGAACCTTAATTTGAACTCTTGAGACAGGTACTAGACTAGTCTCCACAGAAACAGAACCAGTTAGGATTTGGCTCATGTGATGGGGAAGGGCTGACGAGATCTACAGAGCTGATGTCCCAGTTCAAAGACTGGTAGCTAGCAGAATTTTCTCTTAGGGGAGAATCAGGCAATTGCTCTATTCAGCCTTGAACTGATTGGATAAGGCCCACCCACATTATGGAAGGCAATCTGCTTTACATAGTCTACTGCTTTCAATGTTAGTCTCCTCCAAAACACCCCCACAGAAACACTCAGAATAATGTTTGACCAAATATCTGGACACCCTGTAGCCAAGTCCAGGTGACACATAAAATCAACCATCACAGGTACTAATTATGAGGATCAATATCCCTACTTTGTAGAGGAGGAAGAGAGGCACATATAGGTGAAGGCATGTGCCCAAGGCTACACAGCTGGTAGGTGGCAGAGCTGGAGATTCAGCTTAGGAGCCACTGCCTGGCCTTCCTAAGTTCTGGGCTTTACTATCTCCCGCATGGAAAGGGGACTAGGCAACTACTGCTGATGTGATTGACTGGACCAAAGTGGGTATCTCAGGCCTCTGAATGTCTCTACTCCAAATGCCTGGAGTTTCCCCAGGAAGGGATGTCTTTTTGGGGATACTATTAAGCATTTTGCTTATGGTTCTTTGTTTTCTGGAGACAGAGGGGTTGTGGGTGTCTTCCATCAGCTAGTCAATCGACAAGTCTGTCTGTCTTATTTATCTAGGGACACTGCATCCTCACTGGGCCAAGGGATGGAGAGCTTGGTGAGTAAATTCAGCGGGAGCGAGCTCAATCTGCTGTCCCAGGCTCAGTCTCCTATGCCACTATGGGGTATCCCAAGTAGCTCAAGAACAGCAACGAGACACTGAACTCTTGGAGGAAGTAGCAGGCTTCAGGAAGGACTGTTTCCTTCATATTTACAGTGGTGGGAATCTCACTGCCTCACAAAGTAGCGCATTCTATTTCTCTTCATAGTGAAATCTGCTTCCTCTTATTCTAGAATAACAGAATAAATTGTCTCTTTCTTACACCTAAGTGCCTCAGATATTTGAAAACAGGGATTATGTTCCCATCAGACTTTTCTTCTCCAGGCTAAATACTTTCAGTTCCTTTTAGCATTCTTTTTGTCATTTGGTTTATAGACCTTTTTTTTGGTCTTGTCTTCCTCTGGCTGTTTTCTATGCCCTCCATTTAAAATCCCAGATGTTCTAGTTCTGGTCTGACTAATGCATTAGCAGAGGAGAAATATCACCTCTGAAGTCTTGAACATTCGGTATGTATCGATGCAGCCTGGTCGCATTAAATTTCTTAAAAGCAATTATTTATTATTGTTTTATTTTGCACCTGCAGTCAACTTAAGTTATCTCTCACTATAGTTTGCTTCTGCACTTTTTTTTTAAATTTAAAGTTCAGAATTTTATGTTATTATAATTCCTATTAATATATATCTTTGTTAATTGTGACCCATATTACGATCCTACTATGCCATCTAACATCTGTCTGCTGATTTGTGGCTAAGCGGAAAAGGGAGAGGCATTAAAGACTGAAGCCCCTTAATTCCTACCGTGGTCCAGTGCCGTTCTGCTGGGAGAGGAAGGGGAACTGCGGAGCACTGGGCTATACTGGGGAGTGGGGAATGACAGGCTTTTTAAGGTGGGGTTAGGATCCAGGCCAGTATGCCAGAAGTGAATTCATTTCTCAAATGGAAAAAGAACACTGTGCTGCATTTTCCGTTTCCGTTTTCACTTGTGCCAAGGATCTGAGAACCGGGGAGAATTCGGCAGCGAGGAACACTGTGATCACAATGGAAAGACCTAGTGCAAAGAATCTGGTTGTTACTCAGAACTTTTGTTTGTACCCTTTATGTTTCCTTTGGGGCTCAATTTAATTTCTTTCAGACCCCTGGGCCCAGCAGCAATGGGAGATGTGGCCCTTGCCCTCTGAAAGAAGCCAGATTGGTTTGGGAAGAAGATCTGCATGTGTGAAACCACAGCGAACGGTCTAGGAATGGAGATAACTTTGTGCTAAGTGGCGTGGAGTTGCCGCAGGCCACAAGGGGGTCTAGTAGGAGGATGGAGGAGAGGGACAGACCCCCCAGGGAGTGTCCCAGAAGAAGTGGGAATGGAGCAGGGTTCTGAAGGATTTGGAGAGGGAAGAAAAAAAGAAAGGCTTTTCGGGCTAAGAAGGGCGTGAACTAAGTGGGTGGTGGTGACAATGACTCTGCAGAGACCAAGGGATGGAAAACAGACTGGTTCTTCTCCAGGCAATGGAAAAACTCGCTGGCGGGAAATACTTGGTGGCAAGGACGTTTCGAAGACCCAGTTCTCAAATCTGTCTGGCTTCGTCATTTCTCCTACCATGAGCCAAATCCAGGCTCTCTTCTCCTTATTTCCAGATTCTTTTTTCTTTGATTAAAACTTTAAAATTTATTTTAATGAACAAATAATAATTGTGTATATTTACAGAGTACAATGTGATGTTTTGATCTATGTATACGATGTAGGAAAATTCAATCATGCTAATTAACATATCCTTCACCTTACCAACTTACCCTTTTTTGGGGTGAGAACATTGAAAATCTATTCCTTTAGCATTTTTGAAATATACGATACATTATTATTAACTGTGGCATCATGTGGTGAAACTGATCACTAGGAAGAACTTGCTCCTTCAGTCTAACTGAAACTTTGGACCCTTTTACCAACATTTCCCTTTCCCCAGCCCTCTTCCCCCTCCCTCCCCCAGCCTCTGGTACCCACCTTTCCTCTCTCTGTTTCTACCAGATCAAGTTTTTTAGACAGAACACGAAAGTGAGATCATACGGCATTTGTCTTTCTGTACCTGGCTTATTTCACTTAGCATAATGTGCTCCAGTTCCGTGCATGTTGTTCATGCCTTCTTCGCTGGTCTTCTTGCCTCTATCTTCCTAAATTCTCACTCTAAACATGAGGATGAGCAAGATCCAAAGAGGCACATTAATGTGGTCCCAATTTCAAATATTCTTTCCCATTTTCACTGTTGACTCATAATTGACAAATGTTGCATTTCAGTTTTCACTTGGAATATGTAATAATAATATTAATAATGAATTAATAGTGAACACCTAATTCATATTCATGCAATGAGTAATTAATAATGAATAACAGTAGCTGACGTGTACAGAGTGCTAACTAGATATGCTAGGTTTATACGCGCTAACAGCACAATCCTCTAAGTAGGTGGGTGTTATCCCCATTTTATAGATGAGAAAATCGAGGCACAAAAAGGTAAAGCAAATTGTCCAAAGACACAGAGATAGTAAGTGGCGGTACTGGGACAAGGTCCTGCCCCATTTGCTACACTCCCCACTTCATCACAGCAAATGCAGAGTCATGGTCGGCAGGGAGCAGGAGTGGAGAGAAAAGGAAAGCTTTTCTGACACCTCATAAGTGCCACCCCTTGTGCTCAGGCATTGTACACACATTATCAGCATTCATCCTGACCCCACCCTGAAAGACAGGTATCACCGCAGTCTTATAAGTGAAGGAAACAGATGCTAAATGAAGTGGCTGGCGATGAGCAAGGGGTCGTCAGCTTTAAACTGAGCCTGTCTTTTCCTCAGAGTCCGTGTTTCCGTCACAAATGTGAACTGGTTCCCAAGCAGCTGGTAGAAAGAGAATGAGAACGGGCCACATGTGAGCAGAGAGAGCATGAAAACTTCCCTGACCATTAAAAAGCACAGTGTTTCAGTCCGTGTGACACAGCTGGGCACAGCTGGAAGACAGCAGTTAGGGAATCTGCAGCCAAGGTGCTGTTGATTCATGTGTGTGAGAACAGAAAGTCTGGCCTGGCTTCAAGTGTTTATGTGCGATAAATCTGAGAGAGCAGCGGACGTGGCCAACACTAGCTACCGACTGCATCGAAAAGCATCTATCCCCTTCGTACAGGGTGGCAAAGGGCCACCCCCTCGCAGTTGACCTCTCTAACCTAAGCTCCCACCCAGGTAGTAAATGCCATATGCAGGGTCATCTCTGGATGACCAAGGTGGGCAAGAACCTAATTTCTGTGATTTTGGAAAATCTGGTTGTTCTGTTTTCTTATCCACCTCCTTTTGGGATGGGAGAGGAAATAGGCAGGGAAAGCAGAGATCAAGAGATGCTTCCCAATAGGGCATACGACTCTTTTTTTTTCTTTTTTGAGACAGGGTCTCACTCTGTTGCTCAGGCTAGAGTGCAGTGGTGTCATCGTAGCTCACTGCAACCTCAAACTCCTAGGCTCAAGTGATCCTCAGGCCTCAGCCTCCCGAGAAGCTGGGAACACAGGAGCATAGCACCATGCCTGGCTAATTTTTTAAAAAAAAATTTTTAGAGACAGGGTCTTGCTATTTTGCCCAGGCTGGTCTTGAGCTCCTGGCCTCAAGTGATCCTCCATCCTCAGCCTCCCGGAGTGCTGGGATTACAGGTGTGAGCTGTAACTCTTGAGGTTCTAGAGCAATGTTTCTCAAACTTTACTGTTCATCAAATCACCTGGAGGTGATGGTTAAAATTAAGTTGTTAAACTAAATTGTTAAAACTAAATCTTGTTAAAACTAAGATTGCCGGACTCTACTCCCATAGCTTCTGATTCAGCAGGTCTGGGGTGGGGCCTCCAAATTTGCATTTCTAACAAGTTCCCAGGGGATGCTGATGCTGCTGGTTTGGGGACCACACTTTTAGAAGCCCTGCTGTAAGGCCATCTCCAGTGGGCATCTGCGATGGAAGCGTCAGCCCAGCTGTACTTCCTATTCTCTCCCGATCACAGTATGACCTTGTGGGGTTAACATCCCCCCCTCCATTTTAAACCTTTGCACTTGCATTGAACATACCCATGTAGACCAGGTGGGGTCCTTGCAGGAAACAGCGTTCATTCCAGATGGTTCAAATGAAAAGACTTAAATATTTGGGAGGCCTAGGTGGAGGATTGCTTGAGAATAGGAGTTTGAGACCAGCCTGGGTAACATAGCGAGAACTCATTTCTGCAAAAAATAATAATAATTAAAAAAAAATTAGGTGGATGTGGTGGCACACACCTATAGTCCCAACTACTCGGGAGGCTGAGGCAGGAAGATCTCTTGAGCCCAAGAGTTTGAGGTTGCTGTGAGCTATGATGACATCACTGCACTCCAACCTGGGCAACAGAATGAGACCCTGTTTAAAAAAAAAAAAAAAAAAAAGTGTGACTAGGGTGGGCTCAGTGGCTCATACCTGTAATCCTAGCACTCTCTAGAAGGCTGAGGATTGCTTGAGGCCAGGAGTTCAAGACCAGCTTGAGACTCTGTTTCTACAGAAAAATAAGAAAAAATTAGCTGAGCATGGTGGTGCACACCTATAGTGCTAGTGAGGAGGTTGAGGCAGGAGGATCACTGGAGTGCTAGGATCTCACCACTACACTCCAGTCTGGGCAACAGAGGGAGACGTTGTTTTGTTTTGTTTTTTAAAAAGACTTAAATGAAGAGGCTGCTTGTGGAAGTGAGGGCAGGATGTTAAAGAAGCACACAGGGGAAGTTGAGGCACCAGAAATGAGCAGAAGCAGGAAGCTGTTACTACCTCTTGGGATGCAGAGGCAAGTGGAGGAAACAGTGTCCTGTAGGCTGTCTCCTGAGCTGCCAGAAATGCAGCACAACAAGGAGGGACCTCGTTCTTCTTCCATGGACCATTGCCTCCTGGAGAGCCCCGCGGCTGAATCCAGCCAGGAACCCGAAGGCAACGGGGGAAGTACCTTCTAGGGATCAGCCTCCGGGGCACAGAACAAAGTAGAAAATGGATCTGGGGTGGGGTGGGGGCAAATGGGGTGTAGCCAGATGTGAGCAAGACCCTGCTCTCTCTTTCTGGCTATGCCCCATCCCTTAACGTGTATTATACCTTTGCTTCCTCCAGAAGAGAGAAGAGAGACCCCATAATGCCGCAGTCTCATTCCTGGCTTTTACCCTCCTCACCTACCCTCAGGCCCCGTCTCGAATAGGAAGGCAGTATGTCCACAGGCCTTCTCTGGCTCCCAGATGGCCAGGGCGGATTGGAAAAGACTCACTGCTTCTGCAGCAGGCCTTCACGGGGCTCTGAGAGGAGAACTCTGAGGGGCTGGGGGCTCAGCGTGGGATGGTTGGCGGGGAGGGGACACAGTGTTTCCAGTGATTTCCAAACCGTAAGGAACACACAGTGCTTGGCTTTGGCTCGGAAAGACCTCCCTTTCCATCTACGGAACAATGAAAATGAAATCTTTTTTAATCCTTAGGAAAGAAAACAGAGAGAGAAGAAGGGGAAACAGGAGGAAGAGGAGAAGTGTTTACACTTGAGAACTGTCCCAGAGCTGACAGACAAGGGGTTGTGTTGCTGCTGGCCCTGCTGGCACGAGTTTGGTGTCTCTATTTACCTTTTTGTGGCTGTCAGGATATTTTTCTGAGCTACGCGGCAAGATCTTTGTGTCAGATAACCCCTTCCATGGTAAGATAATATTTGAGCATGTTTGGGGAAACCGTGGGCCGGCCAGCTGTTTTATAACCTGGCATGGAAGCCAGCGGGCGGCAGGTACGTTTGGAGGAAGCTCGCACAGCCTGGGGACCAGGAGGGCCAGCCTGCTCTGTGGGCTGGGAGGGCACTCGCGGGCAGGTGTCAGGCTCGCAGGAGGAGCAGGGGCTCCTGGGCAGATAGTGCACTGGCAAAGTGGTCTAGACCTTCCCCAAGTGGGCTAAAAAAATCCTCTTCTCAGCTAAGCTTCCAGTTCCTTTTTTTCTTGACATTAAAAACAAACAAAAAAACTGAAGTCAGAGTCTGTCAAGGGATCCCTGAGCCTTGAAAAAGGGGCCCCTACGAATTAGGGCCAAAGAGATAGAGAAATAGAGTCCCCATCACCGGATGGCCCCCTCGGTGGTTATTCATTCTCCTAGAGCTCTGCTTACAGACATCGGCCTCACCGCCTCACCCCGTGAGCCCTAGCTCTGCCCTTGAAGTCACCGCCCCGCCGTTTGGAGTGCCTCTCCCTCACACACAGTCTTCTTCCTGCCTCCTCCGACCTGGACAGCGCAGAAACGGCGGGGAGGAACACAAGCTTAGGCTGTGTTTCTAGGATGCTGGCAATCAGAAAGGGAACAGCAGTCCTCTCTGGCTGGGTCCCTGGGAAGCAGTGACACTGGAGTGGTAGGAAGCCTGGCAACATTTGGGGGAGGCAGCGACTTAGTTCCTGGATCAGGGTGAGTGCTGGGGTTTGTCCTGGTTTCCTGGGGCAGCCGTTTCTACTGCCCCACAGCACCTCAGAGCTGGAAGTGGATCTAAATAGGTCGTCTGGTCTTGCACACCTGGGATTGCGTTCACCTTGTGCCACAGTCCAACTCGGGGGGTACCTTCCCTCTCTGGGTTGCTAATTCCTGGAGCTATGACAATGAGGTTTGGCTAGATGAACCCTGAGATCCTGTCCAGCTTTGACAGTCTGTGATTCTAGGCCTGGATGCTGTCTCTACAGTGTTTCATATACCCAGAGATCTTACCAGGATTCATAGGTATGCTTTAACGAGGAAAATGGAGATTTGGGAACCCGTCCCATGTGGGAAATGCATCTCCCTGACACCATGATGGCAATGATGGGGGTTGGGCCACAGGCACCACACCCTGTGATTTCCACGGAAGATCTGCTATTAGATGAGTTGGGTGCCCTTCCTCATCCTTGAACCTCATGGGCTGTGGCTTAAGTTTCTATTCAGATGCCTCCTCTTCTTCTGGCGTCCTCCTCGCTGTCTCCTGCATGAGTCTGGTCCCAGAGCCAGGGGTTATCTCGAGCCTTCCGAGCTGGCTGCATGAATCTGTCTTCTCTGTATGCCCAGATCTAAGCGAGGTGCTCAGATGGGTGGCAGAGCTAAAGGCATGGGGGACATGGGGCTGGCCCAGGAATGGCAGAAGAGACTCGAAGCTGGTGGAGGTATCACGAGGCCCTGTCTTTGGGGTCTGACGAATCCAGGGCTTAATCTGATAGCCACCGCTCATCAGCTCTGACTCAGGGCAATTCGTTTGTTCCATTTGGCCAGGCTTACGTCCCCCATGTGAGAAATGGTTCTAACCCTTTGGAAATAAAATTTCACCCACTTTGGAATGTGGCTAGGAGGATGAAATGAGAACATTCACGTAAGGCATTTCCCTCATTTCCTAGTTCCAGTTAGACATTCAGTTCATCCCTTTCCTTTTCTCCTCTTTCTTTACAATGTCCAAGTGGTGACGTTTTGGGCACAAGGGACTCATGATGAGTCCTGGGGCATGCTGGCACAGTGCACAGAGCCACGACTTCCTGGCTCCCTTAGTCCCTGAAAGAAGAGACAGCCTTTTTGCAGAAAAGAGGCCAAAGGATGATTCGGAAGAGACCTTGACATATAGGAAGGGTCTTGTGACCCAGATGTGAGCACATTGTGCCCTGAGGAAAACAGAGCAGCTGAAGGCCTTTCCAGGAAGAAAAGAATTTCACGTAGCCACAAACACACAGAGCCCAGGGCGTGGGAGGGGAGCCACGAAGATACATCACCTGTGGAGTTGTCCTTCAGCCCACAGATTGCCAGTCTTCCATGGGCACCTGGGAGTTTCTTCTTGCACATTTCTCCTTTTCTCTCCTCTTTCCCACTTCTGGGTTCTCTCCCTGCCTGTCTCCCTAGCCCTGCTGGCCGTGCAAGTCTTTTGTGGGAGCAGGCTGTGCGAGTTCAGGTTCCTCAGCGTGGATACTGACCACGCACAAACCTTCACCTGCTGATGCTGGTGGCCTCACGACATCACCTCAAGAGTTAATGGGCCAACAGAGTCTCTTCTCAGACAGGCGAGGAGGGGAGTCCAAGGAGTGAGGGGACCACTGATCCTGCTCCATTATAAAAAGCCCAGTAGCCATTTATGAGTCTCCAAAGGCTCATCTCACAAAGTAGCTTGAGGGATTTAGACTAGACATGAAGAAGAACATTCTAATAATGAGAGTTAAAGCCCTAGATCAGGTGAGCAAAACAAAGTTCACACCCTTTTCAACTCAGTGCATTTTCCTGAAGTAGAGAAGGAGACCCTTTTCAAAAGAAAAAGCCCCCAAGACATTTTTTTCCTCTAAGCTTCCATAAGTCAGTTCAGATATGGCTGGGTCTAATGGGAGCCCAGTTGGGGGGCTGCTTGCACACTCAGGTGGGGATTTAGTTCCCTCTGAACCCCATCCTCGTGCTCCCCAACCCCTTCCCGACATGGACCCAGACCCAGATTCGCAGCATGGGTTCTCTCCTGCCTGTGTTCTGCAAAAACCTGCCTTTGTTCTGTTGCCCACTCTCAGCTTTCTCTGAGAACAAAGAGGAAGTCCAGCTACAAACTGTCCTCTTGCAAAGTAATTAAGCTCACGGCATGGGGGCCGGTGCTGGGAGGGTTGGAGTCCACAATAGGTCTGCCAGGAGGGACCTGCTGGTTCTCACGTCCTTCTGTCCCCAAGTGGAGGTGGTGCTCCCACACGTGGCTGTCCAAGTGGTGACGTTTTGGGCACAAGGGACTCATGATGTGTCCTGGGTCATGCTGGCACAGTGCACAGAGTCACGACTTCCTGGCTCCATTGGTCCCTGGGATACTGCAGACTCACCCACACGTGGCAGTAGCGAGTGCTTGAGGAAGGGCTCTTTTCACTCAGAACCTATGAATCAGCTCATAAAAGAGAAGGCTGGGTTGCCAAGGGCATGCTGTGGCGGAGGAGGAAAAGAGAGGAATTAGTTATTCTTTGTAGAGTGGACAGGGGCCAAAGAAGTTCTCTTTCTTCACTGAAGGAAGAGACAGAGACTGAAAAATAAATTCAAGTTGGAGCTGAGAACTGGGATCTTTCAGCACTAGGACCAAAAATAGGAAAATGGGCTGTGTGTCATTTCTGTGGATAGTTTTCAGGATGGACCAGGATAGATATCTGAGAATTCCAGCTAAAAGCAGGAAAATGAACTCCCCGGATGTGGGGTGTGCAAGGTACTTGCCAGAAGTAACAGATCTGAAATGGTTTGGGGAGAGTGGCGGGGGAAGGACCATGGCATCTTCTAGAATCTCTGCTACAAATTAGGAGTACTTTGGTGATATCTTCTCCAGAGGGTACAACTAGAGTCCAGATTGGTTATCAGCAGGAAGGTTTAGGCTGACTAGAAGGAAGAGCATTTTTAAAAATAAAAGCTGCCTGACGGTAGAATGGACTGTTTTATTCGGGTAATAAACTTCTGATTGCAGGATTTCTGATTTAAATCACAGATTCAAATCTTGAATCCTTTGGAGGATGTTTTCCTACATTGGAAGGATGGAATTGATGTCTGTCTAGGCTCCTTTACAGAGCTAAGATGCCACATTTCTTATTCATTTATTTTTCTCAAAGTTAACGTACTTAGAGCTATAGAATTCTTTTTGGTGGAAAGTTTCCTCCATCAGGCTAGAGTTTTTTCTTTAATTTATTTACCTGTCCTTTAAATACCTACGAGGTACCATTCCTGGGAGATACAAAAATGAAAAATACATCATGACTTTGTGTTTGGGAAGTTCTTGATCTATTGGGAAGGCAGACAATGAAGCAGAAAAAATTGCAACTCTGCATGGCGAGGACTCAAATAGCATCAAGAGCTGTGGACATACAGGGGAGGGGGTAACACACAGCTCTCCCTGGGGGAAGAAGGTAAGACTTCTTAGCTGACAGCTTTCTTCCAATCTAGGTCCAGTCCAATCCATATAGCCTTATTGAACGTCTGTTGTGTGTAAAGCAAAGAGAATGGACGGACGCAAACATGCATTCTCTAACGCTGCTGTCCCCAACCCCGGGGCCGTGGATCCCCCTCCCAGTCTGTGGAAAAATTGTCTTCCACAAAAATTAGGAATGGAGGGGGGTGGAGCACACAGCAGGAGGTGAGTGGTAAGTGAACACAAAGCTTCATCTGTATTTACAGCCACTCCCCGTGGCTGACATCACTGCCTAGGCTCTGCCTCCCTCGCCCCCCGCCTTCCCCATCCGTGGAAAAATTGTCTTCCATGAAACCTGTCCCTAGTGCCAAAAATATTGGGGACCACTGCTCTAGAGAGCTATCTGGACACAAGCTCATATTCGTGCCTTCAAGAGTTGTGTACCTTGGATGGGGTACACAGACAAACAAAATTTGGTCTTTAAGGAGCTTCCAGTCTTATAGCAGCCCTTCTTTCCAGGCTGTGTGCCCCCCATTCTGGTGTGGAATCTAGATCAGAGAGTGGGGGTAAATAGGGTGGCCATTTGAAAGCAGGGTGTTGAAGGGTGGCAGCAGGGAAAGCCTTTCTGTGGCCCCCCTGCTTTGCTCCAACACGTGACTGTCCAAATGATGCCATGTGGGTCTGCTGGGTCCTCATTTCTCTAGTTTGCAGCCCTGGGTGAGGTCCGCTGGATGCCAGCAGGAGGCAGGGGGCATGTTTTGTGCTCTACTTCTTCTCTGGGTGTGGCAAAAGGTAGGAAAGGAACGCATGTGGGATGGAGAAGGATGAAGATCATCTCTTTAGCTCATGCTGCATTATTGGTACCATCGGGACCACTGAGGAACTCTAGGCAGCTCGGAGTGTACTGGTGTATCCATCAGGGCCTCGTCAGGAGACAAACTAACTGGTGTGGTTTCTAACAGAGGTAATTTAACCTGCAGAATTGTTACCTAGGGACTGAATGTGAAAAGGGAACACTGAGGCATCACAGAGCGGGAAGCAGCCCCATCTGTAGGGCTGGGGGAACACAAGAAAGGGCTTGGAATTATTAAAACTTAAAAATGTAAGAGAAGGTGTTGGTCTCCCAGAGGTAGATAATGAGGCTAGTACTTTGAGTGATGGAAAAGTGGCTGCTACTGGATGAAGCGCAGCTGCTGGGGTATTGGGCGCAAAGTATGGCGCAGTGACACAGCCAGGGATGGGAAGCAGGAAACGGAACAAGAAAGCCAACAGACAGGAGCAGACGGACACCTCCTTCCTTCTCCCAGCCTTGCATTCTCCCTCTAGTGTTCCCTAAGGCAGAGCTTAGCAGCGGGCAAAGCAGAAATGTGGCTTGCAGAGTCCCAGCCCAGGGATGCATGAAGCCAAGCACAGAAGGACGGGTTTGCCCCTGAAGTCATTAGCTTAACAGTTGGCTCAGTTGGGCTGCTGAAGGGTGTCAGACCAAGAAATTTGCCAAAGGAAGTCAGGTTGGATTCTGAGTTAGTTGAAGTAATACCAGCTACTGAAACAAACACCAGCTCAAAAATGTATATAAAGCTCAAATGCAGTAAAACTGTTTTTCTAGTTTGCACAAAGCCCAATAGGGGTGTTTCTGATCACTGGGGACTCTCTTGGTGGTGATTCAGGGATTCAAGTCCTTTCCATTCTATGGCTTTGCAATTTCAATGCATGGTTTTCAAGTTTGCATACTCCTCTGTGTCAAGACAACAAAACAAGACAGACCATAGAGTACGTGGGGTTTTCACGTGTCAGGCCTAGGGTTAGCACCTGTGCCCACATTCCACTGGCTAAAACGTGCTACCCAGCTAATTGCAAAGAGAGGCTGGGAAATGTAGTCTAGCTGTGTGCCCAGGAAGATGAGGAAAAAGAAGGATAATCAGGCAGTTATGCCATGTGTTCAGCAGACCCTAAATAGCCTTTCAGCATCCTTTCCTATGAACACTGGCTGAACTTAGCTCACGCCACAGGTGTCTGCACAGAAGAGGAGCTGAGGGATGTGGGAAAGATTGAGTTAGGAAATGTCCCAAGAAATCATAATTTGTTCTTTACTTCAATGAAATGCAGCCTTCTGTTTTCATGGTGTTTTGGTTTCGGACAGACTTCCCTTTTATTCCAATTCCATTCCTGGGAAGAAAAGAGGATAATCGAGAACATTCTTTCCACCTTTTTTCCTTTTTTGTTTTTAATTAGTGAAGTAATTCACACCCACTTTCAAGAAGAAAAATAAAAAAAACAAAATTCAAAGAATACCTTATACGTATGTTGCAAATACGTTTCTCCCATTTTTTCCTTGTTTTTTGATTTTGTTTATGATGTCTTCTGTATACAATGTTTTATATTTTAATATTTTAAACTTCATTAATTTTTTATTTCTGTCTTTCCCCTTCCCTATCCCAAAGTCATAAATGCATTCTCTCATATTTTCTTCCAATTCTTTCATGTGTATACTGTTAAGGCTCTAATCCATCTGGACTTTATTTTTGTGAATCACATGGCATAGAAGTCTGATTTTGTTAAACTTTTTAACCAGATGACTAGCTAATTGTCTATCTTTTACTGAATGTAATAGTTCTTTCCCAGGTATTTGAAATACTACTTTTATTACATCTTAATTCCTTCCTATATATGATGTATTAATTTCTTATTGCTGTTGTAACCAATTACACAGTTAGCAGCTTAAAATAACACAAAGTTATTATCTCAGGGTTCTGGCGGTTAAGGTCTCAAATGGCCTCACTCACTAGGCTAAAACCAAGGTGTTGGCAGGGCTGCATTCCTGCTGGGGGCTCTGGGGGAGAATCCGTTTCTTTGCCTCCTCCAACTGTCCACATTCCTCTGCTCATGGCCCCTTTCCTTCTTAGAGCCACCGAGAGTTGGTTGTCTTTCCCATGCTGGGTCACTCTGGAGCTTGCTCTCATGAGCAGCAAATAGTCCCCAGGGCTCTTCATTAGGATGATTAAAGTGATGGAGAATGATAAAAGAGAGACATCAGGTTAATTTGACCATGGAAGAGAATGTGTCTATGGCTCAGAGATATCAAGGGGTAGGGAATCAGAGGGATGATGAATGACTGTGTCTCTCTCAGGTTGCTCAGATCACCCCACTACATGGCCCCAGCTGCTGGAGCAGCAGTAGGTAGCAGGGGTGAGTTGACCTTGACTGTCTTACCTGGACAACCCAGGGCCCCTTTCAGTAGCTGCCGAGTTTGGACTCCGCCAGTCTCCTGAGCAACTTTGGGCAGGGGTCGTGATCCATTGGCCACACTCAAGAATACACTGCATTTACAAATACTTGGGAGGATTTTCCAAATCTCTTTCAGCAGCTGTATTTTCTAGACAGTGAGTGTCTAAAAATTGAGGAATATTGCCTTTTTCCTAACAAGAAGAGGCTTTTGTGCTCCCATCTCTGCTCCATTTCTGAAGGCCTCAATTTCACAAAACAGGAAATGGATACCTGAGAAGGAAATGTCCGTACTTGAGCAACATTGTTCACTAATCCTGGAAGTCTTAGAGCTGGGGCTCCAGGGTCATTCACATTTTAGGGTACAGCTCTTGCCCTGGCCCGTCTGGGCTGCTGGGTTAAATTATGATCCATAAAAGCAAGGGAGACCTATATGGCAATAGTAGTATGTAGTGTTCACGCGGGGGAAGGAGATGTGTAGGAGAAGGGGATGAGGCCCTTCATTTTTCTGAGGCAGATAGAAGACTGTTGCTCCTCCATGAAAACTGAGGAAATACTCTAATAGGGAATTGAGTAATGGATCCATCTGTCCACTCATTTGTCTATTCATTTCTCCATCCATCTGTCCACCCATCCATTCATCCATCCATCCTCCATATATTCATGCATGGACTTCATGAATAGTGTCTGAATAGCATGGAGTTGTGACATGCCTTCCTAAGAAATTTGGATTTAATCCTATGATCAGTGAGGAAACATTGAGGATTCTTGGATGAAGACAAGATGCAGGAAGTAATTCAGGGAGAGGGAGGCAGCATAAAGATCGACCCAAGGGGCAAAGACTAGGTGTGGTCTTTTCATAGGCATTTTCACGTCTCTCTTTTTCATTTGGTGCACTGAACCAGCTTCTGGCCCTACCTGAAATGGGGTCAGACAAAAATGAGAAGGATGTAAGGATTGGCTGAAAGCCTGAGAGACCAAATTATCTGACATGATGTGTTTGGTGGACTTGTCTGGAGAATAATCAGTTTGACAAATATTTGCTGGGTACATGCTTCTTAATTTTCCCCCTCACTTTTCTTCCACTTTCCAACCCAGGGGGGCCCTGTGCTTTCTGGCATGACCATTAGAAAGGAAAGGAAGGGACTGGGGCTGGGCATTGGGACTATATTTTTGCACATTTCTAGCCACCCCAGCAAATTGAGCAACCTGGCCTATTCATTGTGTTTTAGGGCTGAGGAGGGTATAGTGTGTACAGATGAGGGGCTGGAAAAGATAGGGCTCTGTTGGGGAATAACTACTGAGGGTCAACATTAGGGACAGTGGGAAAAGAGACCCTCCTCCTCCATCTTTAATTAAACAGTCTCCTGTGCAAGTCTCTGTGTTGGAGCCCTGTAAGGCACATTGCTAGGGTCCCTCCTTCTAGAGGATTATGGCCAGGGGTAGGGAAGGAGCAGGAGATTTAGAGTCACACAGATCTGCTTACCAGCTGTGTGACCTGGGTCCTGCTCTCCCCAAGCTCTCTGAGCCTCAGTTTCTTCAACTGGAAAATGAGGATAATAATGTCACCTGACTTGGGATTATTTTGAGGCCTAAATACAATAACGCATGTGAGAATTACTTTGTAGAATGTCAAGCACTGTTTAACGATTTAATATGAATAATATAGCAAGAATTTTCCCAATGTAATTTCTATTGTCTTTGAATGCAAGCACGTTAAGCCCCTTCCCAAATTCTCTGTGCTGTCCCATCTGGAAGGGCTAATGTCCAGGAGAGAAAGGATGACCTGGGCCCCTCAGTATTTACAAGTGGGGGCTGTATTCTCAGCCCATAAATCCACAAGCATATGGATGAAGCACCTGCCTTTCCAGGAATGCACATGTGTCCTGTTTTCAGACTTCATGACCCTGTATTGGTTTTTTAAATATAACTTATTGTGTTATCATGTCTAGTTGAACTTCTCATGTTTTTTTTTTTTTTTCTTTAAACCATATTCAGAAAAGTGAAACACTAATCCCAAATGGTTGGAGTTAGAGGATGTGGAAACATGGCCCCAGGTTGAACCTAACGAGATTAGGAATGGACTCCACAGCTTTCTGGAAACGTGGTAGCCACCTTCCACTTTACCCTTTTTCAAAAGGAAGGCATTGCTGCTCATCACATTCTGGGACAGCCCTTCTCCTTTCCCCAGAGGAGAACCTGCCATTTGCTAACCATCGTCCTGGAGCTGCAGCATGGGACTCCCACCAGTTCCGGGGCTGGGAGCCTTTCCCGTTGTCGAGAGAGCAGGGGTAGAAGGACAGGGAAGGGTGAACTCCAGGAAATGTTTTTCATGGCATCAGGTCCTGCTTCTTGGCGAATGAAGGATGTGAAAACTTTCTGTTTAATTTTAGTTTTCCTGTTTAGCAACTGATAATCTCCCTGTCTGTTGAAGGCGTGGGTTCAGTTAATGCTGGGGCTTTTTGCCTGTTAAATTGTTAAAATGCAGAACGACTACCCCTTTGCTGGTGAAGGATATTTATTTCAAGTCCTAAATCAATTTCAGCCTCTCTCCCTCTCTCTTCCCCCCTTTCTCCTCCTAGCACACCCCTCCCCTTTGGAACTTGGGAAAATCCAATTTCCTTCCTGCCTTAATCTCTCTCCAGTTTTGCACAGGCTCTGCTCTGCCCGCACCTGCTCCTTCCAGCTGTGAGATTCCTTTTGGTAAAATACTTCGTGTCCTGCCAAGTCGTCCATGGACAAGACCCCCATTGCTGCTTCCTGGCTTTCTTAATGAACACAGTTGTTCTGTTCCACCAGGTCCCCAGGAGCTCCCCCATTCAATCTATTAGCCAGCGGTGGTTTCCACAGTTAGAGAGAGACCCCTGCCCCAGGCCCTCAAGGGCCTGCTCTTGAATGAGGAAAGAATTTGAAATCAAGCACTCCCTGTGCTGGTACTAAGTGCTCTGAGCTTTACAGCCCCGACTCCTGTATCACAGGAATGTCAGGCTGAGGGAGAGAGATTCCAGATCTGCCATCTCCTCAGCCTTGGGGCGAAACCATCATTATTAATGACAGCAATCGCCACCTAGAACTCAAGTCATAAATAATAAGTGCCTTTCAGCAGTCACAGGAATGACTGCAGACGTTCATCATCCACACACCTCTCCAAATATCCATGGGAATGAGCAGCAGAGCTGTTATGGCCAAATTCTACTTCCAATGCCAACAGCTTGGTTTTATTTAGAAAAGAAAATTCCAAAACAGCATGAACTTCAGATGATAGTAATAGATATTCTACAAAAAAGGGTTCTATGGCCAAGTAAGTTTGGTAAATCTTTGTTATAAAAAAAGTTAAATATATTTCTTTATAGAAAGATTTCTCAGAGTCTTCAATATACTAGTATGCATTGGGAATCTCCAAGAGAGGTAACTTATGTTTATTAAAAGCATTTGACCTTAAATTTTTTTTCCCCTTTTGGCATAACATGTTGTATCTTGAAGGATGCTATTCAGTGGTGTGCTGGTAATATTTAACAGCTGGCTCTCTGGGGGCTAGGGGGAAGCCTCAATTAATAGTGTTTGCTGATTTCCAACCGTGGCTGATTTTAAACTACCAACATGAAGTTACTGAACATACAGTTGGGAAGACATGCACACAATCAGATCTCTGAGCTGGTGGAAACTGGCGTGAGCTGGCTCTACGTGGCCCAGCACCCCGTGCATTGGGAATGGGAAAGAGAACAAAAGCCAAAGGATATGATTGGTGGTGGACTTCACAGTAAAGCAAGACATTGCCAGTTTTAGGAATTTTTGTTTATTTCTCTAATCAGAGATTTGAGTGGACTTTCTCTGTCTGTCTGCCTATAATGGATGTTGGATTCTGATGGAGCTTTCTGGCCCTATGAACTAACAGTGAGAGCCACTCCAGGGCAGAATGATCTTGACTTTGCTACATCTTTACCAGCCTCTTGTCTATCTAAGGGTAGACGCATGGGTGCCTGCCTGCCCTCTGGACGGCTCTGTGGCCTCCTACTCAGTTGGGGTCAGAACAACCTTTCTGACCAACTTCCCTGTTCACACTTGGGTGACTCCCTTTAACCCTGACCAGTGGTGTTGGATATCTTTATTCACACAGCTCATCTGGTAACACAGAGGCAAAACTGAGATTTATATCTCAGGAGTGTTTGGCTTAGTGGACCACTTTCTTCTGTTTTTAGTCATTTTCTTTTCCTGGCCTCCGAGATAACACTCTCTCCTCATTCTCCTCCTGCCGCTTTGGCCAGCTCTGCCTTGCTGATTTTTTCTCTTGCTATCTAAATGCTTGAGTTCTTTAGACCTAGTTTCTTCTCTCTCCCCTCCTCTCCCTTCTTTTCCCTCTCTCTAGATGATCTAATTTATCCCCATGGATTTAAATACTATCATCATTTTGATGACTCCCAAATTTATAATTTGAAACCAGACATCTTATTTGAGCTGCAGACTTATATAACCCACGGTCTACTTGACATCTCTATCTGGACCACTTACAAATTTCTCAACTTCGACTTATGTGGAAAGGAACTTGATGTTCCCTGTGTCTCCACTCTGTTTCTCCTTCAGACTTCCTTATCTTAATAAATAGCATTTTCTTCCAACCAGTTGCCTAAGCCTGAAATCTAGGCATCATTCTTGATTCAACCTTTGTTCTTATCTCCTACAATCCATCAGTCTTGAATGAGTGAATTTCACTCTACTTTTTCCTTTCATCCCCTGAGGGTCATTATTTTATATGACACTCAAGCTTTGCAACAGTCTGCTGCATTCATAACCTACTGCTTTGCTCTACCAAGAAGAAAGATCTAGGAGAGGAATTTCAGCTCAATTACTCTTAATTCAATTTTCTTCTGATGATTTTTTAGACCTATAAGCCTTCAAGAACACCCAGTGTCCTTCCTGTTCTACAGATCCCAAATGGGTGTCCTTGTTCAGTGGACCCCAGTTAGCGGGGGTTCCCTTCATGTTTTCCTTATATTCAGTCATTGTCCTGTGGCTTTGACATTCCATGAAAACCTCCACTAAAAGACACAGGTGGGTGGTTCGATGGGACAAGGCACCTTCTGAAAATTCAGATACATGAGGTAAATTCTTCAATAATTTGAAGATAAAATCTTCAATGATGGTTTATTCTTTCTTTTATGACTTTAGGTTTCTAGGGTGCTTTTGGTTTCATGGCGATTTCCTGTATCTCAGTCTCACCTTTGGGAATAGAGAGTTTCAAGGAATTTTTCCCATTTTAAGATAGAGAAACTGACGCCTAGATTGTGACTACGCCAACTCAAGACCATGCAGTCAGTGACGTGGCCATGCGGTTCCTTTGGCCTCAATTTCTGTTAGGAACAGAGAGGGACCAAAGCTCAAGTGTTCCCAAGAGCACTGCTGTGTTGAGGGATGGCACAAGGAAGGACATACCCAGGGGCCCTCATTAAAAAGAAGAATATGGAATTCTACCAGAAAGTGAACATTTAAGTTTGAAGGAGAAAAGAAATCACAACAATAATGCCAGATTCAAAAATGCTTACAAAATTCTCCAAGCATCACAGAATCCAGAGAATGACATCTATGTTTTTATTAACTAATGGACTACCACTATACTGCTTTTATCTACATTTTTGGCTGAATATTTTTTTATATGTCAATCATTTGGTAGTATTTTCTCTAGTAAGAACAAAGATAACTCAGTCTTTCCTCTGTGCAGATTGAAATTTGCTTTTTTAAAAAAATTATTCATCACTTAGAATATATTTTCTGTCAGTTTTGTAACTCGTTATTGGCAATGTCATGGATGTTTATGATTGTCAAATCCTAAATTCGGGAACACATCTATCACTTTTCTCTCATGTGAGCTGTAAGATTTAAGGCATTTCAAGTTTTGAGGGGTTTTCTTGAGATTTAAAAATTTTTAAGTGTGGTAAAATGCATGTAACAAAATTTACCATCTTAACCATTTTTGCATAGAGTTAAGTGGCATTAAGTACATTTACATTGTTGTGCAACCAATCACCATAATCTTCTTATCTTACAAAACTGAAACTATAGCCATGAAACAGCTCCCATGTCCCCTGCCTGCAGCCCTGGTAGCCACCATTCTGCATTAGTCTCTGTAGATTTAACTATCCTACACAACTCACACAAGTGGCATCATAGAGTATTTGTCTTTTTGTGACCGGCTTGTTTCATTTAGCATAATGCCCTCAAGAGTTATCCATGTTGTAGCATGTGTCTGAATGCTCTTCCTTTTCAATACTGAGTAATATTTCCTTGTCTGTATATACCACACTTTGTGTATCCATTCTTCTGTTGATGCCACCAGCTTTTGGTTATGGTGAGTAACGATGCCATGACCATGAGTGTACATCTACCTCTTTGAAATCCCGCTTTCAATGCTTTTTGGTATATTCCTAGAAGTGAAATAGATGGATCATATGGTAGTTCTATGTGTAATTTTTTGAGGACCTACTACCATACTGTTTTTCATAGAGGCTGCACCATTTTGCATTCTCTACAGTGCACAAGAGTTCCAATTTCTCCACATCCTTGCCAACACTTGTTATTTTCCTTTCTTTCCTCCCTCTCTCCCTCCTTTCCTTTCTTCCTTCCTTCCTGATAGTAGCCATTCTAATAAGTGTGAGGCAGTATTTCTTTGTCATTTTGACTTGTGTTTCCCTAATGACTAGTGATGTTGAAGATGTTTTCATGCACTTATTAGCCATTTGTGTCTCTTCTTTGGAGAAATGTCTAAGTCTTTGCTCATATTTTAATCAAGTTGTTTGTTCTTTGTTGTTGCTCAAGCTTTCTTGAGCAATGGCTAATTTTAATGCCCCTTGAATTGATTGCTGTCCTTAACCAGTTTGCCTTTCCTGGCCCTACAGTGGCACATTGTGAGTGTGGTTGCTTTTCAGTGATAGTACAATCAGAAAGAGATTAAACTCTTTTTTCCCAATGTTTATATAGCTTTATTCTATTTTAAAATTAAACTATCAAGCAATCCAAGAGTCTATTCATTACTTCTATTTAAAATGGATCTCTTTTAATGAATTACTGCTTTTGGAGTGATCAAAAATTTTTGTTACAGTTCCCTTGTTGATGCCAGAAATCTTTTCATTTCATCTAGAAGTCTATGAAAACTAATTTCATTGTACAGCATGTTTATAATTGTATACATTGAGTTATCAAGTATACTCCTGGTAAGAGAACACTTCCCTTTTGCCTAAGTATTGATGAGAACTGACTCCTCCACTTACAATTGTATGCTTCTGAGACTGAACTATTTTCCACATACTAGTGTCTGGCTCCTTGTATTTCAAAGTGTGGTTCTTCTATATTATGCAGATTCTTCCAGTCTGGTGCCATTGGATACATTTATGTTATGATAGGCCTCTGGCTTGGCACCTTTATGCCAGATACCAGGTGAGTCAGTAGAATGGGTAGTAGGACTATTTCTGGAAGTCACTCTTACAGTGGGACAGCTAGGACTACAAATAGAAGAAATTGAATCATGTAAACATATCCCACTAAATCAAAACTAAATGTACTCTAAATTCAACTCTCTTTTAGCTAAACTTTCCAAATACCAGCAATACTGACAATAGGGGGCTCAGGGAAGTCAGAGTGGAAAGAGACAGTGGTCTTAACTGCTTATGATTAAAATATTCTTTCTTTTCCAAATTTTGCACCAAAAAAACCCACCAAAAAAAACCCCAACATAGTAACAACAACAGTGACCAAAGTCCATCGTGTAAAACATTGCTTGGACTCTTTCCAGGGCCTTGAAATTGGCCTATGCAAGGGAGTGTCGCCGAGGGTCACACTTCTTTAGCTTCAGCATAGATCACGTCTGGGAGCAGGGTGGGCAAGTGGAGGCCTGTTCTTCAGGAAGGGTGAGATGAGGAGTGTGGGGAAGGGCAATAGTCTGGTCCTTCCAGGGCCCAGGACATTTTCAAGCCCTCCTGTGATTCTTCTGCGGTCACATACCACATGCTCGGTATTCCTGGAGTGGCCTGTCTTGGCTGGGGACAGTGGGTTTCCTAGTAAGATGACAGCAAGTTGTGATATTTTTATTTTACTGTCCCGCCATTCTTCACCTGTGACAAATGTCCCCTTAATGGCTTCAGCATGAACCCCAGCTGCCATTCCTTATTCCTCAGGGTCTCTCAGTCCCAATCTCACAGTAAACTCAAGACATCCAAATGGTGCTGCCAGACAAGGCAGCTGGAAGCCAGACATCACGGCCGATTTGAGCAATTAGCTGTGCTCCCATCCTGGGCTGGCCTCATTAGGGTGTCCAGATGTCCACTGCTAGAGCTGCCTCCCAGCCCTGGGGCAGGCTCTCTCCCCAGGTGAGGCCCAACTGGTGTCTGTGAGAGGCATGTTAAGGCTCAGAGAGCCCTTCCTAATTTTCAGGGCTGCTAATTGAAGGGTGGTGAGAATCGCAGAGACACGGTCATGGCTGTCTGGTCCCCAAGGCTCCCTGGTTTCCCATGCATAATCGTCATCTGCACAGAGCTCTCCCCATCTGGGGCAAGCCCAGCTGCCACAGCTCACTCTGTGGGGAAGGGCGCTCAGGCACAGTTGCGCTATTTGTCTGCTGCTCAGCTCCCACCATGACTAAATGGGAACATCTGGAAAAGGGCAGGGCAGGGCTAGGGCGAGGAGGAGAAGGGCAGGAGAGGATTAAATCTTCTCCGACTTTATGGGAAGATTTTTCTTCGATAATGTGGGCCTTTTCTTTCCTGCATGGTGGGAGGTGGGGTAAGGAGAATTTCATCCTAGAACAAACTGACAGAGGGCCCGGCCGTACATACCAGCTGTTATTAGGGCCTGCAAGGATCTCCACCAGGGAGATTGTTCACATCTTAGTCTATGTGGCCAGCACCCCTCTAGTTTTGGGGTGCACAATATGTGTGGTCATAGTGCACTAGCCCTGCCAGTTAGACACAAACTAGATAGAGCACAGGGCTGGTCTTACTTTGGCTGTTCCAGACGTGGACTCTGAGATACGGAATTGAGCACAGGTAGTTTATTGGGGAGACAATCCCAGGAAGCACCGGTGGGGAGTGGGAAAATGAGATGGTGAAGGGGAGGAAGAAAGATTGCATTTAGGATGAGCAAGCATCCCATTTGCTAGGGACCAAGAGGTTCCCTGGGACATGGGATTTCTTATGCTAAATGGGAGAAGTCCTGTGCAAACTGGAATAGGTCTGTCACCCTTGTGAGAGTGACTAAGATTACTGCTACAGGTAACTGGGCTCAATCAGTTCCATTAGAATTGCCCCACTGAGGGGCTAAGGGGCTGGAGTACTTATCCATTGGCTCCAGTTTGTCACTGGTGAGGGCTCCTCCCAAAGGTGTTAATTCTCTGCCAGTTCTGGTCTGCTCTGCCCTGAGGCAAGCACGCTCCAATGACCAGTGAAAGGAAATGAAGGGAATCCAGAAATGCATACAAAACAGACCCTGCCTTCAAACAGCCTTCAGTCTGGATGTGAGGAGGAAGCAATCTTAGAGGTGAAGAGGTCCTACCTGGAACGTAGGCCCCATGGACCTTTATTCCCTGAAGTTCTCAGTCCCCCACGAATCTCCATTCAAGTGCAGTCTAAGTTCTTCTGCCCATACCTCTCCACGTCCTACCAAGTCTGCCTTCAAAGGGAAGGAGGTAGTAGTAGGTGCAGTGGCAGGTAGCTGTGCCTTGTTGACTTTGGTGGGCAAAAAAGTCAAGTTTGATCCCTGCATAGGCTGCACATCATGGTCACAATCCCAGTTGTTTCATAATCTGTGCACTGTGGAGCCCTGGGGCTGGGGTGGATTGATCCTTGTGGTTAGACAGAATTGGCCCCCAGAAGATGCCCAGGTCCCTAATCCCTGGAGCATGGGAATGTTAGGTTATAGGCAAAGGGTTGCTAATCAGCAGACTCTAATATGGGGAGATTAACCTGGATGAGGTAGACCCGGTATAATCACAGGGGTCCTTAAGTAGAAGAGAGGGGAAAGTCAGAGGTGGAGATGGGCCCATGGGAGAATGGTCAGAGAGATGCAATGATGCTGGCTTTGGAGATGAAGAAAAGGGACCCCTAGAAGCTAGAAAAGACAGGAAGTGGATCCTTCCCTAGAGCATCCAGAAAGAAACACAGCCCTGTTGACACCTAGATTTTAGCCCAAGGAGACCTGTGTTGGGCTTCTAACCTCTAGACTTTAGTGGCTTGTTTTAAGCCACTTAGTTTGTGGGGATTTGTTATAGCAGCCATGAGAAACTAATACAGATTCTGGTTCTGTCAAAACAAACTTTGTTCCCTCCTTTGTGCTTCCTAAGTAAGAATTCATTTAAACTTGGAGTTCCAGGGCTGTTAAATTTGGAGTTCCAGGGCTGGAACAGAGTGGACAGTCCATGGGGGGAGATTGAGGATCCAGAAAGGCACCTGTAGGGGGCTAGAGGAAGTTCTCTAGGAGCAGCACCCTACCCCTCGTGGGAAGAACTAGGGCTTTCTGGAGTTGGGCCTAATCTTCAAGGTTTGAGCCTGGTTTGATGCAGGGGGATTACCCCATAGGGCCACACAGCAGGGCCCAGGAACTGTTGATTCAATTGAACTAACTTGAACTTGGAGTGGGCTCTTAAATTCTGATTCAATTTTTTTCCTACACCCTGAAGAAGGCCTGGCCTGATTTTGTCTGAGAATTCTTTGTTAACAGTGCTGTGAGCACCCCGAGACCTTTCTGAAGCAGTAGCATCTGCTTGGCTGCTGAGCTGCTTCTTCCCACACATCAGTCACATAATTCCCAAGGCCTTGTCCTGTGGTCAGAGCACTTGGGTCTCAATTAGCTTATTTGCAGAGCACATGCATCATCCGTCCAGTGCCCTCTGCCCCAGCATGACATCTCCATGTCCTCTAGAGCAATCGACATGCTATACTGGGGCTTGTGTTATTTTATCTGACTGTTCTGTTAGGCTATGGGCAGCTGGAAAGTCCAACCATGTCTCATTCAATTTTGTAGAGTGACAGTTCTTTGCAAAGTGCTAGGGGCTTGGCATACTCTAATAGCTCAGTAAATGTTTGTGAATAAGTTAATGAATGAGCCTTTGCCCTCCAAGTTGCTCTCTAGAGGTTTGAGTTTTCTCCCATGCCAATACAAAGGTAACAGTTGTTAATTCTGACTTAGAGTGGAGTGCTTCATGGACCATGTGGCAATTGAGCTGGTCCTTTAGAAAGAAGTAGAGCGGATGGGTGTCAAGCTGTAGAGGGTGAGGGGGTCAGCAGGGGTCCAAGTGCAGAGTGTGCTTGGGGACTAATGACCAGACTGGTGTGGCTGTGGCACAGAGGACACAGATAGGTATAATGGGAATTCAGTTTAGGATTGTGGATGGGAAACAGATCATGAAACTTTCAATGAAGCAGCAGGAGCTTGGAATTAATTGTCTGACTGATTGGTTGGGTGGGGGGCAAGGAAGAGTTTGGGAGATATGAGAAAGTGGGTTTGGGTAGCAGTTGTAGGGGTTTAGTTTGGACATTTCAAAGGATTTTCCCAAGGTTAGTGGGCCTGAGTTTTCAATCTCTTAGGCATTTCAAAACAACTGTAAACAGTTTCCTGGGATCTTATTTATAAGGTCAGGGGCCCTAGGAGAGAATCTATGTAGCCTCTGAGTTGTGTCCAGACCTAAGAACCTCTGGTTTGTGACTTTTCTTCTAAGGAACACGCCTGTGTGGATGTGCTGTCTGCGGAGGCTCTGGGGCCGCCATCTACTGGAATCAGCCAGAGGTCTCCAGGCCTGCAGGGGATATTAGTTATCCATCCTCATGCGGCCCCTTGGGTCCAGGGGGTGATGAACTGCACCTGAGGCGTGTGCAGTACATCACCATCTGGCTCAGGGGTGTGAGCTCTGTGTCCTTCAAGATGTTACTCAAGAGTAATTCACAATATGTTCTAGAAAGAAATTTGCTGAGCAACTTGTGCAGTTTTGGATTATCTCTCCCCCAATCACGGCTGTTCCCCTGGACAAACATCTTAATCCCAGGAGTGTGGACCATAACCTCACATACGAGTCCTCTTTTTCTTAGTTTCCTGGCCTAGGGTGGGCTGGGGACCCAGACTTTGAGTCATGCAGATAAGAAAGGGGCCTTATCCTTCTTCCAGCTCTGGTCAGCTCCCCTTGTCCGTAGAACAAATAAGGCCCAAGGGTTGTTGGTGATGGCTTGATGGAGAGAGGAGGGACTGCTGGTTTGTGGTCAGAGTGTAGCCCTAGAGAGCTCAGGCCAAGAGGAATTTGGGGGACATTAGTGAGGAGGACTAAAGGTTGGTGTCACCTGTATCTGCTTGCCAGAAAAAGGTGAGGCAGCAGAGTGTGCCAGTCTGGATGCTTTCAGCATCTCCAAACTTGTGCCACCTGCCCTAACCTTCCTTCTCTCAAAAAATTGCTGTGGGGCCGGGCGCGGTGGCTCACGCCTGTAATCCTAGAAGTCTGGGAGGCTGAGGTGGGCGGATTGTTTGAGCTCAGGAGTTCGA